>NC_134356.1:255989629-256306768 GCF_048569485.1 Anomaloglossus baeobatrachus
GATAGATAGAGGCATAGACAGATAGATAGATAGAGGGATAGATAGATGATAGATAGATAGATAGATAGATAGAGGGATAGATAGACAGATAGATAGGCAGATTTTACAGCTATTAACCAAATAAATTAATAATTAAAATAAAAAAAACTACATTCTTTGAGAAGGAATTAATGAAAAGTGATGGCCTCTGGAGTCACCTGAACTTTTCCCTCCGTGATTCTAGTTAAAATGTCCCTACATTGCCACCTCAGCAATTAAAATGCCAAAATATTTGTTAGTTGAATAAAACACATTTTACTTTTCCAATTATTTACAAGATGAGTTGCTCACTTTGCAGAAATGTAAGTTAATACTAAGCAAATCTTTAAAACTTGTCAAGAAAGAGTTTGAAATAGAAAAATATTTAAGCTCTGTGCACACTAAATTTAAGCAAACGTTTCTGGCCTATACGTCAAATGTATTTGTATTAGCTCGGTTGGGCCAGTATTTTACCTGTGTAGGAAAGTACAGCAATGCGAAAGCACAAAAAAGGAATTTTTTTTTCAGGATTTCAATATGAATCCAGTCGCTGCTCTTGCACAACAAATGCAGAATTTGTCTCTGGAAGTGATAGGGTTATGGTCACAAGTTGTGCAGCAGCTGCAGCAAACTGTGGGTCTGCTTGTCTCGGTTCATGGCCAGACTGAACCAGAATCCAAGATAGCCCTCCTGGACAGGTTTTCTGAGGGGAGGATAAATTCTTGGTTTTCAGGGAAGCAGGCAAACTGTATTTCAAGCTTCACCCTCTCATAATGAGGAACAGCAGGTGGCAATTGTTGTCTCTCTCCTGCAGCGGGATCTTCAGTCCTGACCCATCCCTCTTCTGACCGATTCTCAGTCGTATCAGTCAGTAGATGAGTTCTTTGCGACCATGGTTCTTATTTATGATGACCCGATCCAAGTCTCCCTTGCTGAGTCCAAGTTACGTAAGCTTTGGAAATGGGTTCAGTCAGCAGAGGAATTTTGCTCAGAGATCCACAAATGGACTACTGTTACCAGGTGCAATGACCTAACCCTCAGAAGTCATTTTCGTCAAAGCCTGTCTGAAAGGCTTAGAAAATGCCCTGGCTATGTAAAAACTACCGGAGTCTTTATACTGTAGGCTGCCATGGGTTTAGTGATTCAGTTTGATAGATGCCTTAGGGATTGACATGTGTTGACCCCTTTCTCTATAGATCTCCCTAGGGGTAAAAACTGCCACGTGGTTCTGGAATAACCCATGCAGTTAGGGAGAGTCTTTCCTCAGTCTGAGTCAACTGCGGTTCACCGCAAGATGGGGGTTTGTTTCTTTTCTGGACAAAAGGGTCATTTAATTGATGCATGTCCTTAAGTATGTAAACTGAAAAATAATTAATCTGCAAAACTTCCTATCCCAGGCTGTATGGAGAATTACAGCCTGGGAGTGTATATCTCTTCCACATGTGCATCTCAATTTGTTCTACTTGCAGAATTTCTTAAAGGTATGAAAACTGAGAGGATTTCTGATCTTTTGGACAATGGGATAGGGTCCAATACAGTAGATGTGCAGTTCATACAGACTCATGGTCTCTCTTGAAGTGTTCTGGAAAAACCTATCACCATATTTTCTATCAATTCTGCACCTCTTAAACAAGGGATGTGAGTTGTGCATAACTTGAAACTTCGAATAGAAAGCCTTCACAATGAACGTATGTTGTGTCATGTTCTTGAAGGTGTTCCTGTCCCTGTAGTACTAGGCCTCCCCTGGCTGGTTAGGCACAATCCGGAGGTTGATTGGCAGTTCAGGGAGATTATTGGGTGGAGTGATTTCTGTAAGGATAACTGCTCAACACTCTTCTCTCTACCTTGTACATTATGTGCTCTGATCTTGAGGGTGAGGAGCATCATAACTCGGTTCTTGTTGGTCATCCAGGTAGTAAAGCGATATTGGACCTTTTTTCTCGTCATTTTTGGTGGCCAAGGTTGCATCAGTATGTGGTCAATTTTGTGTCCACCTGTAATATTTGTGAAAGTTCTAACACCCCGCATACTTGTCTGTCAGACCAGGCACACATTTATCCATGGATATTATTACTGACCTTCCTTCATCTGCTGGAAAGATTGTAATTTTAATAGTGTTGGATAGGTTTAATAAAATGGCAAACTTAATTGCCTTACCCGCTCTCCCTAATGCTAAAACTTTAGCTCAAGTGTTCATCACTTCGTGGAGCTTCACGGAGTTCCCCCCAATTTGGTGTAAGATTGGGAGACCCAATTTGTATCTAAAGTTTGTACCTCCTTTCTCGGAAATATATATGTATATGTAGCACCCAGGGTGCAGAGGGCATCAGGCATACAGAAATCTTATACCTAAGTTACTCGTCACCGGGCTGATGTGATAATCTGGGATGTCGCAGTGGCCTCCCCGGCTTCGTGCACCGAGGTGTACACCATTAAAGAGGGAATAAGATGATGGAGGAGGTAGTAGTAGTAGGATGAGTGTCGTGACGCCACCTGTAGTATGCGGCCAGGGAATGGCCGCCGCTGCTGTTGCTGTCCTCCGGGGCAGATGGTAGTAGCAGCCAGAGTTGGTATCGCTCACCACAGGTGGAGCGGGCCCAGGGGAAGATGATGAGAGGAGTAGTGATGGCGTTTGGCGCCGAGGCGCGGGGCGGCAGTGCCGGTAATAATGAGTCCAAACCAGTTGCTGCGGTTCCAGGTGGTTTACGCAGTCTTTAGTGCCACTCGCCCGGGTAATACCGGTCACCTGCTGTAATAGGCTCCGTCAAACCCGAATCCTTTCAGAGGTCAGCTCGGTGAGGTGCTTGGTGAGTCCCTTCCTGCTAGCGCCATGTGTGTTGAATCCCCGTGGCTTAAAGCTACTTGGAGACCCCGGTTCGTCTTGAGTAGTAGTACCGCGGCTCCACACTGGGGCCTGTTGCTGTCCAAGGCCCCGGATCCTATCATGGCACTGTGCTTTCGGGCTCTTTGTGGCCAGGGGAGCTTGAAACCTCCCTGTCCTGGCAGATTCTGGAAAACGAACTTGGAGAATGATCTTCCCTGGGGTCATGCACCCTGCGTAGCGCCGATTCCGAGGGAGCAAAGAAGCTCTCCCCTCGGTAACCGCGTGAACTCCTGTGTCCCACCAGACCACTTGAAAGACACGTCTGCTCTGCTCCGCTCCTGCTAGAGAACACCTTCTAACTGTTGTGTTGGCTCCTTACTCTCCCTAAGTGTCCGCCGCTCCTCGGGTTCTTGTCACTAGTGGGTCGTGCCCCCATGTTTGAAGGCAATCTTACGACCCTTCCCTAGCTCGGTCCCCATTGGGGAGGGCAACCTGGTTGTGTATTTGAGTGTGTAAGTGGTGAAACCGGTACCGACCTCTTCTGGATAGGGGTGCAGCATTACACCTTAAATCAGGTGTAATACTCTGTGGCAACTGAAGCCTCAGGGGCGCTACATTCCCCCACAGCAAATGGTAGCACTCCCGGGCTGCTACTAAACAAAGTTAGTACACCACATTATTTTTGTATGCTATAAACAAATAACATAATCTTCCCTTTATGGGAGGCACTTGTCAATGAATGTTACTATCAGGTCAACTCTGTACAGGTGACAGTATCAAAAGCAGCATCAAAAATATTTCAGGTAAACGTAATATCAAAAACAGTATCAAAACATTTTCAAGTACTGGTCATAGCATACATTTTCATAAATCACTATCATTATTAAACTAGTGCAAATATCAGGTAAATGAAACGTTCTTGTCATTAATATAAAACTTTAATAAATTACACATGTACAACGTCCTTATTGCAACATGATAAAGAATGGAAATCATCAGAGTCCTGTTGTGCCACTGGTCAGTGCACCGCTCCGGGTCATCAAACATTCCTTTTTATACAGTAAGCTTACGAGCCACCCTAATTCTGGTAGGGTGCACAACGGGTGCAACTATTTACAATTAGTTCCGACTACTGTCAGTCCTGTGGCCCAGTTGTCCATTTTACGCAAAAATCAACCGCGGAAAACATACCTGTTATGATCTGGTAACCGTGGAAGATTACAAAAAAATCCGATTAGTAGAAAAACACCAAGAAAAACAAGAGTACTTGGAACCTGAGCTGACTGCATCCCCTAACTATCAGACCACACTAGAAATAGCCGTGGAGCGTTGCTAAACACCTAGACGCCACGTTACAGCCGGAGAAACTAGCTACACCTCACAGATAAAAATGAGGAAATCTACCTTGCCTCAGAGAAGTCCCCAAAGGAATAGCCATCCCCAACATATAAAGCTTATGGTCATGTGGGAAAACACGATACACAGATAGGAAAAATAGATTTAGCAAAGGTGAGGCCTGACTAACTAGATACAAAGGAAAGAAAAGGAAACTGATTGCGGTCAGTACAAAAACTCTGCAGAAAAATACCAATCTCCTGATAGTAAAAATGGCCCTGGAGGTCAAACGACCTCACCCCCACTATATCAGGTACTCTTGTAAATAATGGGAGAAACAAAATACTAAAAAGAACACTAAAATGCAAATAATAAAGTTTGAGAGAAAGAATCTCCCTTTTCTTGCAGAAGAGCTAGCAAAGGGGGAACCCCCATGCTCACCAAATTAGAAAAGCAAATCTTCACCTGCAAAAAAACAGATTTACAAACAAAACAAAAGAAAAACAAACGCCCTAAGGTGTAAACCAGAAAGCAAAGCAAAATCTTGCAAACTTATCTGCAGAGGTCTTGTGCAGGAAAATAGGGAAGGACAGAACTCCAAGCCAGGTTCAAAAACTGAGGAAATTCAACTATCACCGGTGCCAGCAAGGCAAAAAGTGCTCTCCTTTAGAACACCAGGCTTGTCTGCAATAGGACGTCCTTAATTCCCAATTAACGCCGACACCTGTCTGAGTCACAGACTCAGGCTCAGCTTCACTACCATTCCTGTCCACAAGCACCCACACAGACGACATTCACAACCTTCATCCCTTGAAGAGGGGTCACCAAACCCTCACACGAACCACTGGGTTTGTCAGGATGGGCATGAACCAATCTGTCAGGAAAGCATGAAATAATCTGTCAGCGTGAATGTCAGAAGCAAAGACCCAAGAATTATCCTCCTGACCATAACCCTTCCACTTAACAAGGTATTGGAGTTTACGTCAATTAAAATGGGAATCCAAAATTTTCTTTACCTCATACTCCAGATCCCCTTCGACCAACACAGGATCCGGAGGCGCCGCCATGGGAACTACTGGCTCCACATGTTTCTTCAACAAAGACTTATGAAAAACATTGTGAATTTTAAACGACTCAGGAAGAGCCAAACGAAAAGATACGGGATTAATAATCTACAAAATCTTATAGGGTCCAATAAATCTAGGCTTAAATTTAGGCGAAGAAACTCTCATAGGAACATTCCTGGAGGACAACCAAACCATGTCCCCCACTTTAAACCGGGGACCAACTGTCCTACGTTGGTTGGCAAACCTTTGAGCATTCTCCTGGGACTGAAACAATTTGTCCACTACTTGAGCCCAAATCTGCTGCATTCTATCCACCACAGAATCAACTCCCGGACAGGCCTCAACCTGCCCTCAAGAGAATCTAGGATAAAATCCAAAATTGCAGAAAAAAGGAGACATCAAAGTAGCAGATCTCGCCCTATTATTGAGAGCAAACTCTGCCAAGGGCAAAAAAGAAACCCAGTCATCTTGATCCGCAGATACAAAATATCACAAATAGGTTTCCAAGGTCTGATTAGCTCTCTCAGTCTGTCCATTTGTCTGATGAAAAGCAGAAGAAAAAGACAGTTCAAATCATAATCTACAACAAAATGCTCTTCAAAATCTGGACACAAACTGAACTCCTCTGTCTGACACGATGTTTTCAGGAATACCATGTAAACGAACCACCTGTTTAAAAAAACAAGGGCACTAACTCTGTAGAAGACAGTAACTTCGATAATGGTACCAAATGGACCATCTTAGAGAATCTATCACAAATAACCGTCATCCTTTGAGAGACAGGAAGATCCGAAATAAAATCCATGGCAATATGAGTCCAAGGTCTCTTAGGCAAAGGTAATGGCAACAACAACCCACTAGATTGTGAACAACAAGGCTTGGATCTGGAACAAATCCCACAAGATTGCTCAAAACTCCTGACATTGCGAGACAAAGAAGGCCACCAAGAAGACCTACTGACAAGATCCCTAGTATCAAAAATTCCAGGATGACCAGCCAATACGGAACAATGAATCTCGGACATAACTGTAGCCCTCCATTGATCAGGAACATACAGTTTCCCCATAGGACATCTTTCAGGTTTTTCCCCCTGAAATCTCTCAAGTGCTAACCTCAAATCGGGCGAAATAGCGGAGAGGACCACACCTTCATTCAGGATGTTAGATTGCTCTGCAACATCAAGAGAATCAGCAAAGAAACTCCTAGAGAGCACCGGCTTTAATATTCTTGGGGCCCGGAAGAAAAGAGACCACAAAATTGAAACGTGTAAAAAATAGAGCCCACCTAGCCTTCCTAGGATTCAGTCTCTTGGCAGATTCAAGATAGGTCAGATTCTTATGATCAGTGAGCACCACAATTTGATGTCTCGCCCCCTCCAGCCAGTGTCTCCATTCCTCAAAGGCCCACTTCATTGCCAATAATTCTTGATTACCCACATCATAATTTCGTTCGGATGGAGAAAATGTCCGAGAGAAGAAGGCATAAGGCTTAAGCTTGGAAATACTAGGATCTCTTTGAGACAAAACTGCACCTGCTCCAATCTCTGAGGCATCTATCTCCACTTAAAATGGAAAAAAACCATCAGGTTGCTGCAGGACTGGGGCAATAGTGAACCTCTTTTTAAGCTCCTGGAAGGCCATAATTGCCTCTGAAGTCTAATTCTCAACATCAGCTCCCTTTTTGGTCAAATCAGTCAAAGGCTAAACCACACTAGAGAAATTGCCTATAAATTTACGGTAGAACTTGGTAAAGCCCAAACATTTTTGTAGGGATTTCAAAGAGGTTTGCTGAACCCAATCATGAATGGCCTGAATCTTGACCGGATCTATTTCAATAGAAGCCGGGGACAAAGTAAACCCCAAAAAGGAAATTTTCTGCACGCCAAAGAGACATTTTGATCCCTTAACGTACAATCAATTTTCCTTAGGTATCTAAAAAACTTTGTGAACCTGCTGAACATGAGCATCCCAATCATCAGAAAAAAAATCAAAATATCATCCAAATAGAAAGTCAGTAATTTGCCAATTAGGTCCTAGGAAATATCATTCTTGAATGACTGAAAGATGGAGGGGGCATTAGTGAGCCCAAAAGGCATCACTAGGTACTCAAAATGCCCCTCAGGGGTATTAAAAGGCCGTCTTCCATTCATCACCCTCCTTAATTCGAATGAGATTGTATGCTCTCCCAAGATCAAGTTTCGTAAACCACTTAGCTCCCTTTAGTCTGGAAAAAAGGTCTGACATCAAGGGTAATGGGTACTGATATTAAACAGGGATTTTATTAAGGAGACCATAGTCAATGCAAGGTCTCAACGACCCATCCTTCTTGGCCACAAAGAAAAAACCGGCATCCATAGGTGACAAGGATGGTCTAATATGACCTTTCTCCAATGACTTCTTAATATAGGTTCTCATAGCATCATGTTCGGGAACAGATAGATTGAAGATCTGTCCCTTAGGAAATTTGCAACCTGGCACTAATTCAATGGCACAATCACACTCCCTGTGGGGGGGGCAAAGAATCAGAACCAGTCTCATTATACACGTCAAGAAAATCTGACAAATATTCAGGTACATCATGTGGCGCAAATGAAATAGACAACACAGAAAGATCATTATGCACACATTGACATCCCCAACTAACCACAGACAAGGATCTCCAATCTAGAACTGGATTATGGGTTTGCAACCAAGGGATTCCCAGTACCAAAATATCGTGCAAGTTGTGTAATACTAAAAATTTACAATCCTCCTGATGAGCTGGCGCAACCTTCATAGTTACCTGGGTCCAAAACTGGGGTTGATTTTCAGCTAAAGGAGTAGCATCAATGTCCCTTAAAGGAATAGGCGTTTGTAAAGGTACCATAGGAAAAACACAATTCTTAGCAAAACCAAAATCCATCAAGTTCAGGACAGCCTCTGAATCAAGAAAGGCCATAGCTGAAAATGAGGATAAGGAGCAAATCAAAGAGACGGAGAAAAGAAATTTAGGTTGCACAGTCCCCACAACAAAAGAACGAGCAAATCTTTTTCCCCTTGTTTAGGGCAGACAGAAATAGTGTGAGACGCGTCACCACAATAGAAACACAACTTATTTTTCTGTCTAAAACCCTGCCGCTGAGCATTAGAGAGGACCCTATCACACTGCATAGGCTCTGAAGACTGTTCCGCAAGCAATACATCAGCACGCATCATTTTCCGCTCGCGTAAACACCTATCAATCTGAATGGCTAAAGTCATGGAGGCATTGAGACCAGAAGGAATAGGAAATCCCACCATAACATCCTTCGCTGCATCCGCGAGACCCTTACGAAAAAGTGCCGCAAGTGCATCATCATTCCATTTGGTAAGGACCGCACACTTTTTGAATTTCTGACAAAAAATGTCAGCGGAATCCTGCCCCTGGATCAAAGTCAGCAAGGCCTTCTCTGCTTGATCAATAATATTGGGTTCATCATACAACAATCCCAGGGACTGAAAAAAGGAATCCACAGTTGCAAGAATCAGATCATCAGGAGCCAATGAAAAGGCCCAGTCCTGAGGGTCACCACGCAACAAAGGGATGACAACATGCTCAACCAACTGTTTAGTATCCATGTCAATAGAAGATCTTCCACGGAACCCAAAGAATAAGAGGAAAAATATAAAGAGATAAAAAAAATATATATTTTCCCTTCTTTTGAGTACCTTTTTTTTGTTGGCCAGTGATACTGTTATGATCCGGTAACCGTGGAAGATTACAAAAAATCCCATTAGTAGAAAAACACCAAGAAAAACAAGAGTAGTTGGAACCTGAGCTGACCGCAATTCCCTAACTATCAGACCACACTAGAAGTAGCTGTGGAGCGTTTCTAAACACCTAGACGCCACGTCACAGCCGGAGAAACTAGCTACACCTCACAGATAAAAATGAGGAAATCTACCTTGCCTCAGAGAAGTCCCCAAAGGAATAGAAAGCCCCCGACATATAGAGATTACGGTGATGTAGGAAAACACAATACACAGATAGGAAAAATATAACATATAATAAGATACAAAGAAAAGGAAACTGATTGCAGTCAGTACAAAAACCCTGCAGAAAAATACCAATCTCCTGATAGTAAAAATGGCCCTGGAAGTCAAACGACCTCAACCCTACTATATCAGGTACTCTTGTAAATAATGGGAGAAACAAAATACCAAAAAGAACACAAAAAAAAGTGCAAATAATCAAGTTTGATGGAGAATCTCCCTTTTCTTGCAGAAGAGCTAACAAAGGGGGAGCCCCCATGCTCACCAAACTAGAAAAGCAAATCTTCACCTGCAAGAAAACAGATTCCAAACAAAACAAAAGAAAAACAAACACCCTAAGGTGTAAACCAGGATGCAAAGCAAAAGCTTGCAAACCCATCTGCAGAGGTATTGCACAGGAAAACAAGGAAGGACAGAACTCCAAGCCAGGTTCAAAGACTGAGGAAAATTCAACTATCACCGGTGCCAGCAAGACAAAAGTGCTCTCCTATATACACCAGGCTTGTCTACAATAGGACTTCCTTAATTCCCAAGTCACAGACTCAGACTCAGACTCAGCTTCACTACCATTCCTGGCCACCAGAGGGAGCTTCAAAACAACATTCACACAGACAACATTCACAGCACATACCGTAAATCAACCGAACATTATTTGCTGTTGGTGCTGGGGGACTCCTGGCCAGCCGGTCACAGGATTTCCACTCCCAAAGTCTGGGTACACATGTCCCTGGTATCAGGTTTCCTTGGTGACTGGTGGGAAGCGGGGACTGGCACTGGACACTCCTCTGGCTGGGAGACTCAAATTATTTATTTAAATTAGTTGATCCAAAAATGACACCCCACATCAAAAACCTCTACCATTTATCAATGGTACCATCAAAAACTTCTAGCATTTTGTATGACCTCCATGATTTTTAAGGACAGCACAAAGTCTTCTAAAGATGGAATGAACATGTTTGCGATATACTGCAAGATCTATCTTTTTCTATTCTTCAAGAATGTCCTTTGTTAGTGCTTGGATGCTGGAGGTAGAACGATGCTTAATTTGTCTCTTCAGAATTCCTTATAGGTGTTCGAATAGGTTGAGTTCAAGAGACATACAATTAGGTCCAGAAATATTTGGACAGTGACACAATTTTCGCGAGTTGGGCTCTGCATGACACCACATTGGATTTGAAATGAAATCTCGACAACAGAATTCAAGTGCAGATTGTAACGTTTAATTTGAAGGTTTGAACAAAAATATCTGATATAAATTGTAGGAATTGTACACATTTCTTTACAAACACTCCACATTTTAGGAGGTCAAAAGTAATTGGACAAATAAACCAAACCCAAACAAAATATTTTTATTTTCAATATTTTGTTGCGAATCCTTTGGAGGCAATCACTGCCTTAAGTCTGGAACCCATGGGCATCACCAAACGCTGGGTTTCCTCCTTCTTAATGCTTTGCCAGGCCTTTACAGCCGCAGCCTTCAGGTCTTGCTTGTTTGTGGGTCTTTCCGTCTTAAGTCTGGATTTGAGCAAGTGAAATGCATGCTCAATTGGGTTAGATCTGGTGATTGACTTGGCCATTGCAGAATGTTCCACTTTTTTGCACTCATGAACTCCTGGGTAGCTTTGGCTGTATGCTTGGGGTCATTGTCCATCTGTACTATGAAGCGCCGTCCGATCAACTTTGCGGCATTTGGCTGAATCTGGGCTGAAAGTATATCCCGGTACACTTCAGAATTCATCCGGCTACTCTTGTCTGCTGTTATGTCATCAATAAACACAAGTGACCCAGTGCCATTGAAAGCCATGCATGCCCATGCCATCACGTTGCCTCCACCATGTTTTACAGAGGATGTGGTGTGCCTTGGATCATGTGCCGTTCCCTTTCTTCTCCAAACTTTTTTCTTCCCATCATTCTGGTACAGGTTGATCTTTGTCTCATCTGTCCATAGAATACTTTTCCAGAACTGAGCTGGCTTTATGAGGTGTTTTTCAGCAAATTTAACTCTGGCCTGTCTATTTTTGGAATTGATGAATGGTTTGCATCTAGATGTGAACCCTTTGTATTTACTTTCATGGAGTCTTCTCTTTACTGTTGACTTAGAGACAGATACACCTACTTCACTGAGAGTGTTCTGGACTTCAGTTGATGTTGTGAACGGGTTCTTCTTCACCAAAGAAAGTATGCGGCGATCATCCACCACTGTTGTCATCCGTGGACGCCCAGGCCTTTTTGAGTTCCCAAGCTCACCAGTCAATTCCTTTTTTCTCAGAATGTACGCGACTGTTGATTTTGCTACTCCAAGCATGTCTGCTATCTCTCTGATGGATTTTTTCTTTTTTTTCAGCCTCAGGATGTTCTGCTTCACCTCAATTGAGAGTTCCTTAGACCGCATGTTGTCTGGTCACAGCAACAGCTTCCAAATGCAAAACCACACACCTGTAATCAACCCCAGACCTTTTAACTACTTCATTGATTACAGGTTAACGAGGGAGACGCCTTCAGAGTTAATTGCAGCCCTTAGAGTCCCTTGTCTAATTACATTTGGTCCCTTGAAAAAGAGGAGGCTATGCATTACAGAGCTATGATTCCTAAACCCTTTCTCCGATTTGGATGTGAAAACTCTTATATTGCAGCTGGGAGTGTGCACTTTCAGCCCATATTATATATATAATTGTATTTCTGAACATGTTTTTGTAAACAGCTAAAATAACAAAACTTGTGTCACTGTCCAAATATTTCTGGCCCTGACTGTATTTGGCCACTGAATCACTTTCACCCTACTATTCTTCTTATAACAGATGTGTGTTTTGTAACATTGTTGTGGTAGAAAAGTGCATGTCTACCAAGTGAACATAGTGTTGCTAGCATCTTCTATTAGAGCAGTATATGTGTGAATTGATACCATCTGGGATCTCAAAGCCCTTGCATGTTGCACTATGAAGACATCTTGTTATAACAAAGTTTAATTGGTAATCAGGCACCATGGTATAGTGAGCTGAGTTGACGGTCACGCACCCTGGTACTGTTCCACATCTATGATATGAAATGTAGACTAGTTATTTGCTGACTCTAACTAAATATGTTTGAATGAAACACATGTACGAGTAAACAGAGTATGTATTTGAGAAAATATTGATGTGTCATTTATACTTGGCAGTGTGTGGGCTGGAGCCAAATGGTTCATATTGTCTAGTTCCGTAAGAAATGCTGTTTTACTATGGCATTAGAACACTGTTGTCATCTGTTTGATATGTTGATTATAACGTTAGTTAGTGCTGCGTGACCAACTTACCAGGTGTTCTCTATAATAATTTTAGATCTCTTCTTTTTAAATAATAGTTATTTCAAACAGAAGCTGTTCAATATAAAGCTATGTTCATTCAGCTTGGATGTGGAAAGTCAAGTCATGTTGATTTTAATTCTTCATTGTTCCAGTTTTCCAGCTTGTGTTGTTCAAAAAGTTGCTAATAGCAAAACTACAAGTAGATAGGGTGTATGAAATGTTAAAATCATATCTTATTTGTGCATACTAAAACTTTATATTTTAACTTATTAAATTAGAATCTATAATGCATATTGCATTACTTATCTCGTCAGCCTGAAATCTTCTTGGTTTTATTTAATTTATTTGATTTACAATATGTGTCATGGGTGTAAAGTTTTTACATCTCTTTAAAGTTGAAGGAAAAGCAGTTTAAGAGCATAGTATAATTTTAGAAATCAAATTGTGAACAGGTAATTTTTGAACAGTATGTTATAACATGGTGTTTTGCCAAGTATTTAAAGGGATCGAATATGGCTTTAAAGAAGGTGATTCATTTTATTATAATGATAAAATGATTACAGAAAATAGGAAATAGTGTAATATTGCGTACACTTTTGCATAATATAAATCACAAAGGTAAAGTACTTACATTGCACACTACATAGGAAAAACTTCACCTGGAGCTACATGCATCATCTGTCCGGAAACATCAGCTGTGAGAAGAAAAAACAGCGAAGACAGAGAAACTCCTGGGATCCACACTGTGGTATAATGGGCATCCCCTCCAAAGGTAAACAGGCTTCTAACTATACTATAATTTTCACCAGTCTATATGTTACTTGAAAACAAATTGCTTGCGTAACCAAATGTTACACAAACTCTAACAGGTTCCATTTCTCCAATATAGTATCCCTCTTCTGAGTGGCCATCTCTTCAGATGTCAATCTACACCGGACAAATACGTCACGGGATGAGTCATGCAAAAAGCTCCTGGTTTCTGATGTTTTACCATACTATAAACGCGCACATTCTCATTAAACATGGATTAGAGAACTATGTGGTACTGAGTGATACTATAAACATGTATTTTCTCACTAGAACTTGAACTCCAGGTGTCTGTGAAAATTACAAAAAAACATGCTAATATAAACTTAAACTGTTATGGGCCCTTTACATGCAGCGACATCGCTACCGAAAATACCCGCCCCGTCGTTTGTGCGTCACGGACAAATCGCTGCCCGTAGCGTACAATATCGCTAGGACCCGTCACACATACTTACCTTCCTAGCCATATCGCTGTGGGCGGCGAACAACCTCTTTTTTAAGGGGGAGGTTCATGCACTGTCACAGCGACGTCACACAGCAGCCCACAAATAGAAGCGGAGAGGCGGAGACCAGCCGCTTTAACGACACGCCCACCTCATTGCAGGATGCAGGTATGTTTTTGTTCGTCATTCCCGGGGTGTCACACGTAGCGATGTGTGCTGCCTCAGGAACGACGAACAACCTGCGTCCAGCACCAGCAGCGATTTTTGGGAAATGACCGACGTGTCAACGATCAATGATTAGGTGAGAATTTCTGATCGTTAACACTCGCTCATAGGTGTCACACGCAATGACGTCGCTAACAACGCCAGATGTGCGTCACGAATTCCATGACACCTACGACATATAGATAGCAATATCGTTGCGTGTAAAGCCCCCTTTACAGTCTGATATCTTAAAGGGTTTCTTAAAGACAGACTACTAATATGGATTCCTGATGGCAACTAACATGTTAGCAATACACTTGATGAATAAAGTAATAGTTTAAATGGCACACTTGTTAATGAGTAGTGATGCTTGGTACTCGAGCGAGTGCTGCTGTGCGCGAGACGCTCGATACTCAATCGACTATTCTGGTACTCGGGCACCATGCTCTGGTCCCCGCCCTGCTTGTGTACTGGCTTTTAATCATCCAGTAAACATGCAGAGATTAGAAAAAAACCAAGGAGAAAATTGTAGAAAAATTGTAGAAAAAGTCTAGTCTTGAGGCTGCAATTCACATGCTTGTAATGTTGCATGTTTATTGAACAATTGTCACAGCTCAGTTTTTTGGTGTTTTTTAAACATGCAGAGATTGCCTGCCCATCGCAGTAAAGCCGGTGCCATCTTGGCTACTGATATTACTGTGTTTGGTTGGCCGCATAGCATCATCAGGTCTATATAAGACTGAGAGATGCCATGTTTGTGCACTGTATCAGGAAATATTGCAGGAACTAGGGAGAGATACTACAGAAGAAGGGACAGTGTGTTATTGCATGAAAGTACCTGTTGGTACAACAGCAAAAATACAGTCCTTTTCAGGGCTAAACAAAAGCTAGTCTACTACCTAATAATACTATTCTTATTCTACACTTAGTGAAGGGCAAGCTTCTGGAGTAGGGTAGTGTATTAGTGGCATGTAGGCAGGGATTCTAGCCTTACAGACTGTGCTGCTGATACATAAAAAATGTAATCTATTCTCTAATAATAACTGTTACGGTCGCTGAAGGGCGGCAAGCATCCGGGAGTACGCTGTACACTGGACTCCCCTGGAGGAGCTAACCTGGAATGAACACACATATACAGGGATTGTCAGGTGGTGCCCCAGGGAGCCTAAATGCACAACTGCTAGGAACCAGTGGAGGTCAGCTCTTACGGACTGGTAAAGTCTTTTAATGTCCACTGCTGGTGTGCTCGGATGTGGCAGCATGAAGGTGGTAATTCGGACTTGGCAGCATGGAAGTGGTGGCTCATATGTGGCGACATGGAGATGGTGGCTCAGACATGGCGGCACGGAGGTGGTGGCTCAGACGTGGCAGCATGAAGGTGGTGGCTCAGACGTGGCAGCACGGAGGTGATGATAGTAAGCAGGCTCTAGGATGAAACAGAGGTTAGAAACACAGAACTGTAACTAGGACAGAGGAGGCTGAGCTAGACACAGTAGTGTAATGGGACCTGAGAACTAGCAACACACTGACGAATAGGCAACAGTAATGAGGCGCTGGCCCTTTAAGAAAGGGGGTGTGGCCACGTGCACATCCTACAGGCACTCATAGAAGGCCTGCGCATGGCCTGGAAGCAGAAGGAGGCTGCGGCAGACCCCGGGACAGGAAAGGGGTGCGTGGAACCTCCGGACAGGTGAGGAGAGCGGCAATCCTGCCAAGGCCTGGGAGCAGGGGCATGTGGAGGTGCCGCACTGGGACCTGGAACAGGCATTACAATACTCTTCTTAGCTACATTAAGTTTAGGGCAATCTGCTGGAGTAGGCATAGTGCATTAGAGGCATGTAGGCAAGGATTGTAGCCTTATACAGCGTGCTGCTATCGCTAACTAAAAGTCTATTCTGTTTTCTAATAATACCACTTTTAGTTTGCCAATAAATTTGTATTGAGATTCTGGAGTAGAATTATGTACTATGTATTATGGGCATGTAGGAATCAGTTCTACCCTTACAGACCATGCTGCTGATGCCTAAAAAAATTAATTTATTCTCTAATAATACAGCTCAAGTGCATTTAGTGTAAGATAAGCTGCTGGAGTAGGAATCGTGTATTACAGGCCTGTAGGTAGTGATTCAAGCTGCTTGCTAAAAAAATCAATTCTATTCTCTAATAATAGCACTCTTAGTTTGCAATTAGTGTTGAGTGAGTTTCTGTAGTAGGATATTGTATTGTAGGCCTGTAGGCAGTGATTCAAGCCTTACACACTGTGTTGCTGCTGATACCTAAAAAATGAAATATATTCTCTAATAATACTACTCTTATTCTGTACTAGCTGTACTACCCGGCTTCGCCCGGGTTATTAACTGTTGTTAACAAAATAGAATGTATTAACAAAAAATTATTCTGCACACAAAAACCACAGAACAAATAGATAGAAATGTAATTATTAAAAGGCAAAAACTAAGCTAATAGAAGCATTTCACAACATATATTTCAGCACCACAGATACTGTGTTCCACACAGATTTAACTAAATTGGCCAAGTAATGTGCTCCGTCTGTCTCTTTCCCCGTCTGTCTCTTTCCCTGTCTGCCTGTCTCTGTCTGTCTCTTTCCTTGTCTGTCTCTATCTCTCTGTTTCTTTCCCCATCTGTCTCTTTCTAGGTCTGTCTCTTTCCCAAGTCTGTCTCTTTCCCCGTCTGTCTCCCCGTCTCTTTGTCTGTCTTTTCTTGTCTGTCTCTTTCCCTGTCTGCCTGTCTCTGTATGTCTCTTTCCTTGTCTGTCTCTATTTCTCTGTCTTTTTCCCCATCTGTCTCTATCAAGGTCTGTGTCTTTCCCCATCTATCTTTGTCTGTCTCTCTGGTTGTCTCCTCCTTCCCTGTCTGTCTGTCCCTGTCACTGTCTGCATGTCTGTGTGTCTCTTTCCCCATCTGTCTCTTTCCGGGTCTGTCTCTTTCCAGGTGTGTCTCTTTCCGGGTCTGTCTCTTTCTGGGTCTGTCTCTTTCCAGGTCTGTCTCTTTCTGGGTCTGTCTCTTTCCAGGTCTGTCTCTTTCCAGGTCTGTCTCTTTCCAGGTCTGTCTCTGTCTGTCTCTTTCACTGTCTGTCTCTGTCTGTCTCTTTCACCGTTTGTCTCTATCTCTCTGTCTTTTTCCCTGTCTGTCTCTCTGTCTGTCTCTCTCTGTCTGTCTCATTGTCTGTCTCTCTGTCTGTCTCTCTTTATCCGTCTCCCCACCGACATCTTATTACCTCACATATAAGCTTCTTATACTATGAATGTCTTTTGTTCCAATAGCAATCAATCACAGTTCCTAATAATAACCTGTAGTTCAAGGCTCCATTTACTTTAATGGAGCCATGGTTTTTGGAGAGTAACTGTAAAGCGCGGGGTTACATTTTCCTGTCGAAACATAGTCTACGACGTTCCCTGAGTCACATGAGGTGTCTGAGCAAAATTTCGTGATTGTAAATGCGACGGTGCGGATACACTTTTCGTTTCACTTTTTCCCCCATTATGTAGATAGGGGCAAAATTGATTGTTAAATTGGAACGCGCGGGGTTAAAATTTTGTCTCACAACATAGCCTATGACGCTCTCGGGGTCCAAAAGTGTGAGTGTGCAAAATTTTGTGGCTGTAGTTGTAGCTGCGATGGTGCAGATGCCACACACATACAGTACACACATACACACAGACACACATTCATACATACACACATTCAGCTTTATATATTAGATTTAGTGCAAGGCAAGCTTCTGGATTAGACATAGTGTATTAGAGGCATTCCAGACCTTGCAGCTGCTAGCTACAAAATCAATTCTATTCTCTTTTAGTGCCGATCTTAGTTTGCAATTAATTTTGGATTGAGATTCTGGAATAGGGATCGTGCATTACAGGCCTATAGGCAGGTATTCAAGCCTTTTTTTCTAGGGTATTCCTATGCACCCCTTCCAATCCAAACAAGGGTTTACATTTCAGAATTTCTTATTCTTATGTTCTGCTCCACCCCCCCTCCTCCACCATATCAACAGGGTGATCATGTGACCCTTGCTCTTAATTTTTTAAGGGTGTGTATTATGCTCTCCTTCATAATTTTTAGAGCCTTACCTTGAAAATGCTTTTACATATATACTGTACATCTATACCTACCAGGGGTAAATGTTGTTCAGCCCTTGCACTTAGTGCATAATCTTTATTAGTGTAGGAGTCCCACTCCTTAATAATGGGAAAAAATGGTTTTCTGATGCCCTCCTCTACATGTCTTCCAGGGTATATTAGAGTATCTCAGTCTAAATTTTGGCAACCCTTGCATATAGTGCATAGGGTTTACTATGTAGAAGTCCCAATACTTACTAGTGTAGAAGTCCCAATCTTAATAATGGAAAAAAATGGTTTTCTGAGGACTACCTCTACATGGCATCCTGAGTCTATTGGAGTACCCCCTTCTAATTTTTACCAGCCCTTTTTTCTGATCATGTCACACACACTACATGTCCAGATAAGGTAGTAAAATGTTAACATTACATTTACCGGCGAGTGTAGTTTTATTTCCCCCTCTACTATGTCATCTACTGTAGACTAGAGATGAGTGATGTTTGAAGCGAACCGTTCGCCAATTTCAAATTCGAGTTGTTTTGGGCGGTGTTCGAGTCGTTCGACGAACTCAAACGATTGCTTCATGTTCGACCATTAGAGTTACCGTTCGATAATGGTTCGATCACCAAAAGTGTAGCTAGTTACTATCTGGCTTTTCCCTGTAATACTGTCAGTCACTGTTACTAATGATATTATTAAAAGTAAGCATATAGTGTGCAGGGGGGGACGGGGTTTAGATCAGTGCTGCTGAGTGCTGAAAGAATGGCAATCGCCATTTTTTTTTCCTAACCTCGCGTACAGTGGGGCAGGCTAGGCTGTCAGCCAATCACAGACACACACACAGCAAAGTGGATTTTTGCCAGACAAGCAAGGGCATGTGTCCTTGCCCTAAAAGACCCAGCCATTTTCCCCATCGCCGCCATTATCTCACTGCTGCGGGTGTGTGACAGTCACCGCTCCCGCTGCTGCTGCTGTGGCCGCTATACACTTAAAAAGTGCAATCTACACATCGGTTTAGGGATTAGGGACTACTTGTAATTTCAGCCTTTTCAGGGCTAGATAGAGCAGTTCATAGCCATTTTTGCTAGGCAGGTTTGTGCCAGCACTGTGCAAGGGTTTATCACAGCATCTGTCTAAATCAGCTCAGGCAATTCCTTGGGGCACAGTTTCATTGTCTGGGATAGTCAGTGACGTTCTTCTGCTGACAAGAAAGCTATACCACTTCTGCATTCTACACCACCTCTCCAATTCTGCTACGCAATTTTAAGTGCAAAAAGTGCAGGCAATTCCTTGGGGCATAGTATCATTGTCTGGGATAGTCAGTGACGTTCCTCTGCTGACAAGAAAGCTATACCACCTCTGCATTCTACACCACCTCTCCATTTTTTCTGCTACGCAATTTTAAGTGCAAAAAGTGCAGGCAATTCTTTGGGGCATAGTGTCATAGTCTGGGATAGTCAGTGACGTTCCTCTGCTGACAACAAAGCTACACCACCTCTGCATTCTACACCACCTCTCCATTTCTGCTACTCAATTTTAAGTGCAACAAACAGTGTCCAATTTGTTCACAAACAAAATGGGTGGCAAAAGGACTGATGCTGGTGGAAAGGGGAACAGGCGTGTTGGAAAGGGAAAAAAAGTTTGTGTCCGTAGGGTAGGTGGTAAAGCAACAGTAACATTTGCTGAAGAAAGGCCATCTTCCAGCAAAAGTAAGATGTCTATTACTTTCCGTGGACAATCTGATATGATCCCTTTGTTATGGAAACGACCATTGCTACCAAAGGTAGATGAGGCACAAAAACAGCAGATGTTTGAATGGATCTCAAGTGCTCCATCAAGTGGCCTCTCCTCCACCTCAACTTCAACATCCCAAAGACTCCAGTCCTCTGAGTTGTCACCCCAATCGCACTTGCTTTCTACCAGCTCTCAAGTCTCCACCCGCCCTGCAGACTATGGGGTAACAAAGATGGTTGAGTCTGCAGAGCTATTCAGTCACACTATAGCATGGGAATCTGAGGTCTGCTTCAAAGCTAGTGAGTCCAGACAAGGAAATGATCTGCAGTGATGCCCAGAAGCTTTGTGAGTCAGATTCAGGCCCAGATGAAGAAGGTTCTGAGCATAATGTAGACCCTCATTCGTAAACTGTAACTCCTCTTGGTGGAGAAAATGAGGAACATGCTGATGACGATGAGACTCAGATACCTGATTGGAATGACAACTTAACTATTCGGTCAGGGCAGGAAGAGGTTGGCTCTGAGGACGAGGGGAGTGCAAACACACAGGGTGATGATGAGGTTGTAGATTCCACTTACTGTCAACCCACAATCAGGCACCCGATGAGGTCAGCAGAGGCGGTGGAGGAGGATGCGACTGACGACGAGGTTAGCTTGCGCCTTCCTGGACACAGACGGAGTACTGGAAGCATGTCAACAACTGCATCCTCAGCCACAACTCTGCCTCTGAGCACAAGTCGGGGTGGCTCTGCAGGTCGCATGGGCTCTAAGCCTTGCCTAGCCTGGTTCTTTTTTGACATCGCAAAGGATCTCCCAACTCATGTCATCTGTAAGATTTGTCTCCAATCTCTAAATAGAGGCCAAAACCTTACTAGTTTGACTACTGCGTCCATGAACCGTCACATGAATATGAAGCATAAGTCGCAGTGAGAAGCTCACTGTGCTACAATGCGGCCTAGCGGAGCGGGCCAACCACCGTTTTCCCCTTCAAGTGCATCCACTCATTCTTCATCCTCTATGACTATGGGGACAGCAGTTACACATGCTTTTCGACGCAGACCTTCCACCTCTTTAACCGCAACAGGCAGTGTGATTGGCAGGTCGTCAGTAGAGTTGAGCGCGGTTCGTGGTTCGTGGTTCTCCAGTTCTAGGCTCGAGTGATTTTGGGGCATGTTCTAGATCGAACTAGAACTCGAGCTTTTTGCAAAAGTTCGATAGTTCTAGAAACGTTCGAGAATGGTTCTAGCAGCAAAAAAACAGCTAAATCCTAGCTTGGTTTCTGCTGTAATAGTGTAAGTCACTCTGTGAATCACACTATTATGACATTTCAGTGTATAGTGTGCGTGAACAGCGCCTTCAGATCACTGCTGTTTCTATAATGGCGATCGCCATTTTTTTTTTTTTTCTTGTCTTCCTTCCCTAAGCGCGTGCGTCTTGTGGGGCGGGCCAGCATGTCAGCCAATCCCAGACACACACACAGCTAAGTGGACTTTTAGCCAGAGAAGCAACGGCATGTGTGATAGGATGTCCATGTCACATGTCCCTGCATTATAAAACCGGACATTTTCCTCCAGGACGCCACTATCTGCCTTCTGCGTCTTTGGTGTCAGACATCACTGTCGCAGCTCCGTCCTCCTGAGTCCTATCGCCGATACAGCTGTATGCGCTGCATACACAGCGTTAGACAGCTTAGGGAGAGCACTTTCTAGCAGTCCTTTTAAGGGCTCAAACCGGCAGGGTCAGAGAGCCATAGGTGACAGGTCCTGAAAACAGCAACAGCGTCTGTGTAGCCAAGGTCAGGGATTTCCTCCCTGCATTTCACCATTAGGAGGGAATAGAAAGGCAGGCTTCCATTCCTCTACCCAGAGCCCCACAATCCTGCCACTGTACCCTCTTGTCCTCTGCACACTCCAACTCATTATAACTAAGCCATTATACTAGCAAACACTCAGTGTACCTAGTGGCATCCTAAACGTGGCTATTGGACTTTGCTATAGTCCCACTAGTGCAAAGACATTTGCAGAGCACGTCTGCCTGCATTGCAGACTCCAACTCTTTTTAACTAAGCCATTATACTAGCAAACAGTCAGTGTACCTAGTGGCATCCTAAACGTGGCTATTGGACTTTTGTCTATTCACACTATTGTAAAGATATTTGCAGCACGTCTGCCTGCATTGCACACTCCAACTTTTTTAAACTAAGCCATTTTACTAGCAAACACTCAGTGTACCTAGTGGCATCCTAAACGTGGCTATTGTACTTTTGTCTAGTCACACTAGTGGAAAGATATTTGCAGCACATATGCCTGCATTGCACACTCAAACTCTTTTTAACTAAGCCATTATACTAGCAAACAGTCAGTGTACCTAGTGGCATCATAAACGGGGCTATTGGACTTTTGTGTAGTCACACTAGTGGAAAGATATTTGCAGCACGTCTGCCTGCATTGCACACTCAAACTCTTTTTAACTAAGCCATTATACTAGCAAACAGTCAGTGTACCTAGTGGCATCCTAAACGTGGCTATTGGACTTTGCTATAGTCCCACTAGTGCAAAGACATTTGCAGAGCACGTCTGCCTGCATTGCACACTCCAACTTTTTTAAACTAAGCCATTTTACTAGCAAACACTCAGTGTACCTAGTGGCATCCTAAACGTGGCTATTGGACTTTGCTATAGTCCCACTAGTGCAAAGACATTTGCAGAGCACGTCTGCCTGCATTGCACACTCCAACTTTTTTAAACTAAGCCATTATACTAGCAAACAGTCAGTGTACCTAGTGGCATCCTAAACGTGGCTATTGGACTTTTGTCTATTCACACTATTGTAAAGATATTTGCAGCACGTCTGCCTGCATTGCACACTCCACCTTTTTTTAACTCAGCCATTATACTAGCAAACAGTCAGTTTACCTAGTGGCATCCTAAACGTGGCTATTGGACTTTTGCCTATTCACACTATTGTAAAGATATTTGCAGCACGTCTGCCTGCATTGCACACTCCAACTCATTATAACTAAGCCATTATACTAGCAAACAGTCAGTGTACCTAGTGGCATCCTAAACGTGGCTATTGGACTTTGCTATAGTCCCACTAGTGCAAAGACATTTGCAGAGCACGTCTGCCTGCATTGCACACTCCAATTTTTTTAAACTAAGCCATTATACTAGCAAACACTCAGTGTACCTAGTGGCATCCTAAACGTGGCTATTGTACTTTTGTCTATTCACACTATTGTAAAGATATTTGCAGCACGTGTGCCTGCATTGCACACTCCAACTTTTTTAAACTAAGCCATTATACTAGCAAACAGTCAGTGTACCTAGTGGCATCCTAAACGTGGCTATTGGACTTTTGTCTATTCACACTATTGTAAAGATATTTGCAGCACGTCTGCCTGCATTGCATACTCCAACTCATTATAACTAAGCCATTATACTAGCAAACAGTCAGTGTACCTAGTGGCATCCTAAACGTGGCTATTGGACTTTTGTCTATTCACACTATTGTAAAGATATTTGCAGCACGTCTGCCTGCATTGCACACTCCACCTTTTTTAACTCAGCCATTATACTAGCAAACAGTCAGTGTACCTAGTGGCATCCTAAACGTGGCTATTGGACTTTTGTCTATTCACACTATTGTAAAGATATTTGCAGCACGTCTGCCTGCATTGCACACTCCAACTCATTATAACTAAGCCATTATACTAGCAAAGAGTCAGTGTACCTAGTGGCATCCTAAACGTGGCTATTGTACTTTTGTCTATTCACACTATTGTAAAGATATTTGCAGCACGTCTGCCTGCATTGCACACTCAAACTTTTTTAAACTAAGCCATTATACTAGCAAACACTCAGTGTACCTAGTGGCATCCTAAACGTGGCTATTGGACTTTTGTCTATTCACACTATTGTAAAGATATTTGCAGCACGTCTGCCTGCATTGCACACTCCAACTCATTATAACTAAGCCATTATACTAGCAAACAGTCAGTGTACCTAGTGGCATCCTAAACGTGGCTATTGTACTTTTGTCTATTCACACTATTGTAAAGATATTTGCAGCACGTCTGCCTGCATTGCACACTCAAACTTTTTTAAACTAAGCCATTATACTAGCAAACACTCAGTGTACCTAGTGGCATCCTAAACGTGGCTATTGTACTTTTGTCTATTCACACTATTGTAAAGATATTTGCAGCACGTCTGCCTGCATTGCACACTCCAACTTTTTTTTAACTAAGCCATTATACTAGCAAACACTCAGTGTACCTAGTGGCATCCTAAACGTGGCTATTGTACTTTTGTCTATTCACACTATTGTAAACATATTTGCAGCACGTCTGCCTGCATTGCACACTCCAACTTTTTTAAACTAAGCCATTATACTAGCAAACACTCAGTGTACCTAGTGGCATCCTAAACGTGGCTATTGTACTTTTGTCTATTCACACTATTGTAAAGATATTTGCAGCACGTCTGCCTGCATTGCACACTCCAACTCATTATAACTAAGCCATTATACTAGCAAACACTCAGTGTACCTAGTGGCATCCTAAACGTGGCTATTGTACTTTTGTCTATTCACACTACTGCAAATCTATGTGCAGCACCTCTGCATGACACCCTCCTGCTCTGTTTTTAATAAGCTATAATGATAGCACAAAATACTGTCATTTAGTGGCATCAAAGAACTGGCTGTTGTATTCCATTAGTGCCCCACTGGTGACAAGCTATTTCTAGCACCTCTACATGACACCCTCATGCACATTTTGCTACGCTAATGTTATAGCAAACTCATGGAATTCATTGCTGCATTTCATAATTCGGAGGGATAGAAAGTCAGGCTTCCTTTAGCTTTTCCTTCTGTTCATAGACAGCATCTCCAAGAGCAATTTCCCCTCCACGTCTAAGTGTGGAGAGGCAGCTAGTGCGCATGCGTGTGCCGATGTACCCCAGCTGCAGCATAATTACAGTGTTTCGCCTAGTGAGTATGCTCAGCCTGACTGTGTTATTCCTGACGCTAAGTCTTCTTTTCGGGATACAGCGCATGCTCCCACACTAAGTGTGAAAAGCCTCTTTGCACAGGTGCTTGCATTCCGTGCCGGGTCTAAGTCCTGTTTTGTGCCTAGACACCATGCTAAAGCTGATAGTCTTTTTTCAGAGACTGTATTTCATGCTACTGAGCATGCTCAGGCACTTCCTGCATCAGAGACTAGGTCCGGTAATGAACTCTTTGGCCCTGGCCCTGATGTGGGGGTCCCATATAGACCACAGGGCATCAGGTGTCCTCCCAAATGGCTTGCAGAGGCCCACACCTATGACTTGTCACCGCATTATTGATGGTCAGACGATGACTGGTGAGGTGTTTGGGTCATGGCAGCCATGAGGTCATCATTGAAGTTGCGGTTCCAAATAGGACGCTAGTTATGCCACTCATGACGTGTCACTCTACTTTTGTCTCCAGGAGGTGTATTGTGGTTCACCCTGGTTTGGGGCGGACCCAGGTTATAAAAGGGGCTGGAGCCAACAAGGAGGTGCGCAGTCTTCTATTATGCTCCGAAAGAGCACACCTCCATGTGTTGAACCCATTGCGGCTTTAGGCCAGAGGTAGGCAGGGATAGGGTGTCGATGCAGGCCACCACCACAGTTGGTAACGCAGAACGGTTAAGACCAGCTCCTGTCCTACCAGTCCTGCTTGTGCAGCCCAGTGGCATTAACAGGCCTGCTGCTGCTGATGCGCCTGCTGTCCACAGGTGTGCCCCTACGCACACGGTCAGCGTACTCAATGGCCCCTGTGTTGTTAACAGGGAGTTCCTGGGCTGGGTGGGCATGTGGACCCTGTGACGCTAACAGGGCTCACAGTCTCCAGATCCGAATGGCGTCTAACTCGGTTCAGGCTACTATTAGTTTCATAGCCACACAGCTCTGTATCCTCCACCAAACCTTCCAGTTGCCAACCTCTCCTTTTCCAACTGGGAGCACGGTGGACACTGACTGCTGATGGGGATATATACCTTTCTCTTTCTTTTCTTATTAATTTTCGTTATATAGCGGTCACAGATTATATACCACTTTATCCAAATCTGCCAGTCCCACTGTAACAGATGGTGTTTCTTCAGCAAATGTTACAGTTGCTTAACCACCAAATCCACGGACCAAAACTTTTTTCCCCTTTCCAACACACCTGTTCCCCTTTCCAACAGCATCTGTCCTTTTTCAACTCATTTTGGGATATGACCAAAAGTGCAACTGTGCAGGGACACCGTACTCAACGCCATCTCAGCACAGCAGCCATCCCTCGGTCCCTCCGATGTGGACAAGTAAAAGACCATTTCCTCCTATCCATGACAAAGCGTTGAGATTCACTCTGTGCAGCACTGGTGTTTAGTGGAAAAGTAGATCTAAGATTGCGTACCACATTCTGCAGATACTCCTGTATACGTGCGTCCATTTCTATGGCAGGAATTAGTTCGCCAAATTTTGTCTTGTACCGGGGATCTAACAGTGTGGCAACCCAGTATTCAGGATTACTTCAAATTCATACAATCCGAGGGTCATGTAGGTAGTGCAGCAAGAAGGCGCTCATGTGTCTTGTGCATCCAGGAGGACCAAGTCCTTGGTGTGTTGGTGGCAGAGAGGTGAGAATCGTGCATCCTTCCTCTGCCCTCTCCCCACAACCTCGCACAACCGAAATGTGAGCAAGCTCTCACTCATCTGCTGAGTCTTCCATGCCCATCGCCAGTTCGTCCTCCATTTCTTCATGGGCTCCTGCACTTTCATCAACACTTTTTGCTGATACTATGCGCCCTTGTTAATCCCTCTCCCTCACCATGAATGCCGCATAGGTGCCGCTGACCATCTGGACCTCGTAGATCTTGTTATCCCTTCCGCATATGACTCCTCCTGTACTTCCTCCCCTTCCTCTTGTCCCAACACCTGACTCCGAATAATAATTACAGTGTGCTCCATCATGTAGATGACCAGAATTGTCACGCTGAGAATGACATTGCCAGTGCTAAACATCTTCGTCGACATTTGTAAACTGTGTAGCAGGGTGCATAGGTCCTTGATCTGACACCACTCCAGCAGCGTGATCTGCACCACCTCTTGATCAAGTTATCCCAGGCTATATGTCATACCGTATTTCAGCAGGGCTCTGCGGTGCTGCCACACACGCTGCAACATGTGCAGATTCCAATTCCTGCGTGTCGGAACATCGCATTTCCGGCGTTTAACTGCCAGACCCTAAGACTTCCGGAGTGATGAAAGTTGTTGAGCTGCTGTGTGCGCACGATGGAAGTGAGCACATAGCGAGCGTGCCCGCTGCACAAGGCCATGTAGGCCGTGATGGTGTTTTAAAAATTGCTGGAGAATTCGGTTCAACACGTGAGCCATACAAGGCACGTGTGTCACATTGCCCTGAGGATGGCCCGCAGCCAGGTTTGCATCATTGCCGCACACGGCTGTTAAGTCACCAACGGAGTCCGCTCCGTCAATTTGTACTCCGGTCGCCAGGTGACAACGTCTTCCTTTCATGAATAGTGCTGATGATGGGAGAGGAGTCGATGCCAGCGGCGCAGGTGGACGCAGGTTATGCTCACCCACTGGGCTGCATTACCTTGACAGATGCAGAATCTCTGGCTGAATGTAGCTGGTGGATATCTCACAGATGAAATACCATCATTCAGCTACAACCAATGGGAAGACACCACACCCTTTTTTATGCCCATCCTGTCTGCAGACCACTGCCAGACATAGCTATGAACCTCTGGTTAATTTTACCCCCAGTTCAGTTTTATGATTTTGTGTGCTTGTTACCTGACTACTTTTCCTGCTTGCTGTTTATGTACCTTGTTGGCCGATCCGCATTTCACCTCTGCTTGTTTTCTGATTAAGTCCTGGCCGTCCCATTCTGTTCCTGTTCCTCAATTAATGTTTTGACCCTGCCTGACTACTATTCTCTGGAATAGCGGTGTGACTCACATTTCCCATACATTTCAAAGTAAAACTTTGACCGCCTGATGGCATTGAGCTCTGCTGCCAGCATAGTAAGGAGGTGTGTGGTAGTCCTTGTGCGCAGTTGCAAGGAAGGGTGGCCTGACCACACAGGGTTTGCGCCAAGGTGGAGGACCCACACGAGGTTGAAGAGGCAGAAGCAGTGTATTAACTTCTACATACAGAAGAAGGATTGAAAAAAACTCGTGGGGACGGCAAGACTTGTACAGCAGACCCTTCTCCATCTCTCACCATAGTTTGCCAGTGCCCAGTCAGTGACATGTAATGACCCTGTCTATGCTTACTGGTCCAAGTATCTGTGTTGAAATGCACCCTGTCGCACACAGATTTTCTCAAGGAAGTGGTGATGTTGTGTGCGACATGCTGGTGTAGCGCGGGCATGCTTTTCTTGGAGAAGCAGTAGTGATTGGGCATCTGGTACTGGGGCACAGCGACAGACATAAGGTCTCTAAAATCCTATGTGTCCACTAGGCGGAAAGGCAGCATTTCGGTAGCCAACAGCTTACAGAGGGATAGAGTCAACCACTTAGCTTTGTCATGGGTCGCAGGAAGTGGCCTTTTATTTGACCACATCTGAGGGACAGAGATCTGGCTGCTGTCTGTAGACGGTGTTGAGTAGGGTGTCCCTGGAAAAATGCAGGTTTGTGAGGAAAGTGCAGGCGGAGACATGATGTTGCCTTCATCTTGCCTTCAGATCTGTTCATCTTGTATCATTTTTAAAAAACACAGCAAGCAAGGGTTACTCCAAGCGGAGTCTCCCTTTTTTCCAAAAATTGGGCACACAGACACCCCATCAGTGGCAGCACTTGTGCCCTAGTTGCAAACAGGATGTTTTGATTTGCATCAAGCACATTCAAAAATACGCCATAATTAACCGTCCCCAGCATGACACCGGGGTAGGTAGATAAAGTCTTTGCTGAACCATGACTTGGTCATCTTGGCTCCTTTTAAAAACAATGTAAGCAAGGGTTACTCCAAGCGGAGCCTCCCTTTTTTCCAAAAATTGTGCCCCATACACACCCACCCATTCAGTGGCAGCAGTTGTGCCATAGTTGTACACTTCACAGCTAGATTTGCATCAAGCACATTCCAAATCCACAAGCATTTACTCTCCCCAGGATGACACAGGGGTTGTAAATTCCTTCTGGATCCATGACTTGTTAATTTTGATGAACGTCAGTCTGTCCACATTGTCACTGGACAGACGCGTGCGCTTATCTGTCAGCACACACCCAGCAGCACTGAAGACACGTTCAGAGACAACGCTGGCAGCTGGACACGACAAAATCTCCAAGGCGTAACTGGATAGCTCTGGCCATTTTTCTAGATTTGAAGCCCAAAATGAGCAAGGCTCTATTTGCAAAGTCATGGCATCGATGTTCATTTGTAGATACTCCTGTATCATCCTCTCCAGCCGTTGACTATGTGTCAGACTTGTTGTCTCTGGTGGCCTTGCAAAGGAGGGTCTAAAAAAATTATGAAAAGATTCCATTAAATTGCTGTTACCAGCACCAGATACGGTCCTACTGGTACGTGTAGACTGTTGAAGATGACGAGACCGTCCCATGTTTGTCAAGTTACAACTGGGAGATTCACTCCCTGCACCTGCACGGTTGTTTGGTGGAAAAGCGGATCTAAGATCGAGTAACAGCTTCTGCTGATACTCCTGCATAAGTGCGTCCCTTTCTATGGCTGGAATTATGTCACAAAATTTGGACTTGTACCGGGGATCTAATAGTGTGGCAAGCCAGTAGTCATCATCACTTCTAATTTTGACAATACGAGGGTCATGTTGGAGGTAGTGCAACAAGAAGGCACTCATGTGTCTTGCGCAGCCATGCGGACCAAGTCCACGCTGTGTTTGTGGCATAGAGGTGCTAACCGTTCTTTCTTCCTCTGACATCTCCCCCCAACCTCTTTCAACTGAAATTTGACCAAGGTCCCCCTCATCTGCTGAGTCTTCCATGTCCATGGACAGTTCGTCCTCCATATCTTCATGTCCTCCTGCACCTTCCTCAACATCTCGCCTGCTACCATGCGCCCTTGTTGATCCCTGTCCCCCATGGTCCCATGCCTGGCGCCTTGGTGATGATGAACGTCTGGACCTTGGTGATGTTGTTGTGTCTTGCGCATATGAATCCTCCTGTAGTTCCTCCCCTTCCTGTTGTCCCACCCCCTGACTCCGAATAGTGTTTAGCGTGTGCTCCAGCATGTAAATGACTGGAATCGTCATGCTGATAATGGCATTGTCAGCGCTAAACATATTCGTCTCCATGTCGAAACTGTGCAGAAGGGTGCATAGGTCCTTGATCTGAGACCACTCTAGCAGTGTAATCTGCCCCACCTCTGCATCTCATTGGCCTAGGCTATACGTCATGACGTAATGCACCAGGGCTCGGTGGTGCTGTCACTGTATCATGTGGAGAGTCGAATTCCAGCGTGTCGATACATCGCATTTCAGGTGATGAACCGGCAGGCTGAAAGACTTCTGGAGCAATGCAAGTCAAGTCAGCTGCGGCGTTTAAACGGCAGAAGTGAGCAGAGAGTGACCATGCCCTGTGCTGAAGCCCATCTAGGCCGTGATAGTGGGTTAAAATTGCTGGACAACAAGGTTAAACACGTGAGCCATACAAGGCACGTGTGCCAGCTTGCCCAGGCGAAGGGCCGCACCCAGGTTTGCAGCATTGTCGCACACGGCCTTACCAGGGTGCAGGTTGAGTGGAGACAACCATTTATTAAACTCGGACCGCAGAGCTGACCACAACTCCTCAGCTGTGTGACTCTTATTCCCAAGACATGTCAAGCTAAAGACCGCCTGATGCCGTTGCGCTCTGCTGCCAGCATAGTAATGAGGGTTGCGTGATTCCTTCTGCGCAGTGAGAACGCTGGTGGCCTGACCAGGCAGGCTTGGGGCGGAGGTGGAGGACCCAGATGAGGTGGAGGATGCAGAAGCAGTGGCGGAACTTGGACAGACAGAGGATTGACACACAAGTCGTGGGGACGGCAAGACTTGTGCAGCAGACCCTTCACCATCTATCACCATAGTTACCCAGTGGCCAGTCAGCGACATGTAACGTCCCTGTCCATGCTTACTGGTCCAAGTATCGGTGGTGAAATGCACCCGTTCACACACAGAGTTTCTCAAGGAAGCGGTGATGTTGTGTGCGACATGCTGGTGTAGCGCGGGCACACCTTTCTTAGAGAAGTAGTGGCGACTAGGCATCTGGTACTGGGGCACAGCGACAGACATAAGGTCTCTAAAATCCTGTGTGTCCACTAGGCGTAAAGGCAGCATTTCGGTAGCCAACAGCTTACAGAGGGATAGAGTCAACCTCTTAGCTTTGTCATGGGTCGCAGGAAGTGGCCTTTTATTTGACCACATCTGAGGGACAGAGATCTGGCTGCTGTGTGTAGACGGTGTTGAGTAGGGTGTCCCTGGAAAAATGCAGGTTTGTGAGGAAAGTGCAGGCGGAGACATGATGTTGCCTTCATCCAACGTTGGTGCTATCGATGTTTGAGAGAGCTGTACACAATCACTTGTTTCCCCTTCCAAACCAACTGACGACCTACCAAGCAAACTGCCTGTTGCGGTTACAGTGGTGGAAGTTGTGGGTGGAAAAACAGGTGTGACAGCTGTCCCCACAGTCCTAGAAGATGACGAGCGCGCGGATGCACTGGAAGGGGCAGGCGGTGGATGGTTGGCTCCGCTAGGCCGCATTGCAGCACGGTGAGCTTCCCACCAGGCCATATGATATTTATTCATGTGACGATTCATGGAAGAAGTTGTCAAACTGCTGAGGTTTTGACCTCTACTAAGATAACCATGCCAAATGTTACAGATCACATAATTTGGGCGATCTTTTTTTATGCCAAAAAAGGACCAGGCTAGGCAAGGCTTAGAGGCCATGCGACCTGTTGATCCACCCCGAATAATGCTCAGAGGCAGAGTGGTGGCTGAGGATGCAGTTGTAGACGTGCTACCAGTGCTCCGACTGTGTCCAGGAAGGCGCAAGGTTACTTCGTCGTCGGTTGCATCCTCCTCCACCGCCTCTGTTGACCTCCTCGAGTGTCTGACTGTGGGTTGACAGTAGGTGGGATCTAGAACTTCATCATCAATTGTTGTGTTTGCACTCCCCTCCCCCTCAGACCGAGCCTCTTCTTGCCCTGACCGAATATTTCAGTTGTCATCCCAATCGGGTATCTGCGTCTCATCTTCATCAGTATGTTCCTCATTGTCTATAACCACAGTTGTTGGAAAGGCAGCATTTTGGTAGCCAACAGTTTGCAGATGCTGAAAGTCAACCTCCAAGCCATGTCATGCCCTTCTAAAAGCATGTAAAACACAGCGAGGGGACTCCAACCACAGTCTCCCTCGTTTACACTAACTGTGCCACACACACCCCACTTGACTGGCATCGGTTGAGCCCCCTTTTGAAAAAGAAAAAGATGCTTTGCATGAAGCACTCTCAAAAATACGCGTGCCTTTCCCGTCCCCTGGCTGACCCAGGGGAAGAAAAGTCCTCTGAGAGCCATGTCCACATTGTCAGTGGACAGACACGTGTGCTTATCTGCCAGCAGACCCCCAGCAGCACTGAAGACAGGTTCCGAGAGAACGCTGGCTGCAGGACACGACAAGATCCCCAAGGCGTACGTGGCGAGCTCAGGCAATTTATCCAGATTGGAAGTCTAAAATGAGCAGGGCTCAAGTTGCACAATAATGGAATCGATGTTTCCTTGCATATACTCATATATCTGTGTGTCCTCCTCTTTTTCCTTGTCCAGCTGTTTTGTTTTCGCATGAGTATATGTCCTTGTCACTTTCCCATGTGTTTGAGTTGTTTGTCACCTTTTGGACACCTTTGAGGGTGTTTTCTAGGTGTTTTTCTGTGTTTGTGATTGCCTGCCATTGTTTCCTATGCAGTTCGAGTTCGGTTCGTCAAACGTTCGACGAACCGAACTCGAACGGGACCCCCGTTCGGCGAGCCGACCTCGAGCCGAACCGGGACCGGTTCGCTCATCTCTAGTCGTCAGTTGTTTTGGTAGTGGAAACAGCTGCTGGTGTTGAGCTCTCTCAGACATCGAGAGCACCACCTTTGGATGAAGGCAACATTATGTCTCCGCTTGCACTTTCCTCACAGACCAGCAGTTTTCCAGGGACACCCTACTCAACGCCGTCTCAGCACAGCAGCCAGCCAGTTCCTCAGATGTGGACAAGTAAAAGACCATTTCCTCTAAGCCATGACAAAGCTAAGAGGTTGACTTTCACCATCTGCAAGCTGTTGGCTACAGAAATGCTGCCTTTCCACCAGGTGGACACAGAGGATTTTCGAGACCTTATGTCCGTCGCAGTGCCCCAGTACCAGATGCCCAGTTCGCCACTACTTCTCCAAGAAAGGTGTGCCTGCGCTACACCAGCATGTCGCACACAACATCACCACTTCCTTGAGAAACTCTGTGTGTGACAGGGTGCATTTCACCACAGATACTTGGACCAGTAAGTATGGATAGGGGCGATACATGTCGCTGACTGGACACTGGGTAACTATGGTGAGAGATGGAGAAGGGTCTGCTGTACAAGTCTTGCCATCCCCACGAGTTGTGCATCAATCCTCTGTATGTAGAATTTCCTCAACTGCTTCTGCTACTTCCACCTCGTCTGGGTCCTCCACCTCCGCCCAAAGCCTGTCTGGTCAGGCCACCCGCGTTGTAACTGCGCACAAGGAATCCCGCACACCTCCTTACTATGCTGGCAGCAGAGCTCAACGGCATCAAGCGGTCTTTAAGTTGAAATGTCTGGGAAATGTGAGTCACACAGCTGCCCAGTTGTGGTCAGCTCTGGAGACCGAGTTTCGTCAATGGTTGTCTCCACTCGACCTGCAGCCAGGGAAGACAGTGTGCGACAATGCTGCAAACCTGGGTGCGGCCCTTCGCCGGGGCAAGGTGACACACATGCCTTGTATGGCTCACGTGTTGAACCTTGTTGTCCAGCAATTTTTAACCCACTAGCACGGCCTAGATGGGCTTCTGCACAGAGCACGGTCACTATGTGCTCACTTCTGCCATTCACACGCCGCAGCTGAACGACTTGCATCGCTCCAGAAGTCTTTCGGCCTGCCGGTTCACCGCCTGAAATGTGATGGGCTGACACCCTGGAATTCGACTCTCCACATGTTGCAGCGACTGTGGCAGCACCGCCGAGCCCTGGTGCAATACGTTATGACGTATAGCCTGGGCCAACGAGATCCAGAGGTGGGGCAGATCACGCTGCTGGAGTGGTCTCAGATCAAGGACCTATGCACCCTACTGCACAGTTTCGACATGGCGACGAAGATGTTTAGTGCTAACAATGCCATTATCAGCATGACAATTCCAGTCATTTACATGCTGGAGCACACTCTAAACAGTATTCGGAGTCAGGTGGTGGGACAAGAGGAATGGGAGAAAGTACAGGAGGATTCATATGCGGAAGGGATACCAAGATCTACAAGGTCCAGACGTTCAGCATTACCAAGGCGGCAGGCATGGGACGGTGGGGGAGAGGGATTAACAAGGGTGTATGGTAGCAGCCAAACTGTTGAGGAATGTGCAGGAGCCCAGGAAGAAATGGAGGACGAACTGGCGATGGGCATGGAAGACTCAGCAGATGAGGGAGACCTTGCTCACATTTCTGTTGTGCGAGGTTGGGAGGAGAGGGCAGAGGAAGGAAGCATGATTCTCACCTCGCCACCACCAACACAGCAAGGACTTGGTCCTCCTGGATGCGCAAGACATATGAGTGCCTTCTTGCTGCACTACCTACAACATGACCATCGGATTGTTAGAATTAGAAGTAATGCTGACTACCGGGTTGCCACACTCTTAGATCCCCGGTACAAGTCAAAATTTGGCGAAATAATTCCTGCCATATAAAGGGACGCACATATGCAGTAGAATCAGCAGAAGCTGTTACGCAATCTTAGCTCGGCTTTTCCACTAAACACCAGTGGTGCACAGAGTGAATCTCACAGTTTTAACTTGCCAACCATGGGACTGTCGAGTCATCATCACTCAAACTGTATCAGCAACACCGTATCTGGTGGTAATAGCAATTTTATGGAATTGTTTCATGAATTTTTTAGACCATCCTTTGCAAGACACAAGAAGGCTTCCAATCTGGAAAAATGGCCTGAGCTCACCACTTACGCCCTGGAGATCTTGTTGTGTCCCGCAACCAGCATTCTCTTGGAACGTGTCTTTAGTGCTGCTGGGTGTGTGCTGACAGATAAGCGCACGCGTCTGTCCACTGACAATGTGGACAGATTAAAGCCTGCTTTACACGTTGCAATTAATTGTACAATCGCATTTGCGATGTGACATGCCCCGGTTGCATATGCAATCTTTTGAGATCGCACGTAGGTCGTTTATTTGGTGTCAGACATGCGTTCGTATTATGTGTTAAGTTGTACAATTTTGTGTTCGTTTCGTGTGATCATGTGTTCAGTGATGTAATTTTTTTTTTTTTCTCAAATATATGCAAATGGGTTCGCAAGTATACTCCCTTATTTCTCTCCAAGCATACATGTCATTAACGCATCTACGTCATTTACTTGATTAATTATCCACACCAGACAGAATTCCGCTAACTTTGTGTCTATAAAAGCCTCTCAATTAAGGTTTTTTGTTGATAACTCCATTCGTGACATCGCATGTACATTTATAAACGCTTTTTCCTTGCAAGTTTGTTCCTGGTTTTTCAGTGAAATATCTAAGGTATGTAACATTTTTAAATTAACAATGTTTGTTTTTTTTATTTTATTTTTTTGTTTTTTATTTCGTAGAGTATGTTATTTGTTGTTTAAAAATTATAATGTGAACTATTTTTTTAAAATACTTTTTAAACATGTTTTTTGTGATCATGTAGTATCACCTTTATAAATTTTAACACACAACTTTTTTATTTTTTTTTTTTTCTTATATTCTTGGCAGATGACGAATACACGTAATAAGGCCTTTATAAGGGAATTTATTGATCACTATCAGGTGTTGGCATGCCTCTGGAAAATTAAGAGCAAAGATTACAGTAATAAAATAGTCAAAAAGGCGTGCGTACCTTGAATTGGTCGACATAGTCAAAAAACACTATCCCACAGAGGAGGTTGATATTAATGTCGTTAAAAAAAAAAATTCAAGGTTTGCAGACCGTGTTCAAAAAAGAAGTAAAAAAAATTGAGGACTCAAAAAGGTCTGGTGACGGTACAGACGAAATTTACACACCACGCCTCTGGTACTTCGACTTGTTAACATTCATTCAGGATCAGGAAATGCCCGGAACTGGCACCAGTTTGATTCCTATACAGGAGGATTCAAATGTCCTTTATCAGCCTGTGGTAATAACCATTTAAATTTATTGTGTTACAAACGTGTTATATTAACATTTAGTCAACTAATCATAATATTTGAATATCATATGTATATTATGTGGACTATTTCTAATAAATTGTCACATTATTATTACATTGACTAACTTATATGTTTATACTTTCCAAATTACAGTATTACTATTTTTGTCTATTTCTGTAAAGTACATTCTTAATTTTAATTTACAGTCACAAGCAACAGACAGTCAACAACCCAGTGAGAACACAATCAGCCCTGAAAATATGGATGCTGTTCATATTGAGGATGATGCCGATCCAGCCATGCCATCTACAAGCATGCATTTAATTCCTCGACGCAAAAGGAGGCTGCACCCTACCCCTCACAATACGGATTTAGTTGGACTATGTCATAATATTATAGCAAAATTTAACAGAAAACCAGTGAGCGGCTTCGCCCTATATTTAGATGAACAACTAGTAGATATGACAAAAGAGCAAAAGGGGCAGTGCGAGCGTGTGATTCTCAAGGTAGTGCATGCCGGATTAGGCGAAAAATTACATGCTTCTTCATGTGTTGAAGATGCAGAACTGGCTGGCCCATCAACATTGACAATTGAGGCAAGTAGCCAAACAATGCAGGATGAAGATACACCAGCCAAGAGTCAATTTCGTCAACAGAAAACTCGTTCATCAAGGCGTTGATTGGTTTTTTTAAGTTTATTGTTGTTTTTTGCAAAACAAAAAACAACAATTAGTTAAAATTATAACAAAAAAAGAAAATGTGCGTTTGAGTAAGCTTCTGTTTAAATGACTAAACCAGACATCACAAATATTGTTGTAAATATGTTTGTTTCCTTTATAAAAAAACAATGTTTCATTTGTCCTTGTCTATAATAAATTAATTTTACCTTACATTGAAAATAGACAATAAAAAGCAAAAAATTAATTTTGGTTTAGGTTTTGTGATCTATGTAAAAATGTGTTGGAAACCAACAATGTATTTGTTGTCATGATTCAAATGATTACCAAGTACCATTATTTTACGTCAACATTTTTTGGCGACACCAACAATGTAATGTGTTTGGACACTATAAAAATAAAGGAACATAATTCATACTCACAATTTGTTTTTTTAGTGCATATATATTTAACATGATGGTTAAAATTCACATCATTTTTTTAAATGTTATATACAAATTTAAAAAAAAAATAAAATTAAAAAAATAAAAAAAATGTGTACAATATATAATTAACATATTTAGTTAATTAATAATCAAATTATATCAGCTTTCCAATTCACAGCACCAGTGGTATTAAAATATGTACAATAAAGATCTCTATTCTCCATAGCTTCTACTCTCCTACGTCCAAAATGGCTTGGTACAGACAAGGAAGCCAGATTCACCACATCCTCACACCATGTTCCTAATGTTAGATCCCCAGAGTTTGTTACATCAGCATCGGCATATCCAGATGGCATATAACTTGTAGCATCTCTTTTGCACAAAAAATTGTGCAATATGCAGCATGCAAGGACAACACTATCTATGGAGCTGACTTTCAGGTTAATAGGGGAATAAAATATCTGAAACCTACTGGCCATTATACCAAAGGCATTTTCGACTACAAGTCATGCTCGTGATAGTCAGTAATTATAGATACGTCGTTATTGATTTAAGGTTGCCAGAGGATAGGGTTTTAACATGTTTTTATGCAGAGGAAATGCCTCATCTGCTAAAATGACAAAATTTAGATTATTTATATTTTCTCTGTTGCTAGGAAACGGAATTTGATTATTTTTAAGACGCTGACAAAAAACAGTACGCTCAAATACTCCACCATCAGACATGCGGCCATTGATGCCCACATCGACAGTTATAAATTCATAATGGGCGTTTACCAAGGCCATAAGTATTAAACTATAATATCCCTTATGATTAAAATAAAATGAACCACTGTTGTGGGGCTGCGTGATTCTGATGTGCTTACCATCGATTGCTCCACCGCAGTGTGGAAAATGCCATATGTGATTAAAATCAACAGCAATTTTTGCCCAATCTTGAGCATTACCTGGATATGGCATATAATCGCGTAAAGAATTTATAATAGCCACGCAAGTCTCCGGTATGAGGCTACTGAGCAGAGAACGAGAAATAGCTGAAAAATATTGGAGGTCCGTCAATGAACGTCCTGTTGCCAGAAATCGCAGGGTTACAGCCACACGTTCCTCCACAGGCACTGCAGGTCTCATTACGGTGTCCTTACGAGTAATGTATGGCTTCACTTTAGACACAATATATAAAAAGGATTCCTCGCTCATCCATAAATAATTACGGAAATCATGGGGAAGTGTGTCTTGTAATTCCCGCAGTAGATGCATGTGGGTCAGGGTAGGACGACGGATGAGCCATTTTCTGGACCAAAGACGACGGGTTTGGGTGTTGTTATTCATATTGTCCTCTTCCGCAACTGTAGCTGCAGTTTGAATTAAGCCTACTGCTAAGACAGCATATTCTGGATCCGTCAGCATGTTGAATCTGTTCTTGCATCAATTTGATTAATGTTGTATTTAAATGTTTTTTGATTTTTAAAAAAAAAATAAAACATTAAAATTAATGACCAGTTTGATGCCAAAAATATGTTACACTTTTACAAAATAGTCATACTCCTTTTGAAACCAAGATACATCATATTAGAAAAACCTTATGAAGTATAATGTAACATTTTGAAACTTGAAGTATGAGCATTCATGATGTTTACATTTCATATTTATTTTTAAAAAAAAAAAAATCAACTAATTATTAAAGGAAAAAAAAATTAAATATTAAAAAAAAAATACCTTCAATAACCAGAAAGCAGGACAAGCAGGATGTATGCCATTGACAAAATTCCAAAGTAGAACTCTGTTGCGCACAAGGACAATCAATATCAAATCACACATACATACAGGCTGCAACTAAATGAGATTGAGTTAAACTATTTATAGAGAGATCATTTCCAAACGCATGTGCACACAATTTCAACCAATTATACGATGGGCGTATCAGCGCCACAAGATACGACACAACCACTTCACAGTATGACGTCCTGATTATGGGAGGAAACCATCGTATGAGGGATGTCACATGCTGCAATTGAGTTAATTCGATCAACAAAACGTTCAATTCTAGACAAAGATACGATGTGTTTGTGATCACCGTTTTTGCGTTCAATCTTGATCGCACGTAGGTGTCACACGCAAATACATCACGAATGATGCCAGATGTGCGTCACAACTTGACCCCAAAGACGGATTGTAAGATATATTGCAACGTGTAAAGCGGGCTTAACGTTCATCAAGATGAACAAGTCATGGATACGCAAGGACTTTTCTACCCCTGTGTCATCCTGGGGAGAGTAAAGGCTTGTGGATTTTTGATTGTGCTTCATGCAAATCAACATGTTAAGTTTGCAACTGTGGGACAATTGATGCCACTTAAGTGGTGTCTGCAGCCCAATTTTTGGAAAAAAGGGAGACTCTTGTTGGAGTCCACTTGCTGTGTTTTAAATTATCCAAGATGAAGAAGTCATGGATCAGCAAGGACGTTTCTACCCCTGTGTCATCCTGGGGAAACGAAAGGATTGTGGATTTTGATTGGGCTTCATGCAAATCAACATGTTAAGTTTGCAACTGGGGGACAATTGATGCCACTTAAGTGGTGTCTGTGACCCAATTTTTGGAAAAAATGGAGAATCTTGTTGGAGTCCACTTGCTGTCTTTTACATGATTTTAGAAGTGCATGACATGCCTATATCTGTGTCTCCTCCTCCTTTTACTCGTCCAGCTCTTTTGTTTCAGCATGAGAATATGTACTTGTCACTTTTCCATGTGTTTTTAGTGTCTTGTGAGTTGTTTGTCACCTTTTGGACACCTTAGAAGGTGTTTTCTATGTGTTTGTATGTGTTTGTGTTTGCCTGCCATTGTTTTCAATGGGGTTTGAAGGTGTTCGACGAACAAACCCGCCGTTCGACGAACTGAACCGAACTCGAACACTAGAGGGTGACTCATCACTACTGTAGAAATAGACACTGGGTAAATATGTTGACAGATGATCCGGGTAGTTACATTCATTTTCATGAGTTTTATGAAAATTAAAAGCTGATTTTTACAATATCAGCAAAAGCTTGGAGATCTTATAAATCTAATGCACACAATTTTTTTTTTCGTGACTGAAATGAAAAACTGCTGCATTTTTTTAAAGAAGCTGCATGTCAATTCTTTTAGTGATTTTGCAGCATTTTTTGCACCATTTTCAACATTGAAAGCAATGAGAAAGTTTAAAAATGCATCAAAAATGCTAAGTGTGAATTTAGCCTGAGGGGTGGAGGAGGCCGGAATTTTTTTCTGTTTTTTGTTTTGCCTTAAATACAAGTCATTATATAGAAAAGACTGATTCCTAACTTTTTTTTGTAAAATCCATTTTATCTTTGGTTTTGTATGTTTTATTGTTGGTCAGCAAAAGTGGTGTAATACTCTGACAACATTGTTCCTCGCAGCAACCTGGGAGTCAGAGATTCTTCTAGGTGTCTTCCTCATGCTGTTCACATTCCATTTGAGCGCTGCTTTCATCCATTTCAGCGATTTTACGGCCACCTCAGCACTGCTGGGGGAATCTTCTGGAAAAATCTCAAGTTTCCCATTGACTTCCATTATACTCGTCAGTAGAGATATTTGTTTAGGGCTGGCTGCATATGGAAAGAAGCCCAAACTGCCCAATTAGTGACTTTCAATGGGATTCGGGTCATATCCGGGTCCCAAAAAGAACTTTATCTTAAGTCTGGCTGAACCCACCGAACTGAATTTCAACTGGTCCGCTCTCTACTTGTTAGTTGAATCGAGCCCATCCAAGCATCTAAAGGGCGCTTTACATGCTACAATATATCTTACGATGTGTCGGCGGGGTCACGTCGTAAGTGACGCACATCCAGCATCGTAAGTTACATTGTAGCATGTAACAGCTACGTGCGATTGCGATTGAATGGTAAAACGTTCATCGCATGCACGTCATTCAATTCCTAAAAATTGAACGTCAGGTTGTTCCTCGTACCCGGGGTAGCACACATCGCAGTGTGTGACACCCCGGGAAGGATGAACAGATCTTACCTACGTCCTGCGGCTCCCACCGGCAATGCAAAAGGAAGGAGGTGGGCGGGATGTTTACGTCCCGCTCATCTCCGCCCCTCCGCTTCTATTGGCCGGCTGCTGCGTGACGTCAATGTGACGCCGAACGTCCCTCCCTCTCCAGGAAGTGGATGTTCGCCGCCCACATCGAGGTCGTATGGACAGGTAAGAACGTGTGACGGGGGGTTATTCATTTGTGCAACACGTTCAACAAATTGAACGTGCCGCACATACGATGGGGGTGGGTACGATCGCATACGATATCGTATGCTGGATCGTATGGTGTAAAGCAGGCTTTAACCAGCTTTGATTGGAATAACAAGCACTCAAACATTTTAGTGGTCACTCAAGACTATTCATTAGTTTTTAGTTTTTTATATTGTTATTCTCATATTCTATGTCCTGGTTTTGGCAATGGTACAAATACTAGATACAACAAAAGTTTTTTTTTTAACTGAATGATTTGTCATTTGTATGGTTTGATTACGAATATGATGTAATAAGTTTTCCAAATCAAAAAGTCAGCAAGAATTTTGTTAGGATTTTGTGGACAAGCATGCCAATTTATACAAATTCATCTCCTTAGGTTCTGCCTGGAGATGAGTGCATCTTTTGTACATATAAGGAGTGGATCCATCTCTTTGGGCTTTGCATCTTGTATTTATAGCTTTCCACAGGCAAGTGTTAAACAGTCAGGTGAGCGTCCTGCTTTGTCCCCATCTATTTTGAGGCCTGCTGGCATGTAGGTGAACTACAGACGTTAGGGACCACCTTGTATTATCGGATGGCTTGTACACTCTTTTAATCAAAATAGTGTCAACTACATACCCTATGTGGTTTACATGTAGTTTTACTATTTATTTATTCATTTATTTACTTACTACAGGGTATTTGCTCATTTTTATGTTAGGTCTTGTTTGTTAATGGCTTCAGTGTGAATATGCACCTACACATTGCACTTATACGAAAAGGATTGCTGTCCCATTTTTTTTGTTTTGCTTTACTTTCTTGTACTTGTATGTCTTGTGACCTCAGGTGAGGTCAAAGACTTTACTGAGGTCACCTGAGGTCAGGTTACGTACAGTCAAAGGTGGAGGGCCGTGGGAACTTCCAGCTGTGCCCGCATCTAACCTCCTATTACTAATCTTGGGCTTAGTGGCAGCTGTGGGCTATTATTAATTCCTTATTACCGTCGATTGCCACCGCACCAGGGTAATCGTAAAGAGCCCGGTAAAGTGATGGGATGCGACAATTCTGGGCGGCTGTAGGCTGCTATTTTTACGCTGGGTCTCCCCAGCCTGAAAATACCAGCCACCAGCTGTCAGGCTTTATCATGGCTGGGTGTCAAACCTGGGGGAGACCATATGCCGTTTTTTTAAAATTAGCTATTTAAATAGTTAAACACCCTTAGCGTCTGCCATTGGAAGTTGACATGCTGCCATTCAGGGTGGGGGCGCGTCTGACTTCAAACAATCACAGACGCCAGTGGGTGGGGAAAGCAGTGCATATGCATAAAAGTAAATGAGCTGCCACGGAAGTGAATAAGTAGCCGCAGGAGCCCATTTTTAATTGCTAGATTCTGGTCCCCATAAACTTATATGGGGACCGGCATTCGTCCAGATAACCGAGATCAATCCAGGACCGGAACCGGATTTTTTTTTAAAATCTGATTAGGTTTGCTGGTCCCGTCTATCTGTGAGTCTGCCCATCACCATTCCAAATTCATTAACGTGCACCAATCACTAGGAGTTTATTATATAGTCTAAAGCCAGTGCTATACTGGCATTATCAGGCTGAGTCTATATATAAATACCAGCAGTACAGAAACAGGTGATGAGAAACCGTTCCTAAATTACCTCTCAAGATTAAGATAAATATCAGCAGTGAGAAAGGGGATAATACATAACTTTTAATAGAATTATCGTTTAAAAAAACCCGGCTCATAGCAGTCATCATTTTACATGAATTTTGGACACTGATTTGGTGTTGAAGCCCCTCGATGTCCATCTGGTGAATACAATATATTACTGACGGACACCATTGGGGGGGCTCCAACACTATATATGTTGGTCCTTTTGGACATGAATGTTGTTTCATTTGTTTGAACAAAAAATTCTTTTATAAATTGCAGCACTACGCAATTTTTTTAAACGATAATTCTATTAAAAGTTATGTATTATCCCCTTTCTCACTGCTGGTATTTACAGTCAGGGCCAGAAATATTTGGACAGTGACACAAGTTTTGTTATTTTAGCTGTTTACAAAAACATGTTCAGAAATACAATTATATATATAATATGGGCTGAAAGTGCACACTCCCAGCTGCAATATGAGAGTTTTCACATCCAAATCGGAGAAAGGGTTTAGGAATCATAGCTCTGTAATGCATAGCCTCCTCTTTTTCAAGGGACCAAAAGTAATTGGACAAGGGACTCTAAGGGCTGCAATTAACTCTGAAGGTGTCTCCCTCGTTAACCTGTAATCAATGAAGTAGTTAAAAGGTCTGGGGTTGATTACAGGTGTGTGGTTTTGCATTTGGAAGCTGTTGCTGTGACCAGACAACATGCGGTCTAAGGAACTCTCAATTGAGGTGAAGCAGAACATCCTGAGGCTGAAAAAAAAGAAAAAATCCATCAGAGAGATAGCAGACATGCTTGGAGTAGCAAAATCAACAGTCGGGTACATTCTGAGAAAAAAGGAATTGACTGGTGAGCTTGGGAACTCAAAAAGGCCTGGGCGTCCACGGATGACAACAGTGGTGGATGATCGCCGCATACTTTCTTTGGTGAAGAATAACCCATTCACAACATCAACTGAAGTCCAGAACACTCTCAGTGAAGTAGGTGTATCTGTCTCTAAGTCAACAGTAAAGAGAAGACTCCATGAAAGTAAATACAAAGGGTTCACATCTAGATGCAAACCATTCATCAATTCCAAAAATAGACAGGCCAGAGTTAAATTTGCTGAAAAACACATCATGAAGACAGCTCAGTTCTGGAAAAGCATTCTATGGACAGATGAGACAAAGATCAACCTGTACCAGAATGATGGGAAGAAAAAAGTTTGGAGAAGAAAGGGAACGGCACATGATCCAAGGCACACCACATCCTCTGTAAAACATGGTGGAGGCAACGTGATGGCATGGACATGCATGGCTTTCAATGGCACTGGGTCACTTGTGTTTATTGATGACATAACAGCAGACAAGAGTAGCCGGATCAATTCTGAAGTGTACCGGGATATACTTTCAGCCCAGATTCAGCCAAATGCCGCAAAGTTGATCGGACGGCGCTTCATAGTACAGATGGACAATGACCCCAAGCATACAGCCAAAGCTACCCAGGAGTTCATGAGTGCAAAAAAGTGGAACATTCTGCAATGGCCAAGTCAATCACCAGATCTTAACCCAATTGAGCATGCATTTCACTTGCTCAAATCCAGACTTAAGACGGAAAGACCCACAAACAAGCAAGACCTGAAGGCTGCGGCTGTAAAGGCCTGGCAAAGCATTAAGAAGGAGGAAACCCAGCGTTTGGTGATGTCCATGGGTTCCAGACTTAAGGCAGTGATTGCCTCCAAAGGATTCGCAACAAAATATTGAAAATAAAAATATTTTGTTTGGGTTTGGTTTATTTGTCCAATTACTTTTGACCTCCTAAAATGTGGAGTGTTTGTAAAGAAATGTGTACAGTTCCTACAATTTCTATCAGATATTTTTGTTCAAACCTTCAAATTAAACGTTACAATCTGCACTTGAATTCTGTTGTAGAGGTTTCATTTCAAATCCAATGTGGTGTCATGCAGAGCCCAACTCGCGAAAATTGTGTCACTGTCCAAATATTTCTGGACCTAACTGTATGTCTCTTGAACTCAACCTATTCGAACACCTAAAAGGAATTCTGAAGAGACAAATTAAGCATCGTTCTACCTCCAGCATCCAAGCACTAACAAAGGACATTCTTGAAGAATGGAAAAAGATAGATCTTGCAGTATATCGCAAACATGTTCATTCCATCTTTAGAAGACTTTGTGCTGTCCTTAAAAATCATGGAGGTCATACAAAATGCTAGAAGTTTTTGATGGTACCATTGATAAATGGTAGAGGTTTTTGATGTGGGGTGTCATTTTTGGATCAACTAATTTAAATAAATAATTTGAGTCTCCCAGCCAGAGGAGTGTCCAGTGCCAGTCCCCGCTTATTTGTCCAATTACTTTTGACCTCCTAAAATGTGGAGTGTTTGTAAAGAAATGTGTACAATTCCTACAATTTCTATCAGATATTTTTGTTCAAACCTTCAAATTAGACGTTACAATCTGCACTTGAATTCTGTTGTAGAGGTTTCATTTCAAATCCAATGTGGTGGCATGCAGAGCCCAACTCGCGAAAATTGTGTCACTGTCCAAATATTTCTGGACCTAACTGTATCTGAGTCTATATATACCTTTAGCTGTCAGCTAGGAAGTCTAGGTTTTGAAACCCAAGCAAGAAAAGTTTGCAAAATCAGCAGCTTGATGAGTGACAGTAGCTGCAGCAGCTGATAGCTGGCTGGGTATTCATAGTTAACCCCTCCCCCTGTTACTTATGCTAATTGTATTATACAATTGTTTTAGTTTGTGAGTAAAAGGACCTGTGCTAATGTTATATCCATGTCACCAGAAGGGGCGGGGCCTCTGCCAACAGAAAAATGTTGCTTCCTGGTATCATCTATGTTGGCTGAGGCTCCACCCCTTCTGGTCACATGGGTATGACATCAGCACAGGTCCTTTTAGTCACAAACTAAAACTATTGTATAATAGAATTAGCATAAGTAACAGGGGTCACTCAACAAGCTGTTCATTTTACAAACTTTAGGCCTTGTTCACGCAATACAGTTTTACCTGCTTTTTTTGTGGTTTTGTTCTGCAGAAATTTCTGCAGAAAATGGTTGTAACCTTTTTTGCAGACATTCCCCAGCAAAACTTATGGAAAAAAAATAGCTGTGCGCACACTGCGGTTTTTTCTCAAGAACATTCTTTCTGCAGAATTTCTTGAGAAAAAGAATGATGATGTCACTTCTTTTCTGCAGGTACCTGCGGTTTTTGCCATAGATAATGGTAAAAAACCGCAGGGACCAACCTGCGGAAAAACTGCACCAAAACCACACCAATATAAAATCACGCACATGTAATACGGGCCGTTTTTCATGTCCGTGATCCATTTTTATGTCCGTTTTTATGGTACGTGTGGCATCCGTGTGAACAGCGTATGCTAGCCGTGTGTGCATGTGGAATGTCCGTGTGTGCGTGAGACACATAACTGACATGTGAGTGTGTTTAGTCCGTGTGAAATGATACGTGTGTGATGTAAAATGTCGTTGATGCATACCCGCTGACATCATACAGTGTCGCGCGTAGAGAATGAACTCAGGTGAACTTCACCCGACTTCATTGTCATACCGCGGCTCTGTCTGTGTGTCGCAGACTGATTAGCGGTCACCCGTGAAGGACTCACCGGTGACCGCTAATCCCCCCATGCTCTACTGCCTTTCCACCTTCCTCCCTTTGCCCGCAGGTTGACATCTTTACTGAACTAGTCTTAGAAGATCTCCGGAATCTTAAGAGATCGATGGGTGGTCACAATCTCCTCCTGAGACATAAGAAGGTGATTGATGAGTTGAAATCATTGGAAAGAGTTGTGATCAAACCTGCAGACAAAGGGGGAAATGTGGTAATTTGGCCTACAGACATGTACGAATGTGAGGCCTTTAGGCAGTTAAGAGATTATGATACCTACACTCCCCTATCTGGAAACCCTACGAAAGGTTTTGAGTCTGAACTGGAGGTCATTCTCGAGACGGCCTTCCTGCGTGGTGTTATCACGAAAAAAGTATATGAGGGTCTCCACACCAAATTCCCAGTAACGCCCACTTTTTTATTTATTACCAAGATACATAAAAACCCTATATGTCCCCTGGGGCGTCTGATTGTCTCTGGCATCGGAGGGCTATGCGACAGCATTTGTAAGTTTATTGAATTCTATCTGCATCCATTAGTTGAAACGCTGCCCTCCTTTGTCAGAGACACTTCAGACATCCTGAGGAGGATTGATGGTATCTCTTTGGATAGTGGTGTGTTGCTGGTGACAGTTGATGTGGAGACCCTATACTCGTGTATTCAGCACTGCGATGGGATGGCCGCCACGAGATGCTTCCTGCGGATGAGCAATTGGGATGTTGAAATGCAGAACTTGATCCTGGAATTGTTGGAGTTTATACTTACCCACAATTTTTTTCTGTTCAAGGATCGGTTCTTCCTCCAGAAGCGCGACACTGCAATGGGTGCGGCGTGCGCCCCGTCATTTGCGAACCTCTTTCTGGGGTCGTGGGAGAGGGAGGTTCTTGGAGATGGGGCCTTGGCCACCTCCCCAGTGCAGTACTGGCTGAGATATATTGATACAATAAAGGACAGAGAGGGCGCTCCTGTGTGAAAACTGATTAAAAGAGTAAAGCAGTGTGATGGACACACTCACCTGGTACTGTTGTACATTAGGTACAACGCTGGGGAAATAGCCTTAGGAAATTGCACGGTGTACAACTTGGCGTAAGCAGGGAGCCGATCCTTTCAACCCACAGGAGTCCTGACCTCGGCGGCCGCTCACACGATCGATAATCCCACATGGAGATCACAGCCGCCGGACCAGGGCTGAGTTCCAGCTCCTCCTCTGGGATGGACGGTCCTCTGAATACAATGCCGATGACTCACCAGCCCTTCAGGCAAGCGTTGATAGATGCAGACAAATCCCAGATAAGCTGCAGCAGCCCCATGAGCTCCACAAGGAGATACAAGATTCAGAGAATAAAGGAAAAAAATCACGGTATGGCTGCACTGCTAAGGATGAAGATAAGGTGATGGTTTTAAGGATTTTATTACAGACTAGAAGGTGGCCCGATTCTACGCATCGGGTATTCTAGAATTTACGTATTGTGTAGTTCATGTATGATTTTTGTTATATATATAGATGTTGTTGTGTGTAGTTACCAAGTGTTTGTGTAGGGCGCTGTACATGTTCTGAGTGTCGCGGGGGGTGAGAGCGGTGTTGTATGTGTGTTGCGTGTGTTGCGTTGTTTGTGGAGCGCTGTGTGTCTGTAGCGTTGTGTGTGTGTTGTGCGGTTTGTGTGGGTGTGGTGTGTTTTGGGGGGAGGTATGTTTTGAGCAATGTGTGTGTTGTGCAGTATGTGCGTATATTTGTGTGTGCAGCGTTGTCTGTGTGTGTGGGTGTCTGTGTAGGGCGTTGTTTGTGATTCCTAGTGTGTGTGTGTTGTGCAGTGCGCGTGTGTGTGTGTGTTGGGGGGAGGTGTGCACCTCCCATCGTGCTCCATCCCCCATGCTGCGCACCCCCCATCGTGCTGCATCCCCCATGCTGCGCACTCCCAAACGTGCTCCATCCGCCATGCTGCGCACTCCCAAACGTGGTCCATCCGCCATGCTGCGCACTCCCAAACGTGCTCCATCCGCCATACTGCGCACTCCCCATCGTGCTGCATCCCCCATGCTGCGCACTCCCAAACATGCTCCATCCGCCATGGTGCGCACTCCCCATCGTGCTCTATCCGCCATGCTGCACACTCCCAAACGTGCTCCATCCGCCATGCTGCGCACTCCCAAACGTGCTCCATCCGCCATGCTGCGCACCCCCTATCATGCTCCATCCGCCATGCTGCGCACTCCCAAACGTGCTCCATCCGCCATGCTGCGCACTCCCAAACGTGGTCCATCCGCCATGCTGCGCACTCCCAAACGTGCTCCATCCGCCATGCTGCGCACTCCCAAACGTGCTCCATCCGCCATACTGCGCACTCCCCATCGTGCACCATCCGGCATGCTGCGCACTCCCAAACGTGCTCCATCCGCCATGCTGCGCACTCCCAAACGTGCTCCATCCGCCATGCTGCGCACTCCCAAACGTGCTCCATCCGCCATGCTGCGCACTCCCAAACGTGCTCCATCCGCCATGCTGCGCGCTCCCAAACGTGGTCCATCCGCCATGCTGCGCACTCCCAAACGTGCTCCATCCGCCATGCTGCGCACTCCGAAACGTGCTCCATCCGCCATACTGCGCACTCCCAAACGTGCTCCATCCGCCATACTGCGCACTCCCCATCGTGCACCATCCGGCATGCTGCGCACTCCTAAACATGCTCCATCCGTCATGCTGCGCACTCCCAAACGTGCTCCATCCGTCATGCTGCGCACTCCCAAACGTGCTCCATCCGCCATCCTGCGCACTCCCAAACGTGCTCCATCCGCCATGCTGCGCACCCCCCATCATGCTCCATCCGCTTAGGAGTGCGCAGCATGCCGGATGGTGCACGATGGGGAGTGCGCAGTATGGCGGATGGAGCACGTTTGGGAGTGCGCAGCATGGCGGATGGAGCACGTTTGGGAGTGCGCAGCATGGCGGATGGACCACGTTTGGGAGTGCGCAGCATGGCGGATGGACCACGTTTGGGAGTGCGCAGCATGGCGGATGGACCACGTTTGGGAGTGCGCAGCATGGGGGATGCAGCACGATGGGGAGTGCGCAGTATGGCGGAATAGAGCACGTTTGCTCAGCCTCTCTCCTTCCAGCCTCCCTCAGCATCAGCCCCCCCCTCCCAGCCTTCCCCAAGATCAGCCTCTCTGCTCCCAGCCTCCTCCAGCACGCCGTGCTCCTCTGCCGACACTCACCCACACCCGATCGCATCCACTCACCCACACAACCGATCGCATCCACTCACCCACACAACCGATCGCATCCACTCACACACACAACCGATCGCATCCACTCACACACACAACCGATCGCATCCACTCACACACACACCCGATCGCATACACTCACACACACACCCGATCGCATACACTCACACACACCCGATCGCATACACTCACACACACCCGATCGCATCCACTCACACACACACCCGATCGCATACACTCACACACACACCCGATCGCATACACTCACACACACCCGATCGCATCCACTCACACACACCCGATCGCATACACTCACACACACAGACACTGACGATATCGCACATACGCGCTGATACTCACAACATCCGGGGATATCACATGCTTCTGGCCATGTGATCCCCCGTCAGGTCCTGGAAGCTCACAGCACAATATCGCCGCCGAGAAGCAAGCGATATCCCAGGATGTTGTGAGTATGTGGATGCGATGTGATGTGTGTATGTGAGTGAGTGTGATCTGATTTGTGTGTGTGTGTGTGTGTGTGCTGTTATGTGTGTGCTGTTATGTGTGGGCTGTTATGTTATGTATGTTCTGCAGCTGCAGGACCTTGATGTGTGGATGCGATGTGATGTGTGTGTGAGTGTGAGCCGGTGTACACTGGTAACTATGATACACATCGGGTAACCAAGGGACCTTAGTTACCCGATGTGTATAATGGTTACCAGCGTTCACGGCCTCCGTTAAGATCCCAGCATCGCAAGGTTATGTCTGGCGCTGCCGGGATCCTGACGGAGCCGGTGTAGAAGCAAGCGATATCCCAGCATGTTGTGAGTGTGTGGATGTGATGTGTGAGAGTGAGTGTGAGAGTGAGTGTGATCTGATGTGTGTGTACTCACCTGGGAATCGGAGCCCCGTGTCAGTTGGGCCACAGCGAGCGTGCATTGCGTGAGGGGGCGGGGCCTGCAGAGAGCCGGGGCGAGAGGCCAATCCGTGTGGGGGGGCGGGGCCATGGCGAGCCCAGCGGCCAATCAGCTTTGTGTCACCGTAAGGACACAATTTCGGAGCATGACAGACAGACAGACAGACAGATAGACAGACAGATAGACAGACAGACAGACAGAATAAGGCAATTATATATATAGATAACTGTGCCACACCGCGTTTCAGGGATGCATATTCCCCCTTCCTCAGGTAGCAATAATCATACAGGCTGATATACCTTATATACATGTAGTTAAAAGGTCTCCACACCCCTTAATTAATTTAACACTTAATGTGATGGATAGTTAGAGAATGATCAATCAATTAACAGGGTTTGTAGAGGTCTTAGCTAACAAAGAACAATTGCATATATTCATATTAAACAGCAATATTGAATAAAATATATGTTAATTATAAGGTAAAATTCTAAAAAATAAAAAATAATAAAATAAATGAGAATTATCGATTTTAGTAATAAACCATAAATAGCACTTTTATACCATAAATGTATTGAATAGAGGATATTAAAAAATTGTCTGAAAAATGTATATAATAGATCTGATCTTTCTGGATTAATATTATTATTTCGTTCTAATATTGTTTTGGACTTATATTTAATTTTAGTTGTTACTGGTAAAATTAATAGAATTAACCATGATGATTAGTACCGTAGGACTAGAAAAACTCAATTCTCATGGAAAAGAAATATGGATAACGGCACTAACAGTAACCCAAATATAATAAATACATTTTTACTCCTTTACTCATAAAATGTTTGTAAAAAATATTTGTGAAAAAAGGGGGGACTGTATAGTGATTATATGAATTATAATTAATCATGTTAAGTGAATAAAAAAAAAAAAATTATGTTAAGTGAAAAAAAAAAAATAATTTTTTTTTAAAAAACCTATTCTAAAAGACTTTTTATAAATATCTATCAAAAATAAGGAACCATGGAATTTTATTAGAGGATACTCCAAATGTATGTAAAGAGAGGGAGGGAAAAAAAACCATTATAGGGCCATATAAAATATGTAATATATAGTAAAAATGTAAATAAAAATATGTTCTGGTAATAATAATAATAATAGAGCTATTTTGTATTGATCAAACCGATTCAGTCTACATCATGTTTGTTGATGTTGGTGGAGCATACTACTCTATTTAATCTGTTCTGTCATGATGTTGAGGCCTTCTGGATTCAAGGTGGCTAATTTAAAGATCCAAAATGATTCACGTTCTACCAGCCTCCAATATCTAGCTCTATCATCAGCCATAATCTGCTCTATAATCACTGTTTTGAAGTTATCCCTCTCTCTATCGTGTTCTAATGAAAAATGTCTGGAAAGACTATGAGTTACCGTACCATGACGGATGTTATATCTATGGCCATTTAATCTGTTATGCAACATTTGTGTTGCGCGGCCTACATATTGTAGGCCGCAAGGGCATTCCAATAGATAGATCACAAATGAACTAGTACAGGTGAGATGTTGTTTTATTAAAAAATCTTCCCCTGTTATATTAGATTTAAAGGATCTGGTACCATGTTTCAGTGTTTTACAACATAAACATCGAATTTGACCACAATGGAAATTACCAGTTGGGGTCCTGATGTCAGATCCGTTTTGGGGCATCTGGATGTTTGCCTGTGTTGTTCTACTGGGAGCTATCAAGTTTTTAAGTACTTTATGATTTTTTTCCTTTATTCTCTGAGATTTATTGATGACATCCTTATCTTCTGGAGGGGAACCGACCTTGAACTACAGGAGTTTATCACATCCCTTAATTGCAATGATTTAAACATCAGACTCACCTATAAGTGGGATCCAGTGGAGGTGGACTTCCTGGATATCAAGGTGACGACTTTACCTGATCTTACAGTCCAGACTACCATTTTTAGAAAGGAAACCTCTGTAAATAGTCTCCTACACGCATCATCAGCCCATCTGCCCTCTGCAATTAAGGAAATACCAACAGGGCAGTTTTTACGTGCACAGAGAGTCTGTTCAACGGATCAATCCTTTGAACAGCAGGCCCTGGAGCTCAAAAATCGTTTTAGAGATAGAGGCTATAGCCTCAGGGACATCAAACGAGGCTACAGCAGAGCTAAAACTACACCTAGAGACCAACTCCTGTCATGTAAAGAGAACAATAAACAGCAAGATACCACCATTCGGTTCATTTCGACCTACAATAATCAATGGGAGGATATCAGGGGAATACCGTGTAAACATTGGTCAATTCTGAAGACCGAACCATCATTGAGATCGGTGCTCCCCAGTTTCCCAGCATTGACAGCTTGGAAGAATCGCAATCTAAAAGATTATCTAGTGCATAGTCACTATGCCCCCAAAACTTCCTTTCCTTTCAATGTGGGACCACCTAGGGGGGGATGCTTCCCTTGTGGAACATGCCTATCATGTCGTAACATTGAAAGGACAAAAACATTTGTGTCGGCGGATGGGAAGAGGAGCTTTGAGATCAGGCACTTCATTAATTGCAGCACCGAGTATGTAATCTACGCAGCCGGATGCGGATGCGGACTGACATACGTGAGATTAACATATAGGCAGTTCTGCATCCGGGTGCGTGAGCATGTCAGGGACATCATTGCTGCAAGGGAGGTGTCTGATCTCGAGGCCCTCAAAACCATCCCCCGACACTTTAAATTACACCATGCCTGCGACCCCTCCCCCTTGAAAGTGAGAGGGATTGACAGGCTCAAACTAGGGATAAGAGGTGGTAATCATAAAAAAGCGCTGGCTAAACTTGAATGCCGCTGGATTGTAACATTAGGAACAATGACACCATCGGGCCTAAATGAAAAATTATCTTTTGCCCCTTTCTTGTAACATTTATACAAAAATATCAGTAATAATCTTTTTTCTCCTCTGTTTTTAATGGTGTGTTTTTTGTATTTTGTTTTTAACTCTATTCCTATTTTCTATTTATTGTTAGTTTTTCCATTTCATCCATGATCAAGAGGGATCTCTATTTCTTCTGGCTTTTTCGTAACATCTCATTGGGATATATGATATTTGGCTCTGATTACAAGCATGAAATATGGGGACATCATTTGCCTGAAAAATCATGAGACTTTTTCTACATATGTATTGGATGCGTTTTTGAATTAATATTAATTATATTTTGCATATTGCTCTGTTTGGCCGGGATTCTGCCTGCTGCGGCCTTTGATTCCACTTCCACATTGTGGGGGTGGTTCGTGGCTCGCATCATGCCGGATCCCTGCTAGTTACTGTCCTCTTTTTATATATACATGTAGCTGATGTTATAAATGATCGAAATTTGGTGTGGAAATATTAATTCTAATTTTTTGTATAAATCATGATGTTTCTTCATATTTATATATATATTGCATATTTTTTTATATCAATTTATTAGGCTGAAATCCTGCCTGCTGTGGCCTCCGACCTTGTCCCCATTTGTGGATATGGGTCGTGGATCTCATCATGCTGGATTCCTGTCTTCTTTCTTTCTCTAGTTATACATACAGATAGTCAATGTCACCATATGTGGTAGTTTGGTGGAGCTTGACTTTATTATCATTATTATTTTTTATTTATTTATTTTGTTCTCCCTTCTTGCCCTTCCTGCGACTGATATGCAGACTTGATACGAATTTAAGGTGATCTCCATGATGATAAACATATGTGTATATATAGATCACATACCTGTCGCAGTGTGGGTGGGAGAAGGGCTGTTTTCCCCCTTTCACCGCCCTTAGGACTATACACACCGCTCCTGTGTCATCCACTACATATTTCTGATACTTCAGGGTCTTCCTATCCTCCTCCACACTATTCGCGCTATTCATTAAACTTACTTTTATTCTACATCCCAAATATTATTTGCCCTTTTCGGTGCCCTTTTTAAAGATGGCCGCGCCCACGGCATGCATGCGTGGATCGGTCTCCTCCTCAGGGTCCTGAATGACGGCTTCCTCAATGGGATGAGGCGGGCGCAGTGTGACGACAATGTGTATGCCTGCCACTCTTCTGGGGCATTGTTAAATAGACCCCTCTTGCTACACACCATGTCGCAGTCCCCTGAGGAAGACCACGAAACGCGTTGGGGTGTTGTGGCTGTTGGTCTGACTAAGCTTCACCATGGGTAAGTAGCTATGCTCCTCTTATTACCTGACATGTGCATTCCCACTAGGACTTTAACTTTAACTACCACATGTCGGGGCTGGCTTTACTTTTATCCCCCATGGTGACGGTGCAGACCTGACTGCCTTTTGCTCTGGACTTTTTATCTACTTACTTGTCTTTACCTTAACCTGTAATCTTGGATTATGCTCTATATGTATTTTAAATTTATATCTTTTGTACTGAATAAAGATTATATTATTGTATTTGAGCTAACCCTGTTTGAATTAATTTTTTCAAACCTATGATAGTGGTTATTTATTCCCTCTCAGTTCTCTCAGTTTCTCATATTGGCTATTGAGGGTTGACCATATGTTGTCTCATGATGTATAAGGGGGTCCTCTGTGTCCCATCTTGTTTCGTAACTGAAGTGAGCAGCGCGATTAGCACTGCTGTCACTCAGGTTACCCGCAGCCAGCTGGAGTCACCCACCCGAGACCGCAACTCACCTGTGACTTCATCGCTGTCACCCGGGCGACTTGCTGTCACAGTTGGAGGATTCAGCAGTGGCCGTGAGTTACCTGAGTGACGTCATCGCTGATCGCGATACTTACATCAGTTGCTGCATATGAGCTGCCAGGAGCGACGGGGTTCTTCTGCAGCTGCTGTCACCTTCATGTAGCAGAGCTGGAAGCGACGCAGGACCTCCGTGGATTACGCTGGACATGGATGTGTCGCGGGCGGAGGAGGGGACGCAGCGCTCTCCCACTTCTCGGGTCCGGCCTGCCGCTGCTCTGCGGCTGCTGCTGCTGCTCGGTGGCTCGAGCGATGGGCCAGATCCCGGGGACTCGAGAGGCGCTCCTCGCCCGTGAGTGAAAGGGGGATTGGTGTTGGGGGTTTATTGTCCGTGACACCACCCATGGTTGTGGTGATTGTATGTGGACACCACCGCTGCTCTGTATGGGGAATCCCGGGAGTGGTGGTATGGAGCAGCTAGATGTTGGCCCTCCCCTCCGTGGGTAGGGGGGTTGGTGGTCCCGGGGCCCGATGACGGGGAGTTAGGATAGTTGACAGGCGGGTTATGGGGCCTGTTGAGGTGCAGGGACGCAGGGGCAGCGCTGTGCCACACGGCACGGAGGTACTCACTCAGCCCAAGGATGATGACACAGTTCATGGTAAACAAGCGGCTGGTTGGACGGGTCCCTCGGACGGCTGCGGTGTTGATGTTCCCTGCAAGTTAGCGGTGACTGTCTCTTCCCTGCACCTAAATACGGTTGTTGGTAGCGATGGATTCCCACCGGTAACCCGCTCCCCGGCTTGGATATGGGCCGGAGGAGCCCCACTTTGCCCGCAGGCGCTGGCCCTGGGAAACTGGTGCCTTGGCGGTGGAGGTGTCTACCCTTCACGGTTGGACGGTTGCCTTCAATCGGGACTTAGTTGTTTAGAGACCCGGAGGTCCCCTTCACTGACGGATTTGGCAAATTTACGGCGACTCCAAGCCTTGCCGGGATCCGAAAGGCCCCTGCCAATGGTGCTGGCTTCTCTTTGTGTACCGGTCCGGTACTGCCGGGCCACCACCCGTCCACGGTCCTTTCGGCAACTCCGGTCAGCCACTCCTGCAGACGGTCACCGCCGTCTGCCAACCTCGCTGTCTCAGTCCGGGGCACACACCCGGACCAACTTCAGGCTCTAACTGTCACTTTCTCCTTCACTTCAACTCCTCTCACTTGCTCCTCTCACTTTCACTTCCCTAGCTTATATTTCCACTCCTCTCACTTCCTCCTCCAAACTCTAACTGCCTGTGTTTTCCTTCCTCCAGGACTGTGAACTCCTTGGTGGGTGGAGACCAACCACCTGGCTCCACCCCCTGATGTGGACATCAGCCCCTGGGGAAGGCAACAAGGGTTTGTGTTTTAGCTTTGGTGTTCCTGCAGGGAATGTGGGGTGTGTGTGGTGTCATGACCTGTGACCCCTGGCTTGCCCAGGGCGTCACATTCCCCCTTAGCAAAACGCAGACCGTCCTCGGGCTGCCCGTCCAACACCAGTTTTATTTTCCTTTTTCTTTTTTTTTTTTTCTGAAAAGATAAAAACAAGACATACAAGTAAAATAACTTCATCCCACATCGGGAGGTTCTTTGCTTAAACGTTACGGTAACGGTAAACGGTTGCGGCTGCCGCTCTCTCCCACCCAAGTAACCTGGCCCTGATGCTGCCCCTAAGAAACAGGCAGCATCCCTTGACCCCAGTCCTGAACCAAGTTACCCGGGCGGGATCTGTCCTTTCCAGGGGACCCACATCCATGGGGAGCCCCTGGAACCCCCAGAGGGTAGCCACCGGTTCCTGTGGTGGCTGGGCCCCAGCCTGCTCCACTGCGGGCCCTCCCTCCAACCTGCCTCTCCGGAGGCGGTAACGGTCAGCTGCAACAAAACATATTTATTTACAACCCACTAACGTCTGTGGTTGCCCTGCAAGTTCACGGGCTTGTCCATTTTCAAACGGTCCCCACGGGGACAACGGTGCCGACAACGGCCAGTTCAATCACTGTTGCAAATCAGATGAACTTAACTGTTTAATTATTTTCTTATCATACATTTCTTAACTTTTAAACACATACTGGTGGTCCCAACGGGGACTGTGACAACGGTGTCCGCTGCACTTACTCAGATTCTTCAGCATCACTTTGGGGAAGGGGTGCAGCGCTCACACGGGCCTCCTGGCTGCCCCTCAGCTTGGCATCCAGCGCAAACCACCCCCTCTCCCCACAGTGCCGGGTGTACTGCACAAGGTCCCCTGGCATCAAGTTGCGGCCTGGGTGTTCTTCTGGCAGGTGAGCATTTACATCCCGCCGGGCTATGAACACTTCGGCCCCCAGGCCCGGTTCATAAATGAATCCATAGCCCCGGCGGACATCAAACCGCCTCACCTGCCCTTCATACAACGGGCCCCGGACACAGAAGGTCGCTTGTCTCAGGCTCTCCTTCTCCCGCATCGTACGGGCCACCATCTCCGCCTTCTTTCTTTCTCTCTCCTTGATTTCCAGGCCCAACAGTACCGGCTCCCTGTCCCAGTACGGCGCTGCTGCGAGCTCCGGCGCACGAGTCAGGCCCCGCGAGACATTTTGGACGCTACCCACTGTTAGGGATCTGGGCGGCAGGTCCCGCGGTGACTTGGCCTTGGGTGCTGCCTTGCAGCGGCAACCCGGCGCAACCTCAGCCGAGGTGTGGGGGATGGGCACAGGGCCTTTCCTCTGCTGGGCCTTCGGCACGGAGCGGGCTATCGGCTCAGGCTCGGGGAACTTCTCAGGGGATGCCTCCGGTTCAGACTTCGGGGCTTTCCACGGCAGCACCTCCGGTTTGCTATGGGCTCCAGCTACAGGTCGGCCCGCCGGGGTGGGCATACTGGGTATCGCTACCAGTTTCGGTGGCAGCGGGCCTAGTGGCGGGGTCACAGCTTCCGGGACGGGTGGCGAGGGAGGCAGCAGGGTGAGAGGGTTTAGACCGGGTCCCGCAGCCGCGATGACCGGCCCTTCAAGGGCATCGGGGTGTGGGTCACTCACCCTCCCTTCCGCAGCTTCCTCCTCGGGTCTCCGCACGGTCGCGATGACATCCGCCATGTCGGTCTCCCACTCCTCCATGAGGAGCTGCATCTTGACCTGCAGCCTCTGATAGAGATGCGTTGTCCGGATCTCCACCCACGCCGCGGTTCCAGGCGCGGGGGCTACAGTGCTTCGGGACGGCATCCACATGTTGCTGGCGGCTTCTCCCAGGAACAAGATGGCTGCAGAGTCCTGGCGTCCCTGCCTTTATAGCCGCGGCTACATGCGACCAGTCGCCATTTCTTCCCCCTTAGCCTTTTTTCGGCTCCTCCTCTATCGGGGCAGGGTTTTGGCCTTCGCGCCTCCACTACTCGAGAAGACGCTCGAGCGTGAACTTTTCGCGCCAAAGATGGCGGCTTCTGAAATTTTCTGGCCGGACACCTCCGGCGGTAACAAGGCGCACCTCTACCAGACGGCAGAGCGGTAAGATCCTGTTCGTGACTCCAAGTTGTCGCGGGCGGAGGAGGGGACGCAGCGCTCTCCCACTGCTCGGGTCCGGCCTGCCACTCCTCTGCGGCTGCTGCTGCTTCTCGGTGGCTCGAGCGATGGGCCGGATCCCGGGGACTCGAGCGGCACTCCTCGCCCGTGAGTGAAAGGGGGATTGGTGTTGGGGGTTTATTGTTCGTGACGCCACCCACGGTTGTGGTGATTGTATGTGGACACCACCGCTGCTCTGTATGGGGAATCCCGGGAGTGGTGGTATGGAGCAGCTAGATGTTGGCCCTCCCCTCCGTGGGTAGGGGGGTTGGTGGTCCCGGGGCCCGATGACTGGGAGTTAGGATAGTTGACAGGCGGGTTATGGGGCCTGTTGAGGTGCAGGGACGCAGGGGCAGCGCTGTGCCGCACGGCACGGAGGTACTCACTCAGCCCAAGGATGATGACAGTTCACGGTAAACAAGCGGCTGGTTGGACGGGTCCCTCGGACGGCTGCAGTGTTGATGTTCCCTGCAAGTTAGCGGTGACTGTCTCTTCCCTGCACCTAAATACGGTTGTTGGTAGCGATGGATTCCCACCGGTAACCCGCTCCCCGACTTGGATATGGGCCGGAGGAGCCCCACTTTGCCCGCAGGCGCTGGCCCTGGGAAACTGGTGCCTTGGCGGTGGCGGTGTCTCCCCTTCACGGTTGGACGGTTGCCTTCAATCAGGACTTAGTTGTTTAGAGACCCGGAGGTCCCCTTCACTGACGGATTTGGCAAATTTACGGCGACTCCAAGCCTTGCCGGGATCCGAAAGGCCCCTGCCAATGGTGCTGGCTTCTCTTTGTGTACCGGTCCGGTACCGCCGGGCCACCACCCGTCCACGGTCCTTTCGGCAACTCCGGTCAGCCACTCCTGCAGACGGTCACCGCCGTCTGCCAACCTTGCTGTCTCAGTCCAGGGCACACACCCGGACCAACTTCAGGCTCTAACTGTCACTTTCTCCTTCACTTCAACTCCTCTCACTTGCTCCAGAATACCAGCCTTCAGCCGTGTGACTTTACCCTGGCTGGTATCAAAATGGGGGGGACCGCACATCGTTTTTTTAAATTAATTATTTTTTTTTTTTTACTGCACATTATAGACTCGCCCACCAGCGGCTGTGATTGGTTGCAGTGTGACAGCTGTCACTCAGCATGGGGGCGTGTCTCACTGCAACCAATCATAGGCTCCCGGTGGGTGGAGAAAACAGGGAATATGAGATTGATTAATGAGCGGCCGTTTTTTTCAAAATAGTAAGTCGCCGGAGTAGTGTGAACGCCGTGCAGTGCCGCACCGGTGATCGGGGATCGGTAAGTATGAGAGAGGGAGAAGACTGACCGACAGACAGAGAGAGGGACAGACAAGACAGAGAGAGAGACAGACAGACAGAGACCGACTGACGGACTGAGGGAGATTGACTGACATACACAGGAAAAGAAAGAATGACCGACATAGCTAGAAAAAAAGCACAAAACGTACACGGAGCATACTGAGATGCATCCGTGTCACGTACTTGTGCGCACATAACCATTGACTTTCATGGTGTCTGTGTGTGAGTGTTCCGTGCAGAAAACGGACATGCTGCCGTGAAAAACGGAAACACATACGTATCACGGAGATGGACACAGGACATTATGAAAAACGCAAGTGTGACCTCAAACATAGATTAACATTGGTGCACGTTTGTCCGTGTCTCCGGTATATACGGAAGCGAACCAAACACGCAAGTGTTTCACGGATGTGGGTTGGAGGCGTGAGAAAAATCCTTTTTCTATTGTGAACAGAGCCTTACTTGCTTGTGTTTCAAAACCTATATATCCTAGCTGACAACTAAAGGTATGTATAGAATCAGCCTGATAGTGCCAGTATAGCACTGGCTTTAGATTATATAGGAAAATCCTGGTGATTGGTGCACTTTAGGTGGTGTGCACCTTTTAATGAATTGAGTGAATATTAATGCAGTGGCTTCCTGTTAAGACTGGCATACTCAATGCCAGCCTTCATGAATCAGGTCCATTATTCTCTGCAGCACATCACTCGGTGTAAACAGAAGATGTACTTCCGATAACATGATCTGTATGGGGACACAATGATCCATTGTTCTTTATCAGCCTGTGTGACCAGCCTGTACACAAGTGCCAGATGATATTACTATAGTAGATTGTGTTTGTTTAAGGCTATGTGCGCACGTGTGCGCTCTGCACCGCACCGAAAAGGTGCACTTCAGAGCGCAGCTGAAAAGCTCCGTTCTGAAGCGCATGGTGCCGGCGAGAACGTGCGCTCTGCCTGCAGCTCCTGCCATAGACAGAGCAGGGGCTGCCGGCAAAGCGCACGGAAGAAGTGACATGTCACTTCTAGAACGCAGCGCTTCGGGCAGCAGCCGAAGCGCTGCGCTCTAAGACGCCACGTGCGGACGGCCCCTGCACAATCTCCATAGATTGTGCAGGGGACGCAGGACGCATGCAGCTACAAAGTGCAGCGTAACTGCATGTATTTACGCAACGTGCGCACATAGCCTAACGGTCTGAAGTTGGCTCCTGGAAATGCAACTAAAGCCTGCTTTACACGTTGCAATTTCGCATACGATATCGTATGCGATTTGCAGCGCCCCCATCGTATGTGCAGCACGTTCAATTTGTTGAACGTGCCGCACATATGATTAACCTCCGTCACACGTACTTACCCGTCCATACGACCTCGATGTGGGCGGCGAACGTTCACTTCCTGGAGTGGGAGGGACGTTTGGCGTCACATCGATGTCATATGGCAGCCGGCCAATAGAAGCGGAGGGGCGGAGCTGAGCGTGACGTAAACATCCCGCTCACCTCCTTCCTTCCGCATTGTGGGCCGGGAGACGCAGGAGGCAGGTGAGATCTGTTGATCGTTCCTGGGGTGTCACACACAGCGATGTGTGCTGCCCCGGGTACGATGAACAATCTGACGTTCAATTCGTCAGGAATGAACGACGTGCATGCGATGAATGGTTTTTCGTTCAATCGCAATTGCACGTCGCTGTCACACACTACAATGTACCTTACGATGCCGGATGTGCGTCACTTACGACGTGACCCCGCCGACACATCGTAAGATATCTTGTAGCGTGTAAAGCAGGCTTTAAATGTTTGTGTGATTGTGCAATATTTTAGCAGTTGGGGGCCCCACTTTTAACTCTTTCCCTGGGCCTTACTTTGTCTAAGGGCTGCTTCTCACTTGCGAGTTTCTCGCAGTAGAGCAATGAGAGAAAATCTCGCATTGGAATCGGACACATGTTAGTGAATGATTCAGCTCTCATCTGTGATTTTTTTTCTCAGTCCAAATCGGACTGAGAAAAAAATCGCAGCATACTGCTTTTTTGCGAGCTTCTCGCACCATTTGTCCCAATGATTTCCTATGGAAGGGGATTAAAAGTAGGATCACACACGCGCACCAGCGTTCACATTTGCGAGTGTGGCAGTAACTTCGCTCATTAAATATTCAACAAATGAATGTGACATCACATTCCCAAAGGTAAATTAAATTACACATGTGTAATAGCTTTTATATAATTAAGATGTTGCATGAAACTAGCATCGCAAACGCGACACACACGCGAGCAAAAAGCATCGCAGTTGCATTGCACTCGCACCTAACGTGAACTAAAATCAGCCGAGTATTTTTCAGCCCAGTCGGACCGATTTTACTCGCATAGATGTGTTTCCAGCCTAAAACTGGTCCTGGCTGGGAAATGTTCTGCTCTATCATGCCTGCTGCCTGAGCCATGTTGGGAACTTGTAAATTAAAAAAAATTCCATTAGCCTTGCAGAGATTTCCTTCTTTCTGGTTTTCCATATGATGCTGGGATGTTGAGTGATTTCTGCAGCTTTAAGCCTATAATGAGCCTAGGAGGAACAGAGCTGGTAAGGAGTGTGACCTACTCCATGTGCTTCCAGCCACCCCCTCCCACTAAAACTACTATCTTTAGCACCATGACATTTCCCTGTTTCTCTTTGTATTTTTTTCACATGGCTGAATGTAATGTAAAGATAATAGTCTTGAATCTGGCTGGATATTTACTGATTAATACTCTAAGGGTTATTGTAGTGTAGTGGGTGGGCCTACCCCCTACTAGTCTAGCATAGATAACCCGGCACTGTTGTTATTAAAAATGTTTTATTATTGTATATGATGTGTTAGGGCACCCCCTAGTGGCCGGGTGGGACGGCTGTTGCCACCGGGGAGGAGGAGTCGGCCGGATTGCTAGGCAAGGTCTGAATGTGTGTGAGGGAGAAAGATCCGGGTCAGCGGAGTGTGAACATCTGGAGCGGCAAGTGCGATTGTGTGAGCGGAACATCAGGGGACACCGGAGATAAGGAGGTGGACGCAACCTCAAAGCCTATTCTGCCGGTGTGGGTCCGGTGTATGCTTGGCTGAAGAGTGGGAGTCCAGTGGCGCAACCTCAAAGCCTATTCTGCCGGTGTGGGTCCGGTGTATGCTTGGCTGAAGAGTGGGAGTCCAGTGGCGCAACCTTAAAGCCTATTCTGCCGGTGTGGGTCCGGTGTATGCTTGGCTGAAGAGTGGGAGAAGAACTCTGGGCATATCCCCATCAGAGGGTGCGTTTGGGCAGGTTGTCCCCAGCTCCACTAATATTGCCGGAATCCGCTGACCGGAGTGTTTTTCCTCTTTAACTTTGTGAATAAATGTCGTTTTTATTGCATCTGGACTGTTGCCTGCAGCCTCTTTGTGCATCGGCCGATGAAGACACCGACATACACTCTCTCAACATTAAAGAAGTGATGAAGCCAGGGATGTGCCTTGAATATAGTGCTGCCACGACTACACAGCCAGAGGCCTCCCTGGCTGGTCATTTCATGTGGCGTAGTCGGCAGGATCCGAGTCCCTTGCCGGAGAACCAGGAGTCTGAAGACCAAGTGGTGCCTGAAGCACGGAATTCGGACGATGAAAGAAGATTCCCAGTCCCATGGTGGGAGGAAGAAGTGCCCAAGGCGTTGGACCGGGCACAAGATGGCGGCAAGATGGCCGACGTCTGTGAAGAAACAGAAAAGGCGCGGAAAATTGGCGCCGAAAGAAGAGCCTGGGGCTGGCCGGTGCCGAAGAGAAAGCATGGAGTACTCCGCCCAAAGAGGGGAGGCGCCAGCTCCAGGGCATGGAAGAAGAAAAAGAAAAAGAAGTACCTCAGCGGAGGAGTCGAAATGATGCGTGAGGCTGGGGGTGGAGTTCGTTTAAGAGCGGGAAATGAAGACCCGCCTCCACTTCCTCCAGTCTCAGCGTCGACACCACCGCCATTATCAGCGATTCTGTTGAGAACCGAGATGGAGAACTTTGGGCAACCTGCGGAGTTGGCGACGACTATGGCCCTCATCAGCCTTGGCCGAGGCCGACCCCGGTTCGCCCCTGCTAGCGAGGCCGCGATAGCGGACCTTCCCATTGGGCCGGGAGGCTCTACAAGACCGGACAAGGTCTCTTGGAAGACCTCATGGGACGCTCAAACCGGGAGCACCATTACAGAGGTGAAGGCGACCTACGCTACCCCGCCCATGCCAAGCCGTCCGGGGGTTGCTGCTTTCCCATGGGACACCCCGCAGCTTAACGCCGTCGCCACACCACTTGTCCCGGCGCCAGAGTCGGCTGAGGAGTTAGCTGGGCGTCTAGAGGAGGACCACCTGGGCTTCTTCTGGGACCCAGTCATCGCCCCGCCGGAGAAGGCGCGCCCCAGTGTTCCGCCCCCGAAGCCTGACCCCGTCCAGGAACGGCTCCTGGCTGAGACCATTGTCCGGGAAATGCTGTCCGGTTCCGGTGGCGAGAAGCTAGCCCAGCAGTTTGTGACCGGGGTGGTAGTCAAGTTTAACCAGCAAGAGGGATACGGCTTCATCCGAGAAGTAGAGACCGGGGATGACTATTTTTATAACCGGGTTCATCTCGATGTCGAAGGACTCCCTAAGCGATTGCACACCCTTTGGCCGGGCGAGAAAGTCACCTTCCTGCCGGACGCCGGTAGCCGCGGCCTGTTTGCTGTCTGTGTCTCCCGCATGCCGACCTCCCGGGAAGCGGAGCAGTGGCAGGAGGAGATTGAGTGGGAGGAGCAGCAAGAGCGGCGCCGGAGTCACGCTAGGCCGAGTCTGTCTGAGCCCTCGCACCCCAGGCGCATCAAGGCTGTCATCCCAGAGGCAGTGGCTGAACCGACCCCCGATCCGGAGAGGGTTCCAGCCGTGGTAGCGGTGACGCAAAATGTCAACAACAGACCGGTTTTCATGCTGGACGCGTCGCCCGCCGCGCCACCACCATCCCGGGCAGAAACGCCATCACCGCCAAGAGGAGCTGCAGCAGCTGTGCCGGAGGAACCGCCCTACGCCCCGGTGTCTTTCAGGCGAATCCGCCGCCAGCCGGGACAAACTCTGGGGGCCTACATCCAGGCTCAAGCGGAAGAATGGAAGAGAGCCTGGCCCCCAGAGTAAGTTGTTGCCTCCAGCACTTGCCGAGACCGGTGTTGTTCCAGACCGGCAGAAAGTTCCTCTGTTGTTGTAAAGTTTTACGGGCCTGTTGCCCCCAGCAAAGACCGGGAGCGCTCTTGAAGCCTCCGGGCACCTCCAGCGAAGACCGGGAGCGCTACTGAAGCCTCCGGGCACCCATCTAAGACCGGGAGCGCTGTTGAGCCTCCGGGCGCTATCCAGAGACCGGGAGCGCTGCTGCGCCATCAAGCGCCCCTCAAGACCGGGAGTGCCGCTGAACTGGTGCCGCTGTTGAGGACTGAACCGAAAGGTTTTTATGTGTTTATGTTTTTATGTGTTTAAGAGCCTTGCCGGGAGGCTCGGATTTTAAGAGGGGAGGCATGTAGTGGGTGGGCCTACCCCCTACTAGTCTAGCATAGATAACCCGGCACTGTTGTTATTAAAAATGTTTTATTATTGTATATGATGTGTTAGGGCACCCCCTAGTGGCCGGGTGGGACGGCTGTTGCCACTGGGGAGGAGGAGTCGGCCGGATTGCTAGGCAAGGTCTGAATGTGTGTGAGGGAGAAAGATCCGGGTCAGCGGAGTGTGAACATCTGGAGCGGCAAGTGCGATTGTGTGAGCGGAACATCAGGGGACACCGGAGATAAGGAGGTGGACGCAACCTCAAAGCCTATTCTGCCGGTGTGGGTCCGGTGTATGCTTGGCTGAAGAGTGGGAGTCCAGTGGCGCAACCTCAAAGCCTATTCTGCCGGTGTGGGTCCGGTGTATGCTTGGCTGAAGAGTGGGAGTCCAGTGGCGCAACCTTAAAGCCTATTCTGCCGGTGTGGGTCCGGTGTATGCTTGGCTGAAGAGTGGGAGAAGAACTCTGGGCATATCCCCATCAGAGGGTGCGTTTGGGCAGGTTGTCCCCAGCTCCACTAATATTGCCGGAATCCGCTGACCGGAGTGTTTTTCCTCTTTAACTTTGTGAATAAATGTCGTTTTTATTGCATCTGGACTGTTGCCTGCAGCCTCTTTGTGCATCGGCCGATGAAGACACCGACATACACTCTCTCAACATTAAAGAAGTGATGAAGCCAGGGATGTGCCTTGAATATAGTGCTGCCACGACTACACAGCCAGAGGCCTCCCTGGCTGGTCATTTCAGTAGTTCCACACTTTTTCATATATTATATTACAAGAGTAAAGGTATTGAGTATTTGATCCTACAGATTTACAACAATTCCACTTTTTTATATTATACCTGTATAACCTCCATAAGCCCTTTAGAACTAATGGGACCTAATGAAAAAGAGCGCTGCTGACTTTGGAGACATAGCCCAGCAGCTGGACAATGGCGGTGAAGAGATATAATGATATTGGGATTCTGTTAAAATAATGACAAGCATATTTTATTTTTTTTTTCAGAAATAGTCCAAATTCTCATCACAGTAAGCCCTGCAACACACATCCGTGCTGCCAGTACGTGTTTGCGACTTTTTGACACGTACCGGTGGCATGAACACACGTGCACGAATCTTACCCTACGGTAACAGGCACACACGCGTAAACCACATGGAACGTGTGTCCGTGTGGTTTGTACGTGTGTGTGTTTTTAAACACGGCCGACATGTCTGTGTTTCTCCGGCATCACGCAGAGACGGACCCGCTAAACTCAATGGGTCTGTGCCTGCACGTACGTGACATGTAGCATGTACGTGTGCTTTCCGTACGGTCCGTGTGCGTTTTTTGTTGTTTTACTGGTGAAACGGCTCAAGACAGACGGACTGCACACAGATTGCACATGGACATGACACATACGTATCTCACGCATACACGGATATTCAACACACACGCATGGCAAGCATACGCCATCACACGGATGTCACACGTACTGGCAAAACAGACATCAAAAACGGAACACGGACCCGAAAAACGGAACGCGAAACACACACATGTTTTTTGCGGACGTGTGTTTCAGGCTTAACATAGTTGATATTTGTCTTTGTTCACATTTTTACACTTATACTTCCTTTTCTTTTGCTGTATTATTATTTTGTATATATCGAATGTGATTTTTCAACATTCCACAAAAAAATGGTATGATTCATGAGTTATAAAGATATTCGTCCAGCAGCTTCCATATGCCACTATTAATTATGAGTATTATTACTTTCTTTCTTTAGAATTTTTTTACTCCTAATTCTAAAACATTTTTAGCACCAGTTACTGCATAGCCTGGAGCAAAGAGACAACGTGTAATGAATGTTTCAACGCTCGGTTTGAGTTGTCACAAAATAATATTTACAGAAGTGGCATTAGAGACAGATGCACTGAGGTTGATACCTTTCTTGTGTCTCGATAATTAGCAATCTCAAATTGCAGCTCAGAAATGAGCTGACCTTTGTAATGCAATTGGCTGCTATGACAGACGTGCAAGTGAAGAAATCTACCGCCTGACACAAACTGCAGTCTACAGCCTGTCTGTCTCACCTTTCTGACGACATGCTTAAATACAATGATTTATAGCCTTATGAGTGTCCTAAATCTTGAATAGATACTTGTAGAATTCCATGTAATCAAGGACTCGCTAAAGCAAGCATATACGAGAGGCTGCTGATACGTCTTTGAGTTTACCCAGAAAGAAACGAGATAGGATGATGAAACGTTACATTTATTCCACATACTCTCCACTGATGTCAACACACTTCTTACATCGGTATTCCAAGTTCTGTAAGCCTAGCAAAAAAAAGGATTTCGGTTGTGCCTCAAATCACACAACTGTAGCAGCCATGGCATCAGAAATGGTGTGAAACTTGGTACCCTTGAGGTGTTTCTTCAGGTTTGGAAACAGATGATAGTCGGAGGGAGCTAGATCTAGTCAATAAGGTGGGTGTCAACCAGCTGGAAGCCCAGCTCTGACAGTTTTGTTGTGATCACTTGTGCAGTGTGAGCGGAGTCGTTGTCTTGCAGGAACAAGATTCCTTTGGACAGCTTACCGTGCCTTTTGGCCTTCACAGCTGTCTTCAATTGGTCTAAGGGGTACTTTGCACGCTGCGACATCGCAGGCCGATGCTGCGATGCCGAGCGCGATAGTACCCGCCCCCGTCGCAGCAGCGATTTCCTTGTGATAGCTGCCGTAGCGAACATTATCGCTACGGCAGCTTCACATGGACTCACCTGTCCTGCGACCGTCGCTCTGGCCGGCAACCCGCCTCCTTGTTAAGGGGGTGTGTCGTGCGGCGTCATAGCGACGCCACACGCCAGGCGGCCAATCAGAGCGGAGGGGCAGAGATGAGTGGGATGTAAACATCCCGCCCATCTCCTTCCTTCCGCATATCCTACGGAAGCCGCAGTGACGCCGGTAGGAGATGTTCCTTGCTCCTGCGGCTTCACACACAGCGATGTGTCCTGCCGCAGGAGCGAGGATCAACATCGGACTGTCGCGTCAGCGTAATCATGGATTACGAAGACGCTGCACCGATGATACGATTACGACGCTTTTGCGCTCGTTAATCGTATCATCGAGCCTTTACACACTACGATGTCGCATGCGATGCCGGAAGTGCGTCATTTTCAATTTGACCCCACCGACATCGCACCTGCGATGTCGTAGTGTGCAAAGCCCGCCTAAGGCTATGTCCGCACGCTGCGTATTTACATGCAGTTACGCTGCGATCTGCACCGCAGCGTAACTGCATGCATCCTGCATCCCCAGCATAATCTATGAAGATTATGCAGGAGCCATGCGACGTGGCATCTTAGAGTGCAGCGCTTCGGCTGCTGCCCGAAGCGCGCGTTCTAAGAAGTGACATGTCACTTCTTTCCTGCGCTTTGCCTGCATCCCCCGCCCTGTCTATGGGAGGGGCTGCAGTCAGAGCGCATGGAATCGGCTTTTTTTTTTTTCATTACGGACTGTTTCTGCAGCCATTTGAAGCGCACGTGTGCTTTTCAAATCGCTGCAGAAATTTCAGCAGTGACAGTACGCAACATGCGCACATAGCCGAAAAGTTCAATGTAATACCTTGCATTGATTTTGGAACCCTTTTGAAGGTAGTCCACTAGCAGCACGCCCTCTTTATCCCAGAGTATATGTAAAAGTATAAAAACAGGGTCCGCTACTACTCACCCCGAAGGTTGTGCACAACTACAGTGATCGCCTGGACTCAGACAACAGCACACAGAGGGATCTGCAGCTGCAGGTAGAGCAGTGTCTCCACGTGTGGCAGGGAAGGTGTTCCTCAGTTCCTCCTCACGCTGCTGTAATCGGATGAGTAACCATAGGTGTGGTCAGGAGACTGACCATTCAGTGAAGCTGGTGCTGGTAAGAGCACCTGAGAAAGAGCACAGCACAGTCCTTGAAACGCATAGTGCAATAAATTAAATTATTATTCATTCATTTATGGTCTGCAGTGCCCTGTTATACACCACTTTCTCTTTTACCTCCTTATCCCAGAACACAGACGCCATCACCTTAGTGGCTGATTTTTGCACCCTGAACTTCTTTGGACGAGGAGAACCACTGTGCCTCTACTCTTTTGACTGCTCCTTGTTTTCAGGGTCATACAAATAAATCTAGGTCTCATCCATAGTGACCAGTGGATCAGGAAGTTCTTATCAGTCCGGAAACACTGACAAATGGACAAGGAAGTTTTCACTCGCATGCTTCCTTGATCTGTTGTGAAACATTTGGGGACCCACTTTGCAGATAGCTTCCTCATGTGCAAATGTTCATGGATAATGACACAAACACGTTCACAGGAAATCCACATGATGTCTGCTATTGCTTTAGCTGAAATTTGTCGATTCTCCAGTATGAGGTTGTACACAGCATCAACATTCTACGGAACAACAACCACTCTCGGTCGTCCAGGACGTTCTTATCATTGGTGCTGAAGTGGCCCATTTTAAATTTGGCAACCCAGTTCTTAACTGTGGAATATGAAGGGCACTGATCACCCAATGTCTGCGACATATCACCATGAATATCCTTTGCGGACTTTTCTTGCAGAAACAAGAATTTTATCACTCCTCTGCTCTCAATTGCTGTGAATATCGCATTAGACGCTGCTATTTTGTTTTCCCACGTGCGTAGAATACTGTTGCCATAAGCAACAAACTAAATTTTTAAAACGTATATTAGACACATAAGGCTTTTATGTGATGTAACATTCATTATCATAGAAACAAAAAAAGGTCACAAAGCCAAAGACTTATTAGCAGCCTCTCGTACATCGGATTCGTGCTACCCAATGTTTTATCGGATAGCACTCAGACCAATGTTATTCAATCGGGGCAGTGCTGATGCCCATTTTTTTTCTCACTGCCAGTATCTGGGACTTAAAAGAATTGCAGTTTGCAGCATGCTGCGATTTGCAGCTCCAATTGGATGGCGCACACCCATTCAAATCTATAGATGAATGGAAATCCGCGGACTTAGAATGGTGAAGATGAAGAAATTTTGTTCTCCACCTTCTCCTCATAGTGTTCTCCGATTTTCTCATTTGAGAGAATCGGATTACACTAAGCTGACACTCTAATCAAACTTGTTTTGTTTCATCTGAGAGTTCTATGCATAATCGATCCGATCCTCTTACACAAGAGAATCTATTGTATGAAAAGGTATGATTCCTTTTGTCCTGAAGAAGGAGATGGATATATCTCTGAAACGTGTAGACGTATGAAAATAAAGGGATTCATATAAATCTTCTGGACTTTGTGGTTTTAGCATGGCTTACACCCGTATTCCTCTCCACGCTAATGATACTATTAACCCTCGGGGCCGCTGCTGCCCACCACCGTTACTTGTGCAGAAAGGAGTTGTGACTGGCATAACCCCATCAGGTGAGTATGTTTTAGCTCTAGACATAAGCCCCCATACCGGGTAAAACCCTATTTGCGCTCTTTTTCCACAGTTACATTACGTTCTAGATCCATCAAACTGAGATCTCTCACATAGTGTCAGAGCTCATGCACATGTCTGTAGTCTGTAGTCAGTATATGGCATAAACTTTTAACAGAAATTCATGAAAAATCCATTCAAAAAAAGATTTGCTCATCTAATGCCTTATTATTGTGCATTGCTTTTAAGATAGAATACTGTGTCATGCAAATATTTGGGCACCCCTTGTCAAGAATACTGTCATGCAAATGTTTGGGCACCCCTTGTCAAAATTATGTTATTGTGAACAATGAAAAAGTTTATCCACTACTAGGAAAACCCCTTTTAAATCCACATGTTTCACCCAGATAAAATAATAAAGCCTTTAATCACTTTCTGTATCAGTAGAGAAAGGTACCAAGGGGGGAATTCTATGGAGAGAGGCAGCATAGTGAGAACATTTTGGAGAGAGGCTGTGTATGTGCAATATTATAAAGATCGGCAGTGTGGGTGGAATATTATGGAGAGAGGCACTGTGGAGGGAATATTATAAAGAGAGGCATTGTAGGGGGAATAATATAGAGAGAGGCAGTGTGGGGGGAATATTATAAAGAGAGGCATTGTAGGGTAAATATTATGGAGAGAGGCAGTGTGGGGGGAATATTATAAAGAGAGGCATTGTAGGGGGAATAATATGGAGAGAGGCAGTGTGAGGGGAATATTATAGAGAGGAGCAGTGTGGGGGAATATTATTAAGAGAGGCAGCATAGTGGGATATTATGTATAGAGGCAGCATGAGGTAATATGTAGAGAGGTAGCATAGGGGAATATTAATGGGGTGGGGAAGTGTGGGGGAATATTTTGCAGAGAGGAAGTGTGAGTGGGATATTTTGGAGAAGAGCAGAGTGTGTGGATGGAGATATTTTATGAAGGAAGCGCAGCAATTATGTATTCAGTCACAGCAAGGGAGATATATGTTGTAGGTCAGTATAATGAAACTCTTATTTTTAAGGACACCATGTCAGGAGTTGGGAAGTGCTGCAGTGCTGAAGATGGAGAAGAGGGAAGTCTGCAGAGATGAGCTGTGGGCTTGAAATCTCATCATGGTGACTGTAGTTCATGGAGACAAAGAGAAGGTAATGACTCCAATCCGAGAAGATGTCACAGATAAGGTACAAAGGTTTCTGCCTGCATCTCATCAGTACTGTGGTTCCTCTATGTTCACAATCTGATGATGACTGATAACAACAGCTTCTAGTATCTCCTTACATTGTTAAGGACATACTGGGAGTTGTAGGTTATTGTGATACAATTGTATATGGGCTAAGCTTAGTGATTTATTTATGCACTGACAGTGGTTCTTATCTTGTACATATTTAGCAATCCAATAAAGCTTCATACTATGTTAAAGCTTAAGGCTAGGTTCACACACTGCGTTTTTTTGACGCTGCGTTTTTGTGCGTTTTTTACCTCCCGCCCGGCCATGGCGCAGGATGGGAGCGGACATGGCACCCTAAGGGAGGTGGAAGCAGCGGTGGCGGTAACGGGAGGATTCACGCTTCTCTGTTTACTGACATAAAGAATCCTCTTCCTGTACATGTCACTTTACTGCCCACCCCTTGCGTTTATAGCTGCATTTTTAGTCATAGGAACGCACTAAAACGCAGCTATATTTGCAATTTGCGTTTTTCATTGCGTTTTTGAACATCTCATTGAACTCAATGGGTGGAAAACGCAGTGAAGAACGCAAAACTAATTGACATGCTGCGTTTTTGTGGGCACCACAAAAACGCAACTAAAAAAACGCTGTGTGCAGACAGCAGAAATGAAAACTCATAGACTTTGCTGGGGAAGCAAAGTCATGCAGTTACTCTGAGCAAAAAAGCACCCGAAAAACGCTGCGAAAAACGCACTGTGTGAACTTACCCTAAAAATCCTCAAAACTTAGATTTTTGAGATTATGAGGAAAATGTGGCTAGATTGTGCTGAGTTTCTGGTCCAAACACGCAGTGTAAATTAGTGTATGTTTACAGTTTTTTTTGTTTGGAGCAGAAACTGAGCAGAATCTCTCCAAATCATCCTCAAATACTTAAAACTTGGCTCTAGTGATGTACTGTGTTAATGTAGTGATGATGCTCCTAGTGTACATTCATGTACGGACACCTTACATGAGGCAGGCTGCTCACATCCTATTGATGTCTGATTCATTCTTTTTGTTAGAAAAAATAATCATCTGTATAATTGTCTACATCTCTGCCATAACGTCAAGAGCGCTGTAACCAGTTAGCTGCTGAGCTCATTGATTGGCTGCAGTGCTGTATTGTGATGTAACATTAGCGCTGCAGACAATAGGAGACCTGGGGAGAGTAAGTAAAGCAGTTTTTTTTCTTTTTCAAACAATCAAGGGAATGGGTTTCCAAAACTGGAAAACCACTTTTAAGGCTATGTGCACACAGGATTTACAGTTGTTTTCTGGCCAACCATTAGTAAAATGCTTCTATAATAGAATTAGCATAAATAAAAAATAGGGGAAGAAACAACAGGCAGGGGGGGCAATCACTATCAAAATATACCCCAGCTATCAGCTGATCGGCAGCTGCTGCCAATCAAAAAGCTGCTCATTTTACAAACTTTACTTGCTTGTGTTTCGAAAACGATATATCCAATCTGACAACTAAAGGTATGTATAGAATCAGAATCAGCATGATAGTGCCAGTATAGCACTGGCTTTAGGTTTTATAGGAAAATCCTAGTGATTGGTGCGCTTTAAAAGAAGCAGTCACAAGCTCTCAGTGTAAGCCTGGCTCACCCAGCAAATAGTGGAGTGCTTCAGGTGACAAACTGCTGAGCCATCTCATCAACAGGAGCAGTACCGATAACAGATTAAGATGGTGGCTTGTAAATGTAACACTAGGGTCAGGATGTTAGATTAGTGCGACCACTCTAGTAGTAAAATAAATAAAAAAAAACACTGCAGTGGTTCTTTCATTTTCATTGCTTTAAATATTTTTTTTATTTATAACTGTTCTTTCCACTGTTGTGCTTTTCATGTTAACGTATTACTTGGTAAAACAATAAAAATATTTTTTTGTTTTCTATGGTGGTTTAGATGGATTCAATTACTATATTTTACTAAATTACTCTGGCCTTTAGGCCAGGGTCACCCTCAGAAATCTAATTACATGTCATGGGTGTGACCCGTCAGGGGAGCACTCTGGCAAGTCTGGAACCAGAAGGTCAAATCGTCTTATCATGCACAGATCTGTAGCTTGTGTTTAAGGCTGGACTCACACGAGCATATGGCATCCGATGCGAGAACATCGGATGCGATATGCTAATGACACCCGACTCAGGCTCTGCTGCGAGCGTGAGCCGAGTGTCATGCGACTGTGACCCGATATTGCAATCGGGTCACAGCTGTGAAGCTGAGGGCTGGTGCTGTGGAGGAGAGGGAGGGGTTAATTCATTGTCAGCTTGTGCATATATTGCACTGCACTGGGATAACATCCGAGTGCAGTCCGATATTTCTCTCGCACCCATTCACTTGAATGGGTGCGAGAGATATGGCTCTCACAGAAAATCGCAGCATGCTGGATGCGAGAAAAGTTGACCAACTGCTCACCCTCATTGACTAGCATTGGTCAGAGTGCAATTCGAGATTTTCTCACATTGCACTTATCCAATTTCAACGCTCGTGTGAGTGTACCCTAAATGTAACTTTGGTGCTGTAGGGGTTAATGACTCTTTCCTGTCTGGCTATTATTTGTAGTGCAGCTATTTGTGATCACTCCACTTCACTATAAAAGATCACATGTCATACCACGTGATGCCGGTGATAGAATCTCATTTCTAAGCTGTTGACTTTGGAAGGAGACAGCCTCTAGAAGAAGATGAGGTGTCATGTCAGTTACGGCCATGGTGCTTAGCTGCATTTTAGGAGTTTGGAGTGTTTTCCCTCTGTCTGTCTTCCTTCTCTTGTGTTGTATTATTGTAGAGGTGAAATTAGTGCTCACGTCAGCTTTCTCACTAGCCAGGATGAGTTCAGGGCTAGCCAGGGCCTAGGGATGTGGTTGGCGATGAGGGAAAGGACTCATATAGGCATGTTACGAAGTGTAAGGAAAAGCCTCATATGAGTGCAGGAGGTGACCTCTCCCCCTTACGAGAGGCCTCACCATTGTATCATGTTCCCAGTGTACCCTGTGTGTTGGGGTGCGCCAGGGATTCCCTTGTACCTGATCAGCCAAAATATGCAGCTAACAGGCTCGGTTTGATTTCTTATCCACCTGCGCTTGTCAACCCCTTAGATTGCACTGTCAAACTCTGACAGCACAATTTAATGTGCTCTAGTGGGAATTGCGCTGTTCCCCAATGCCATTGGCAGCACCATAATGTGATCACAGGGTGCCAAAGGGTTATGACAGCTTGAGGTAAGCTGATGACCCCTGTCACTGTCATTTCCCATTTCTTGTGAATGCCGGCAGTGCACCGACATTTACAGAAGATCAGCATCTCTGCTGATCACAGCGATTCATCATATTTTATTATATCTTTTCATGAGGCAAAACTGAATATATTACACTTATTCAGATTGAGGTATGTTTTGACACATGTTAAAGTGGTAAAGTTTAAATACTAGAGAGTGTTACGTTCAGATTTGGGTACACCTTGTCGCGGTGAGATGGTTTTACACTTTTTTGATCAAAAATAGTGTTTACTAAGTAACCTATGTTTATTTATATGTACCATGCTTTATGTAGTTACAGCACTGTATATGTGCATATTATTTTTATCTTGAGTTTTCTTTATCTATTGGCCAGAGTGAACATGCGCTTATAACATGCATGTGTACCAACTTACGCTCTGGCTCTTTTTTTTTTTTTTGTAGTCTCTTGCACTTAGTATAAATAGGTTGTGGCCCCTTCTCAGTGAGATGGGCATTTCATTTAGTGCTTCGCATGGGTGTTTGTCCATAGTCGTGACCCAGCCGCTCTCTGCCCTTATTTAGATTGAGGTCTGTTTTGACACATAGTAAGGTTTTAATATTAGAGAGTGTTAGGTACCATCCCGATTTGGGTACACCTTGACGCGGTGGGATGGCTTTTTGCTTTTTTGATCAAAAATAGTGTTTACCAATTACTCTATATTTATTTATATGCACTATGCTTTTATTTAGCTACAGCAGGGTATACTAATTAAAGAATGTATGTCTGGAACTCCAATGGTGGGAACAAGGTGCAAAACTCAAAAACATAACTATACAATAAGGTACAGTGTTGCACACTAGTCACAATGTATGGGGAAATAATGAAAAGCAGAACTGCTATGGGAATACTAGAATGAAAAATACAATGAACTATCTGAAAAATTTAAAAAACTTGAAAATGAAATATACATAACTGCTATGAATAATAAGAATACAAGAGATGTTTAGCTATTGTATTGATCAATGCAAAAGAGCCCAAAACTACGCCAAGGTAATCTATATTGTTGGGGTCCCTAACTTATGTGTAACCTAGTTTATTGCACTTTCTGTCTGAGAACCCTGCCCCACCCATAGCCATGTGTTTCATTTCACATATATAGCTTGGTCCATACATTGTGACTAGTGTGCAACTCTTCACCTTATTGTACAGCAGGGTATACGTCCACATTATTTTCATATTTGACACTTTGATTCAGTATAAAGTAGTCAGTGTACAGCTTTGTATAACAATGTAAGTTTGGGGTACCTTCTAAATGACTCAACACACAACAATTAATGTCAAAACTGTTGGCAGCAAAAGTGAGTACACCCTTAAATGAAAATGGTGAAATTGTCTTCAATTAGCCATTTTGCCTCCCTTTTACCATGGGACTCATTAATGTTACAATGTCTCAGGTGTGAATGGGGAGCAAGTGTGTTAAATTTGGTGTTATCGTCCACACACTTTCTCTGGTCACATGGTACCTCATGAAAATAATTCTTTGCGAATCTGAAATAAAGCATTGTTAATCTACATAAAGATGGCCTAGGCTATAAGATTATTGCTAACACTGAAACGGAGCTGAACTTCATCAAATTGGTCTACATGGCTGTCGTCTCAGAAAGGATGCCTTTTCTAAAGATAGGGCCGCAAACAGTTTGCTGAAAATAAGCAGGCTAAGGACATAGATTACTGGAACCATGTCCTGTGGTCTGATGAGACCAAGATAAACTTATTTGGTTCAGATGATGTCAAGCATATGTGGCGATCTCTACAGTAGATGTGCAAATCTGGTAAAGAAATACACAAAAGCAACAGTAAATGCATTGAAAGGAGGTTCTGCAAAGTATTGACGCTGGGAGGACTTAATACAAATGCCATTTGCACTAATTTCAGATTTATGTTTTCCATTTTTTTTCGAAAACCATGTATGATTTCCTCTATACTTTACAAACACTTTATACTAAGTGTTGGTATATTGCATAAAATCACAGTAAATTATTTTTATCTTTGTGGGTATAACATGAAAAAATATGGAAAAGTTCATGGGGTATGATTATCTTTTAAGCAGGCACGCACCACCAATAGAGGCAGGCCACGTCACAGCTATGGGGCCCATGAGCTGAGGAGGCCCGGCAGCGGCTGTCCACCTAGGAGCGCACTTTCAAATGTATCAGCATGCAGATGCCGATACAGTTGACAGCAATGATGAGACGGAGCACAGCACCCCTTCTCATCATTGTCCTCCTGTGTCTGTGCTCTGACAGCTCAGCACTGCTCTGACATCATTACTGCATGCCATTGTCTTGAGATGTGCAGAGCACCGACACAGGGGACTGAGGAGAGGTGACTATTTATTTATTCGGTAGACGGTGGGGGTGCATAATGCTATATGGGGGTGTATAATACTATGTGGGAGTATATAATGCTATGTGGGGCAGCATAATACTATGTGGGGGTGTATAATGCTATGTGGGGCTGCATAATACTATGTGGACGCAGCATAATGCTATGTGGGGTGCATAATACTATGTGGGGGCAGCATAATACTATGTGGGGGCAGCATAATACTATCTGGGGCGCATAATACTATATGTGGCGGATAATACTATGTGGGGCTGCATAATACTTTGTGGGGCAGCATAATTCTATGTGGGGCAGCATAATGCTATGTGGAGCTGCATAACACGTTGTGGGACTGCATAATGCTATGTGGGGCTGCATAATGCAATATGGGGTTACATAATGCTATGTGGGGCTGCAAAACACTATGTGGGGCTGCATAATGCTATATGGAGAAATATAGGAAGTGTATTATAGTACATGGAGGACTATGGAGTGCATTAGACGATATGTAGCACTATAGTATGTGGGACCCATTCTGTATGGAGGACTATGGGGGAGCATTATATTATATGGAAGGCTATATGGGGCCAATTACTATATGGAGGACTATGTGGGGCCCATTACTATATGGAGGACTATGTGAGACCATTATATTTGGAGGGTTATGAGGGAGCCTTTATACCTTATTTAGAGTTATGTGAGGGCCATTATATTGTGTGCAAGCAATTACACAGTGTGAAGGACTATTGTGTGAGGGCCATTTTACTATTTGGAGGGATAGTTGGGGCCATTATACTGTATGAAGGGCTGTGTGGGGGGGGTCACAATTGGTGATCTTTCTGTGTTGGGGTCACCATTCATTGCTGGGGTAGTTGAAGGGTATAGAAGGGTCATCATACTCTGCATGTGGAGTGTACTGTGGAAGAATTTACTATGGGGTATCATCAGTGCTTTTTTTGCGGCGGTACGCGCCAGTATGGCATACCGGAAAATCTGAAGAGCGCCTCTCGCTCTGTTCACATGGCTAATTTGTAAACTATACAAATTAGCCATGTGGAGTGGAGGCACAAGCCAGAGGCGTCTCTAGGGGGCACTGTCAGGCTGCCTGATGCGGCGGTGTGGAAGTCTGCCAGGGTGGGAGCCGCTATTCTCTGAGCTTGGCTGTCACACTGACAGCAGCACTCATAGAATCTGCAGCGCGTGGCTCCCACTGCTCAATTGTCCTTGTATCTGTCAGACGCGAGGACAATTGAAGCCGTGACAGCAGCGCATACTTCTGGGTCAGCGCGACAGCTTTCATGTGATCAGGTCAGCTGATCAGACTGCTGACCCGGAAGCCAGCGCCGCAGCATGGAGGCGGCAGAGAAACGCTGATAAGTGCTCCACTGTGGACCTGAAGAAGACATGGACGGAGGAACATTATGGGGTGAGAGGGGAGTATTTATGAAACAGTATGGGGGAGAGAGGGTGGGGGAGGGAACTATCTGTGGACACACTATGGGGGGGACAGAGGGTGGAGAATGGGAACCATCTGTGGACACACTTTGGGGGGACAAAGGGTGGGGAAGGGGGCAATATGTATATACACAGTATGGGTGGGGGAGGGATCTATCTGTGGACAGAGTATGGTGGGAAGAGAAGATGGGGAGGGGGAAGTATCTTTGGACACAGTATGGGGAGAGAGAGGATGAGGTTTCATGCATGGGGAGAGAGAGGATGAGTTTTCATGCATGGGGACAGAGAGGATGAGGGGTGATGCATGGGGACAGAGAGCATGAGGGGTGATGCATGGGGACAGAGAGGATGAGGGGTAATGCATGGGGACAGAGGATGAGGGGTGTGCATGGCGACAGAGAGGATGAGGTTTCATGCATGGGGAGAGAGAGGATGAGGGGTGATGCATGGGGACAGAGAGGATGAGGGGTGATGCATGGGGACAGAGAGGATGAGGGGTACTGCATGGGGACAGAGGATGAGGGGTGATGCATGGGGACAGAGAGGATAAGGGGTGATGCATGGGGACAGAGAGGATGAGGTTTCATGCATGGGGACAGAGAGGATGTGGAGTGAACTGTACAGAAATTTTGAGGACACAGAATTAAGAGAGACATGGTATGAGGAACAAGTGGGCAGGATGGGGAGTGAGGTGGAAAAGTATATGGACACACAGGAGGTAGTGAGGAGACAGTAAGGGATGAGAAGAATGTGAGGGGCGCAGAATAAAGACTGGGTAGTGGAGGGGGTGGTATGGACTGGGGGCAGAATGGGAGGACAGTGTGAGGTTATAGCAAGGAGGGGGAGTGTGATGAGGGCACAGTATAAAGACTGGGCAGTATAAGGGGACACAGTGTAAATGACACTGTAAACATTAGGCTCAGTTTGGAAAGAGGGAATATGTAGGCCATGTACCATAAGTGGGGCAGTGTGTGGGTCATATTTTGTGCAGAGAATACTGTGAGGGGCCATTATTTATTCTGGGGCACAGTGTAGGGCAGATATTTTTAAGTAGAAGTATTATAATCATTCTGCTATTTTAGGGCCATCGTGTCGGGATGTGTTACAGAAGACCGGAAAGATGGAAATCTGCAGAGACGAGATGTGAATGTGAAAAGTCATCATTGCGTCAGGATAAGATGAAGAATAGAAAGAAATGACTAGAGACAACATCATCTATAAGGTACCTGAATGTAAATGTTTATTTGTGATACTGACAATGTCTTATCATTAGGCCTTGGTCCCACTTGCGCAATGCTTCTGATTTGAACGCAATGGGACCCCCACTGATCAGCTGTTCTTGGTGCAGGTGGCTGGAAATGTTTATTTCTGGATCTGCTCCGTCCTCTGGTGGTGTCCGCGGCCGGGTACTGCACATCTGCCTCATTGATTTTAACAGGAGACTGTTGCCACTATCAGAAGACGGAGCAGATCCAGAACTGATCACTTCCGGCCACCACCGACACCTAGAGTAGGGAATTGGCGGGGTTGCCAGGTGCCGGACCCTGACCAGTCAGACATTGGTGACCTATCCTAAGTAAAGGTCATTAATGTTAAAATAGTGGACAATCTATTTAATAAAGTCTTGTGCCGTCTGACAAGTTAAGGGTTACTATGTTTTTATTTATGTTGTTAGGAGCATTAAAGGGGTTGTCCAAATTTGTGATGAGTCTGCAGTCACTCTGTGTGTCACTCTGTGACTGCAGACTTCTGAATTCTCACAGTGTGCACACTGCACACTGTCAGGATTCTCTGGTGCCGGTGGGGAGAGTGGGAGGTTATGAAGCTGCAAGTATGTGATTTACATAGATGCAGTCACGTGCGGAACAGACATGCACAATGAAAATGAATTGACTGAGGCTGGACACATCAAATCAGAATGTGGCCAGAAGTATACAAATCTCATACTTGTGCTCACATGATTGTCCACTCTTTCCACTGGCACCGGCACACCCTGCCGCCCCTCCCCGCTCCTCAATGTCAGCCGGCACGCCCACTCCTCACCTCAGAGATGCGTACCAGCAAATATTTTTTTACAAAAAAAGCACTGGGTATCATACAGTATTTGTTGGACATTTTTGTTGCCATCACACTTTATGGCTGCAACTGTACCGCCCCTGCAGCAGTTGGACTGCTCAGATCGGGGTCACCCGAAAATGAAAGGGGGGCTATTTACAGGGGATTAATGTTCGTGACGCCACCCATGATTCGCGGTAAGGGGAGTACCGCCGCTGCTGATGGGAGTACCTGGGGGAGATGGAGCAGGGCAGCCAGATGACGTTCCCTCCATGGTTAGGGAAGACCCCAGGACTTTGAATGGTGGAGTGTAGGGGAGCGTAGTGCAGGTTGGACGCAGGAGAAGGCAGCATACTCACTCAGGCCTGTTGATGCGACCATAAAGCAGACTTTGACACAGTAGGAAACCAAGTCTCTGGGTGCCGCTGCCACTTCAGGGGAGCTCGTCCGGGAGTCCGCTCCCGCTGGTATTGCTGATGGTCTGTAACCTGCCTCCATGCACTAGAATTTAGATGTTCTGAGTGACCCCTTGGCCTGAAGCTGTCGAGGCCTCGCTCCCTATAACAGAGGAGCTGTGCTCTCGATGGCTGACACTTGGGATTTCAGTGGGCCGCATAAGCTGGAAAACCCGATCCCCCTCGTTGTGTTTATGCCTTTGATCTCTGAGCTCTTGGGGAAAGTTCTTAAAGAGACTATCCTCCACAGGTTAATTATCAGATTGCTTGAAGCTACTCCCTGATCTAGGGTCCAGTACCCCGCCGTGCATGGTACCGGTTTGGTTACTAGATTTTCCGGTGCCGGACGTTCTCCCAAACTAAGTCTGGCACGCCTCTCTTATACCCTGCGACCAGGTCTCTGACTCCTCTGGTCCCAGACCACTGTCTGCGACCTAGCAAACTTCTCCCAGGGGGCTCCAACTCCCTCCAGCTCCCCATTCTCTGAGGGCTACCACTGCTCTGACTCAGTCCCTGCAATCAGTCTGCCTGACCCCTAGGCGGGTGGCCCTGTTCTAGCTAGACCACCCACTGGTGTGTTTGACAGGGTATGGTGTGAGGTGTGGTTAGGATTTGAATGCTGATGGAGCAATACCAAAAGTTAGGATCCCAGAACCATCGGGAGTTAAACATAGCTCATCCCCGAGCTACAGGACACCCAGAGGATTTATTTTGTTTCAACTGAAAGAGAAAAAAGTAACATATTATGCACATTTATTCATCCCTCACAGGGAAGGCAATACACTTAAATGTTGTGTTAAACTCCCAGAGTTTGATTACTAAAATAACAACGGGGAACGCTACCGATTGTAGCGGCAGTCGGCGGCCCAGCCAACTCTGCTGCAGCCCCTTCCTGCGACAGTCCATTCCCATTGTCCCACTCCCTTTAACCCGCCACACAAACAACCTGGATCCCCTGGTTCCTTGTGACGGCATTGAAGTCCTGAAGGTGTAAAAGGCGCAACTATATACAATTAGAACAAGTTCATGCTGGCTGCTACCAGTCTTGCAGCCATGGTCCATATGTTTATGATAAAGAAAAGAATATAAAAGTGTCCATGCACGGGTGCAAACGTTAATCAGGTTAAGCATTCGGGTAATTGTCTGTTAATCAGCATTTTTGCAACATTTTCCTTATCATTAGTAGCAGCCTATAAAACAGTAATAAAACACATTTTTCTTGTAACATTGTAGCAGGGTTCCACTACCATTATTCTCTACGGTATTCGGGGGCAGTGGCGGGAGCTGGCATGACCTGTTCGCCCATCATCACATGCTTCTTAACCTCCAGGGCATACCAGCCCCGCTCCCCACAATGTTGGCAATATGAAACCATGTCACCAGGCATCAGGTTCCGGTACGGGTGTCCCCTTGGAAGGTGTTCAGCCACATCCCTCCTAGAGACAAACACCCAGGCAGCGAGACCCGCCTCCGCAATGAACCCCCACCCCTTAATGGGGTCAAAGCGCTCAACCAGGCCACAGAACCGCATCCCTCTGACCCGGAAGGTGGCTTTCCTGAGGTGGTCTTTTTCTCGATTCTCCTGCCAGCGTCGCTCTCTGGTGGCAATCTCAGTGTGCAGCCGCTGCTGCTGTCTTTCCCAGTAGGGGACCTAGCCAATGTCTCCCAGGGAGCTCCAACTCCCTCCAGCTCCTCACTCTCTGAGGGTTACCACTGCTCTGACTCAGTCCCTCCCACCAGTCTGCCTGACCCCAAGGCGGGTAGCCCTGTTCCAGCTAGACCACCCACTGGTGTGCCTGACAGGGTGTGGTGTGAGATGTGGTTAGGATTTGAATGCTGATCGAGCAATACCAAAGGTTAGGATCCCAGAACTATGGGGGGTTGAGCTCTGAGCCAAAAGAGAGTAGTACAGTACCCTGTTACACCCTGACTAGTTCAGGGGCATCACACGTCAAAAGGGGAATCTAGGGGCTTCAATAGGGGGAAAATTACTTTTTAAGGGCTGTAAAGTTCTGAAATATGCTCTTCTGTGACCCAGCCGAATATTGTTTTTGGTTTGCTTTTTTTTCGGGGCAATTAGAATACGGGGCCCGATGATTACTATGTACGCCCCTGCTTTTAAAGCACTACAGTATTTAAAGAGTATGTTTTATAAATCAGGTTACCATTTCAGTTCACATCCACTTTACAAGATGTATTCATTAAAACTAATTATTGTTCTAAATTTCTAAAACAAACCAAAATGTAATACCTAAAACCTATGAAAACTATTTTGACCTGCATAAATCTAAGTAGCTAAACGTATTAATACAATTCCACACAATATTCCGAGGAGCATTATAAAGTGTGATTCATTCTTGTATAAAGTTCAACAACAGCGAATTATTGCAAATAAATGATTGTGGGAGCTTCAGTACTTAAAATATCCCCAAGTAGCACAAATGAATGATTTTCTTTTCTATGAACAATACAATGAGGATATGCAAGCATCTGATTAATTCTCATTTTACAGAAAAGCATTGCTACCAGATGACATGAATCACAGAACAAAAGTAATATCACCTACGGAGGAGTTTTGTGTGGAATTTCAATGTGGGATTTTTCTTTTAGAAGACCACACATTTCATTTATATTCTTGAAATGAATGACTACATGCACAGTATCCCACCTACAGTTAGGTCCAGAAATATTTGGACAGTGACACAAGTTTAGTTATTTTAGCTGTTTACAAAAACATGTTCAGAAATACAATTATATATATAATATGGGCTGAAAGTGCACACTCCCAGCTACAATATGAGAGTTTTCACATCCAAATCGGAGAAAGGGTTTAGGAATCATAGCTCTGTAATGCATAGCCTCCTCTTTTTCAAGGGACCAAATGTAATTGGACAAGGGACTCTAAGGGCTGCAATTAACTCTGAAGGCGTCTCCCTCGTTAACCTGTAATCAATGAAGTAGTTAAAAGGTCTGGGGTTGATTACAAGTGTGTGGTTTTGCATTTGGAAGCTGTTGCTGTGACCAGACAACATGCGGTCTAAGGAACTCTCAATTGAGGTGAAGCAGAACATCCTGAGGCTGAAAAAAAGAAAAAATCCATCAGAGAGATAGCAGACATGCTTGGAGTAGCAAAATCAACAGTCGGGTACATTCTGAGAAAAAAGGAATTGACTGGTGAGCTTGGGAACTCAAAAAGGCCTGGGCGTCCACGGATGACAACAGTGGTGGATGATCGCCGCATACTTTCTTTGGTGAAGAAGAACCCGTTCACAACATCAACTGAAGTCCAGAACACTCTCAGTGAAGTAGGTGTATCTGTCTCTAAGTCAACAGTAAAGAGAAGACTCCATGAAAGTAAATACAAAGGGTTCACATCAAGATACAAACCATTCATCAATTCCAAAAATAGACAGGCCAGAGTTAAATTTGCTGAAAAACACCTCATGAAGCCAGCTCAGTTCTGGAAAAGTATTCTATGGACAGATGAGACAAAGATCAACCTGTACCAGAATGATGGGAAGAAAAAAGTTTGGAGAAGAAAGGGAACGGCACATGATCCAAGGCACACCACATCCTCTGTAAAACATGGTGGAGGCAACGTGATGGCATGGGCATGCATGGCTTTCAATGGCACTGGGTCACTTGTGTTTATTGATGACATAACAGCAGACAAGAGTAGCCGGATGAATTCTGAAGTGTACCGGGATATACTTTCAGCCCAGATTCAGCCAAATGCCGCAAAGTTGATCGGACGGCGCTTCATAGTACAGATGGACAATGACCCCAAGCATACAGCCAAAGCTACCCAGGAGTTCATGAGTGCAAAAAAGTGGAACATTCTGCAATGGCCAAGTCAATCACCAGATCTTAACCCAATTGAGCATGCATTTCACTTGCTCAAATCCAGACTTAAGACGGAAAGACCCACAAATAAGCAAGACCTGAAGGCTGTGGCTGTAAAGGCCTGGCAAAGCATTAAGAAGGAGGAAACCCAGCGTTTGGTGATGTCCATGGGTTCCAGACTTAAGGCAGTGATTGCCTCCAAAGGATTCGCAACAAAATATTGAAAATAAAAATATTTTGTTTGGGTTTGGTTTATTTGTCCAATTACCTTTGACCTCCTAAAATGTGGAGTGTTTGTAAAGAAATGTGTACAATTCCTACAATTTCTGTCAGATATTTTTGTTCAAACCTTCAAATTAAACGTTACAATCTGCACTTGAATTCTGTTGTAGAGGTTTCATTTCAAATCCAATGTAGTGGCATGCAGAGCCCAACTCGCGAAAATTGTGTCACTGTCCAAATATTTCTGGACCTAACTGTATACATCATTATATCATATGTCAGCTGACTCTCACTTATAGGGAATCTACCAGAAGGTTTAACCACCCTGCCGCCCTAAAGGCTCCGTCACGCGCTGCAAAATTGCTAGCGATTTCGTTAGCGATGTGACACTCCCAGATCGTAGTTACGATTTGCCGAGATCGCTCATAAGTCGTTTTGTAGCGGTCACACGTACACATCTCACAAACGACGCTACATCGTTCAGCGATATATTGTTTTCCCAAGGCGGTCGTGTAGATGCTGTTCGTCATTGGATGGATGTCAAATGTAGCAATATGTCTGCTGCGATCCAAATGACGAACAATATTTTGAAACTGAACGACGTGTCAACGATCAACGATTTTCGCGCTATTTGCGATCGTTCGGAGTCGCACGTAGGTGTCACACGCAACGACGTTGCTAACGATGACGGAAGTGCGTCATGAAAACCGTGACCAACGCGACATATCGTCAGATAAATTGTAGTGTGTGACGGGGCCCTTACGCTATGTCCGCACTTTGCGTCATTGTAGTTGCAGTTCTAAATGCATCCTCTGGCAGAAATTGATTTTGCCAAAGTTGCTTTTGAGCACAGAAACGCGATAAATACGCGTGCGTTTTTACCACGTTTTAGCCGCGTTTTTAACGCTTTTCACATGTTGAACATAAAGACACTGCTAAATAAAGTTTAAACAGTCAAACACTATGAAAAAAGGAGAAAAAAAAAGAAAACAAATATAATTAATTAAATCATAACAAAAATAGTCATATTTAATATAATTATAGCGTTTTATACTATTTAACGCTAAAATAACAATGAATTAATATTTTTCATTAATTTTATTGTAGGACTGTGTATGTGTAAAGGGACATATCATTCCATTATTTTGATGTCATAAACACATGCTGTCTGCAGCTAAAAAGCATGTAAAACGCTGGAATTTTGATGTTTGTTGCTTTTTACAACTTCTCATTGACTTCAATGTTAGCAAAACGCAGCCCAAATGGCAAAAACAATTGACATGCTGCTTCTTTGAATGCAGAATTTTTGCCCAAAATTATGCAAATTAAATGCAGCGTTTTGAACAGCATGGTGCACACAAGAAATTCCCATTTCCCATAGACTTTGCTGGAAAATCGAAACGCAAGCCTTTTGGCCTGAAAACACTGCAGCTCAAAACGCAGCTGAAATGCAGGTAATATCGCAAAGTGCACACATAGCCTTAGTATTTCCATTCACATACAGCTCAGCTCTTTCAAAGAAAAGTCCAACAATACCTTTACTTGGTCAGTATATTCCTCTGTTATTAAAAATCAGCTTTGGAATGTAAATGCAAATGAGGCTGTAGATCTGAGGCCTCTGTCACTCCAGCTCTATTACCTGCCCAGCGCCGCATCCTCCTGCCATCCAAGTTTGACAGCTACATTTAACAGGTTATCATTCAAGGACAGGGCTTCGCTGCACTCACGGTTGTTAGAGGCAGGTCCTCGCTGTAACACTTAGGCATTATCTGCTAGGGTGAAGTCACCCAGTGAGCCCGCTCCATACACCCGCTACCGACTTGAGCCATACATATGTGATGGATGTCGGTAAGTGGATAAAGATTAAAGATTTGTTTTCAAATTGTCATGTGAAGGTTTTCATTATCTTTGCCAACTGTCATGGCGTCAACCAACAGTTTGGTAGCTCATAGGCACGCTAGCAAGAGTTAATATTTGTTCCCTTTTTGGGGGAGCCAATCATATCTGCTCTCCTCCTGTGTATGCTGACTGGACACTTCCATTATTGCTATCTTAGCTGGTCCGGTGAGGTTTTGCGATCTAGTCTATCTGGTGGTTGTAGTACTTGTAGTTGTGTGCAGTTATGGAGTTGACAAGTGTTGTCTTTTTGTCGCTACCTTCCTGCTCTTGCTTTTCCCGTGAGTCTCTCATTGTTGGTTTCTATGTGTTTGCAGTGTGTCAGAGTTTTGGTTTTCCTTTGTCTGTCTTTTTCTATGTTTACATCTCTTCTGCCCCTTCCTTCCTTTGTGGGAGGGGGGAATAAGATCAGTTTTGGTCAGGAGCTTAGCCAGGCACAGGACTCCGGCATCTCCAACATTAGGAGTAATCCTGAGGTTAGGGATAGTCTAGAGACCCTTAGCATGAAAGACAGCATAGGAATCCCTGTCACTCACTTTCCAACAGTCACATTGTGACATTATAGTTTGGCCCAACTTTTTAACATTTGAGCATGGACTCGGTTGCTGAACTATGGAGACTAGCATGGCTTAATTAAAATGGATAGTACAGCAGCAAGCTTAGTCCACCACACCAGAGCAATCAATCAGTCCTTGTCGCTGTATCATCTGAACCCAAACTGCCTCTCCCGGAAAGACTTTTGGGGTAGCACAGCTGGTTTGTTACTTTCAGGGAGGTGTGTAAGTTATACTTCCATTTACGTCCCCACGCCTCATGGTGAGGAACAGCAGGTATGATTTATTTTCTCGCTCTTGTACTTTGGGAGAGCTAAAGACCTACATTTTTTAAAAGTTTCCATCTCCACCAGCCAGAATGGTAGCATTTCAATGGCCAGGAATTTTGAAATACTGATATTCATGGCCAGGGTTCATGGGTGTGTGAGGGAACTTCCTCTTTCTCTCCAGTGTTTGTGGTATGACCAGCTGAACGCTCCCATGGCATGGTGTCAGTGGCGTAACTAGAGTTTTATGGGCCCCGGTGCAAAGTTCAGACCTGGGCCCCCCCACTACGTACACCGACACTTGGGGTACGGGATAATGACACAGCACCCAGCTTTCCTATGTTCTGATATCCATCTTGTCCTTGGCACCCAGCTTCCCCATGCTCTGTTAAATATCTTTCCCTCAGCACCTAGATTTCCTGTATCAGAGCATAGGAAAGCTGGGTGCTGAGAGAAGATTTATAGCAGAGCATGGGAAAGCTGGGTGCTGAGGAAAAGAGCCTTTTTCCCTTTGCACAAAACATTCCCATCACCTGCTTGTATCTTTGGCCCCCCTTGTATATAGTTCTCCAAATACTATAATGACCCCCACATAGCCTTCCATATAGTATAAAGGGTCCCACATAACCCTTCATATATTAGAATGCACTTCCATAGTCCTCCATGTATAATGCATTTCCCATAGTTCTAAATGTATTATAATTCACCCCATAGTTCTCCATATATTATAATTCATCCCATAGTCCTCCATATATTATACTGCACCACATAGTCCTCCATATATTATAAAGCACCCCCATAGTCCTCAATGTATAAAGTACCCCTCATAGCCCTCCAATTATTATAATGAATTTCTCCTACTTCTCCATATATTATAATTCACCTCATCGTTCTCCATATATTATACTACACCACATAGTGCTCCATGTTTTATAATGCACCCCTATAGTCCATATATAAGGTAGCCTCCATAGTCCTCCATATATCCTAATGTTGCCCCCATAGTCCTATATGTATTATATTGCAACCCAAAAAAACCTTCATATTGTATTATGCAGCCCCATACTCCTCCATGTATAATGCACCCCTATATTCCATGTATAAGATGTCCTTAATTTTGTATTATGCAGCCCCATACTCCTCCATGTATAATGCAGCCAGCCTCCCTAGGCCTCCATGTATAATAATGCAGCCAGCATCCCTAGGCCTCCATGTATAATAATGCAGCCAGCCTCCTCAGGCCTCCATGTATAATAATGCATCCAGTCTCCCCAGGTGTCCATGTATAATAATGCAGCCAGCCTCCCCAGGCCTCAATGTATAATAATGCAGCTAGCCTCCTCAGGCCTCCAGGTATAATAATGCAGCCAGCCTCCCCAGGCCTCCATGTATAATAATGCAGCCAGCCTCCCCAGGCCTCCATGTATAATAATGCAGCCAGCCTCTCCAAGCCTCCACGTATAATAATGCAGCCAGCCTCCCCATGTGTAGCCACGGGCAAATTTGAATCCCCCAGGTATGGCTTACCAGGGCGGTGGTGGTGGAGCATAGTCACAGGATGCGCTCAGGGGTGTTGCAGCGGCCGCCATTGATCTGTAGGTGGGGAAGTCTGCGGAGGTGTCACAACACAGGGTGTCTCGCCGGCGGGCGGTCTGTGGAGGTGTCTCGGCAGCAAGTGCATTGAGCTGACTGCAGCTCCATTGAATTGCCCGTGTTTGACGAGATGGACTTCAAGAAAATGACCGTGGAGGCGGCGCATGCACAGATAGGACTCCACGGCCATTTTCTTGATGTCCATCGCGTCAACCTGCGCAAGCGCCGCTTGTGCGGCCATTTTCTTGAAGTTCATCTCGTGAACCGTGGGCGATTCAATTGAGCCAGCAGTCAGCTCAATGCACCCGCCGCTGAGACACCCTCGCAGCCCGCCTGCCTGCAGATCAAAGCTGCCCACCGTGACACCCCCGAGCGCGTCCTATGAGCCTGTCTTCTATGAGCCCGCTCGACCACTGTCGCCTTCATAAGCCATATCTGTTTTGTAAGATGCACCCCCATTTTACCGCCGGTTTTGAGGGGGAAAAAAGTGCGTCTTACAAAGCGAAAATGACAATCCTGAAGTATTGTGAACATGTTCAGGATCTTTTCCTTGCAGATTTGATTGTAGAAAATAAAACTGCAGCATGTCAATTCTTTCTGTGCTTTTGCTGCATTTTCCCCATTAAAAGTAATGAAGAAAACAAAACCACAAGCAAAAATACATATAATGCATCAAATTGTGGCAAGAACCCTTGTTTTTCCTGCAGCATTTCTCCTGCCAGTAGATACAGATTTGGTGCAGAAATTTCTGCAACCAAATCTCCATGTTGTGCACATAGCGTTACAGTGTATTAGCACTCAGCACTGCACAGTAATTTAGCCATACTTAGTGCAAAGGACCTGGCTCCCTTCAACAAACTGCTCCAAATGCTTGCCCCACTGCTCACATTCATTGTATAAATCTAAAAAGGAGCGCTGATAGTGTAATACCAACAGATTAGTGAGGTAAATCGGGAAAATTACACTCACCTGAAATGGTTGTGACAGTCATAACCACTAATACGCATAAGATAATGGCGTCTGCTGCAGCCCCACGTGGATGTGCATACAAAATGGAGAGGATAGGGGGTAAATGCCGCGCATCAGCCTAAATGAAGATGTATAACGTTGATGATAGTAATTCTTTCTTTTATTCCATAGGTCTACGCGTTTCAAGGTAAACACCTCTTTTTCAGGACCAGAAACATCAACATAAAGCATGATGTTTCTGGTCCTGAAGAAGAGGTGTTTACCTTGAAACGCGTAGACCTATGGAATAAAAGAAAGAATTACTATCATCGTTATACATCTTCATTTCGGCTGATGCGCGGCATTTACCCCCTATCCTCTCCATTTTGTATGCACATTCATTGTATGGTACTGATTCTGTGGGATGGTGACCTCCACCAACTTATAGATCAGCCGCAGTCCCTTACCCCATCCCCCCAGATTCCAAAATGTTCCAGGCACTGGAAGCTTGGTGAATTATAAAGATATAATGCAAAAAGGGCTAGACGCACTCTTCTGCATTATAGATTACTGTTAACCCTGTCCTGTACATGGCTGCCTGCACATTATAATACAAAAGGGTCGACATCGGGTCACTGACCAGAGATAGTGGGAGGGGGAGACAGAGGCTGTTCCTCACAAGTCACAAACTTTGTGACTGTGTCGTAGTGATGTGTCGGTCGCGAACGATCCGACACAAAGATCCGGCTCCCTGCTGTGAACGACAGGAGCCGGATCACTAGTGTGAGCCACTAAAATATCTAAACGGCTCTTTTCGCCGTCAAAACCCCGCCCACCCACGGCTAAACTCCGCCTACTCAGAAATCTAATTGGCCCCTTGTAAGTGGGCGGGGTTTAGCCACGGGTGGGCCGGGCTTTGGCAGCGTTACTATAATCTTAAATATGTGTTCACCTGGGGTGAACGCATATTTAATAAGGAGCCGAGAACGAGCTGAAAGAGCCGGCTCTTTTTGGTGAGCGGAGCCATGGGAACCGGATCACCAAAAAGAGCCGGACTGCCCATCACTACTGTGTCGGCCACTGTCTGCCACTTAGACCGCACTGTCTGCAGCCTCCAGTCCTGACCTGATTCTTCATCTCCTGACCTGAGTCTTCATCTCCTACGACTGCTGACATGCATCCACAGTCACAACAGTCACTGTCTCAATGTCTCCACACCGAGTAGATAACGAGGCAGGCAGAGTCAGCCCGGGGTCACAAGTAGGAAGAGGCTGGAGGGGATGGAGCCTAGCACTGCCGGCCACTTGTATTGTGAGCTAGTACTGTATAGTTACAGTGCAGCTTCTCTGTCACAGAGCGGAACCGCTGTTTATCTGCTGGGCAGCCGCTGCCGGGCCCCTAACCTGCCGGGCCCGGTCGCAATGGCGACCGCTGCAACCGCGGTAGTTATGCCCCTGCATGGTGTGAATATGCTCAGACAGTTGCCCTATTGCTATGGAGGGGGGGGGGAGAGGCCAAGAGAGAGCAGGAGGAGCCTCAGATCTTTCCTGGTTCCTGTTGGGATTTTGCACCCTGCACCCTTTTTTGTTGTGGAACTGCGGCAGCATGACTGCCATCTCTTACTCTGAACTGGGCAGGTCACTCAGATGGCATTAACTCCATGTTACGTCTAAGACCTCATCATTCCCTGCATCATCTTCCACCCACTCCTCACCCCTGCCCTCCTTGTCAGTCTGCACACTGCAGAACGCCGAAGCAGTTGGCACCTGTGTTTCGTCTTCATCAGCGATGTGCTGTGGTGATCCATTTACCGTGTGCTATAGCCCTCCCATGTTCTCATCCTTAAACTGAACAAGTGTTTGGGCATCAGTGTGTGTCGCCCAGGGATTGGGGGTACTCAGATCCGGGCCAAGGGGTCGCTTCTGAAGGTATCACGGTGGCGGGACCCGGTCTGTGATCCCAGGTACTACAACAAAAGGGGCATTATATACAGGGGAGATTTGGTAGTCTATGTTCCGTGACGCCACCCGTGGTGTGCGGTGAGGTAATGGAGAACCGCCGCTGCCGGTCACAGGATCCCAGGGATGGTAATGGGCAGCAAGGTGGTGACTTTCCCTCCACGGGTAGGGTGTTGATGTCCCGGGACCCCGGTGTGATGGATTGGGGAGTAACGGGTGCAGTCCACGGCTTGGACCGGGTGGTGCAGGAGTACTCACAGTATAAGGCAATAACTGACACGAGTCCAAGAATTAACCAAGTTGCTGGTAACTGGTGCCCACGGCTGCTGTGACGACGGGTCCCACACCCGTGTGTGTAATTCGGGTGTTTTTCTCCTGCCTGATGTCTGTGTCTGTGTCTGCTCCGTACACAGGAAGCGGCTGGCCTATTCCTGAGGCCCTCACTGCCACTTCTCCTAGCCCCACACAGGGGCTGCTTCCAGAACTCTCTCCTCCTGCAGACTGACTGAAACTAAACTCTGCTCTCTCCAAGCTCTCTCCCCCTCCCATTTTCCTGAGGAGTGGGCGAGTGGGGCCTGATTGGCTGGTGTGAATTGGTGTGGGAAACTCCCCAAAGGAGAGTGAGCTCTGCACCATGAAAATGTATGCAGACCTCTGTGACACCTTGGTTTTGCCAGAGCGACACAAGTGCATTCAATCTCTGCCACTAAATGGCGCACAAAACCACAGCAAGCAGAATCATTAAAAAGGAGAAGTGACTGCTGCATAACTTGGGGCTCAGACTGCTTGCCTGATTTGCTAGGGGGTGAGTTGTAAGACAGGTTGCCATGTTCCGCAGGTGCAAACTCTATGCTTTCAGCAGAGGACCGGGTGGAAGACAAGCCGAAGGAACTAGAGGCCCTCTTCGCCATCCAATCTAAAATCGCCTTTACTTATTCTGGCTTCATCATTCATGAAGTGGTACTCAAGCCTAATAAATTACATTAATAAATTAATTAATAAATTACAAGAACGTCCTGTTGTGCACGTGTACCAGTGGAAGGTTTTTTATTTGGATGGCAAAGATCAACCACCTCATCTCCCTGCAGCTGTCCCCTATTTGATGCTGCCATCATTCTTTGCACTCCAAAAAAAGTACAACACAGCCTGTATACAGAGAGAGTGCTCAGTAGATTATTACACTGCCTGTGTGTGGAATGGTTACAAAGACCCTTTTTTAGGAGTACCTCTACAGAGCCTTTATTAAAATTTTGCCCACAGAATGCTTTTTTAAGAGTACCCCCACAGAGCCTTTTGCAGGGAAGTCACACATAGCCTTTTAAAGTGTACCCCAGATCTTTTTTAAGAGGACCCGCACAAACCTTTTTTAATAGTACCTCTATAGATCTTTTCTTAAGATTAACCGCACAGAGCCTGGTGCAGTACCCCCACACAACCTTTTTTAAGAGGACTCCAACGATCCTTTTTTAAGAGTACCACCATAGACCCTTTTTAAGGGGACCCACATAAATCCTTTTTTAAGAGGACCCCCACAAATCCATTTTTAAGAGTACCACCACAAACTCTTTTTTAAGAGTAACCGCAGAGAGTCTGGTGCAGTGGCCATACAGAGACTTTTTTAAGAAGACCACCACAAACCCTTTTTTAAGAGTAGCACCACAGACCCTTTTTTAATCATAACCCCAACACAAATTTACATGTACCCCCACAGAGTGGACACACAAAGCACTTTTTTAGATACCAACACTGTAACCTAGTATTATCCCTTACTCAAGTAGCATCCTGTCCCTTCACTAGTCAGAACAAAATGGAGATGCCATCTGAGACCCAACATTTATACAAGCCAAGTCACGTGGTGTGCTTGCCTATCACAACCATGCCAATACTGGGCATGAGTGTAATGGCTGCGGAAGTGCCCATAGCTGAAAAGCTTGTTGATTGGCTGCGCTACAGTCATACAAGCTTTATTCAGCATCCAAGAATGAACTCAGAAACAGACGTCTGTGTAAAGTCCATATTAGGATATCAGTGTGACGCCCTGGCCTATCAGGCCGTCACAGAGTGTTGCACAATTTTCCTTTCCGTGCAGCATCCATCTCTCTCTTGGTTCCCGGTGTCACCCATAGATGTGCTAACACCAGCATGCAGATCTCAGTCACACACATGTGGCACCCTGGAAAAGCCAGGTCGTCACAGGTAAGACACACACACACACCCCCATACCCCAGACAGTAACATTAGTCACACAAAAATCCTTGTTGCCTCCCTCCAGAGGCTGATGTCCACACCAGGTGGGGCGGAGCCAGGCGGTTGGCTCCGCCCATCGAGGAGTTCACAGTCCTGGAGGCGGGAAAGGCAGGGAGACGAGTTTTGGAGGTTGAAGTGGAGAGAACTGCAAGTGTCTGGGTGTGTGGCCCAGGCACTGACAGCAAGGTTGGCAGACGGTGGTGGCCGTCTGCAGGAGTGGTGGATCAATGCGGAATCATAGGACCGGGGTCGGGCGGTGGCCCGCCGGTACCGAACCGGGGAGCGAAGTGAAGCTAGCACACACAGGCAGGGCCTTCGGACCCCGACCAGGCTTGGAGCCGCCGACAAAGGTCAAATCCGATAGGGACCGTTACCCCAGGGGTTTCCTAACAACCAAGTCCCGTTAGAAGGCAACCGTCCGCACCGTGAGGATATACAGCTACCGCCACAAGCTAGAGATCCAAGGGCCAGCGCCTGCGGGCAAAACGGGCTCCTCCAGCATCCTTACACCGGGGAGCAGGCTACCGTTGGGAAGCCATCGGAGTCAACACAGTACACATAGGTGCAGGGAAAGACAGCCACCATCACCTGTCCGGGGAGAGACACTGCAGCCGGCTGCGGGACCCGTCCATCCAGCCGTTTGGTTTACCGGAGACTGTGTGACTTTCTGTCTGAGTGAGTACAACTGTGCCATCCGGCACCGCGCTATCTCTGCAACCCTGCACCTCACCAACCCTGCGTCCCCGTCACACTACCGGGCCCCGGGACCACCAACCCCTACCCACGGATTGGGAAAACAACATCCCAGCTGCTCCCTACCATCGCTCCTGGGATCACCGTCACCAGCAGCGGTGGTGCCCATCTTCACCACAACCCGTGGGTGGCGTCACGGACTAAATCCCCAAACAAACAATCCCCTTTTCACTCACGGGCGAGGAGCGTCGCTCGACTACCCGGATCCGGCCCCCCGCTCGAGCCACCGAGCAGCAGCAGCAGCGCCGGACCTGAGCGTTAGCGAGCCCAGCGCCCCGCCGCCCGCGACAACTTGGCGTCACGAACCGGATTCTACCCATCTACTTACCAGAAGAAGCGCCTTGCAGTCCCCGCCGGCGGCGTCCGGACGAAAAATTTTGAATTCCGCCATCTTGGGCGTGAAGATTTTCCCGCTCGAGCATCTCCTCCGAGCAGAGGAGGCGCGAAAAGCAAAGCCCCGCCCCTGAAGAGGGAGTGTCGAAGAAATACCAAGGGGTGGCGGAAACAAGATGTCTGCACCCGCTCGCCCTGCTGCCTCCCCCACTATCCATGCCGGTTGTTGCTGCCCCGCCACTAGGTCCGCTATCCCCACCACCGGTAGCGAAGCTCTGCCCCTCCGCTCTGTAGGACCAGCCAGCCAGTGATGTCCGCAGACGACCTGAACCGCTGCCGTGGAAAGTTCAGCGGGAGGTGCCCGTCCGCGAAGAAAAGCCGTCGGCACCGGAAGTGGCCGCACCCAAGATCGTCCAGGCTCCGGTGAGCCGTCCGATCGAGGAGGAAGCGGAGGCCCAGCCGGTAAGGACCCCTGTTCCCAGACCCCAAGCCTCGGCGGAGGCTGCGTCGGGTCGTGGCTGCGAGGCAGCACCCCAGGCCATGCCACCGCGGGACCTTCCAAAAAGGGCGCCAGTTGTGGGCAGCGTAAAGGAAGTCCCGCGGGGCCCGACCCGTGCGCGGGGGCATGCAGACGCCCCTTATTGGGACAGGGAGCTGACCCCGCTGGGCCGGGAGATTGCCGAGAGTGAGCGGCAGAAGGCCAAAGTGGTAGCCCGCACCATCCGCGAGAAAGACCACCTCCGCCATGCCACCTTCCGGGTACGGGGTCCGGTGTACAAAGGCCAGGTCCGAAGGTTTGATCCCCATCGGGGCTACGGGTTTATACATGAACCGGGCCTGGAGGCCGAAGTGTTTGTGGCCCGCCGGGACGTACATGCCCATTTGCCGATTGGCCACCCAGGTCTCGACCTGTTGCCAGGAGACCTCGTGTCTTACACCCGACACTGCGGGGAGAGGGGCTGGTTTGCCCTCGATGTAAAGGTGAGGGAAGGCCGTAGTTTTCAAGCGGAGTCCCAGTCCCCTCCCCCACCTTGCCAGCAGGATGTTGAGGTGGAGCAAGTGTATGAGGAGGTCGACCTGAAGTGAGGCAGCGGCCCACCGTTGCAGCAGTTGTCCCCGTTGGGACCCCCAGCACCGTTGTTCCAGTTAAATGATAATCTAATCGAAAACTTACCTGATTCCGTCCGAGAAGAAGACCGTCCCCGTTGGGACTGGAGTAGTCCCTGTTCAGTTAACCCCCCTCCATACCCACATGAGAAACTACTCATGAACATGGCCGAGAACTTGCAGGCCACCCACGAACTTGTGGGCTTGTACATATGTTGTGGGATGGAAACCGTTGCCGCCTCCGGAGAGGCTGATTTGGAGGATGGGCCAGGAGGAAAGTGATGGTCCAGGCCCGCCACTACCATAACCGGTGGCGATCATCCGGGGGTCAGGGGTCCCCCTTGGACGTGGAGTCCCCTGAAGTGACAGCCGGGTGCGAGTAACCGTATACGTTCCCGCTCGGGCAGCCTGAACCTGGACTGGGGTCAAGGGGTGCTGCCCACTTCTTAGGGGCAGCATCAGGGCTAGGTTGCTTGGGAGGGAGAGCGGAAGATATCCATCCGTCCGTCTGTTATTAAAAATGTGTTTTTATGTGTAACGTTCAAGTGACCTAAAAAGTATGCATATGTTTAATGTTTTACGACTTTTGACAGTTTTTGAAAAAATAAAACCGGTGATGGACAGGGAGCCCGCGGACGGTCTGCATTTTACCAAGGGGGAATGTGGTGCCCTGGACAAGCCAGGTCATCACAGGTAAGACACACACACACCCCCACCCCCCAGACAGTAACATTAGTCACACAAAAATCCTTGTTGCCTTCCTCCAGGGGCTGATGTCCACACCAGGTGAGGCGGAGCCAGGCGGTTGGCCCCGCCCATCGAGGAGTTCACAGTCCTGGAGGCGGGAAAGGCAGGGAGATGGGTTTTGGAGGTTGAAGTGAAGAGAACTGCAAGTGTCTGGGTGTGTGGCCCAGGCACTGACAGCAAGGTTGGCAGACGGTGGTGGCCGTCTGCAGGAGTGGTGGATCAACGCGGAACCGTAGGACCGGGGTCGGGTGGTGGCCCCCCGGTACCGAACCAGGGAGCGAAGTGAAGCTAGCACACACAGGCAGGGCCTTCGGACCCCGACCAAGCTTGGAGCCGCCGACAAAGGTCAAATCCGATAGGAAACCCCTGGGGTTCCGGTCACTAACAACCAAGTCCCGTTAGAAGGCAACCGTCCGCACCGTGAGGATATACAGCTACCGCCACAAGCTAGAGATCCAAGGGCCAGCGCCTGCGGGCAAAACGGGCTCCTCCGGCATCCTTACACCGGGGAGCGGGCTACCGTTGGGAAGCCATCGGAGTCAACACAGTACACATAGGTGCAGGGAAAGACAGCCACCATCACCTGTCCGGGGAGAGACACTGCAGCCGGCTGTGGGACCCGTCCATCCAGCCGTTTGGTTTACCGGAGACTGTGTGACTTTCTGTCTGAGTGAGTACAACCATGCCATCCGGCACCGCGCCACACTGTCCCTGCAACCCTGCACCTCACCAACCCTGCCTCCCCGTCACACAACCGGGCCCCGGGACCACCAACCCCTACCCACGGAGGAGGAAAACAACATCCCAGCTGCTCCCTACCATTGCTCCCGGGATCCCCGTCACCAGCAGCGGTGGTGCTTATCTTCACCACAACCCGTGGGTGGCGTCACGGACTAAATCCCCAAACAAACAATCCCCTTTTCACTCACGGGCGAGGAGCGCCATTCGAGTCCCCGGATCCGGCCCACCGCTCGAGCCACCGAGCAGCAGCAGCGCCGGACCCGAGCGTTAGCGAGCGCAGCGCCCCGCCGCCCGCGACACACACACCAGTGGGGAGGTCCATGAGAGAAGGGGCCATCCACCTTAGCGTCAGGCAGACTGGGTGGGAGGTGACTGGGCAGTCGTCGGCTGGGGAGCAAAGAGAGCGGAGGGCTCTCAAGTAGCTCTCAGGGAGGCGAGCAGGCTGGGGAGTTGGAGCTCCCAGACAACGTGAGAGCAGCCTCAGAGAGTGAGGGGCTGTGGAAGTGGAGGCTCCTGGAGGGTCAGACTAGACCAAAGCACACTAGTAACATCACTGGGAACGGTGACCTGGACGTGCTCCCCCTCAGCAGAAGCGGTACTGAAGGACGTTTGGTTGAATCACTGCCTGTGTGTTCTTTGACCTCACAAGTAAGCACAGCCTCATCCAGCACCACGACAACCACTGTGAGTTTCTCTGCTCCCTGTCTCCCAGGCCTACATCCCACGGCTCCCCTTCCTTCCACCACCAAGCACCGGGACACCTTCCCCTGCCCACGGAGGGGTTAACATCACAAGCTGCCATCTCATCGCTCCCAGGCGCTCCCCCAAATGCACATTACCACGACCCGTGGGTGGCGTCACGAACATTATTTATTTTTCCCCCCTTGTAAAGATTCCCCCCTTTTTTATTTCGAGTGGCTGCGCGACCCCGCCTCGAGTCCGGAGACCCATCGAGCCTCTGCGGATCTGGATCCGAGCAGCTCGTCGGCTGTCGTGGGGGCGGCACATGAGCATTGTACGCTAGGTGTGCAGTAGGAAAACCCGAACTTTACAGATTGGGTTCGCTCATCCCTAGTGATAAGAATTGTCTAAGAACAACTCTGCTAATAGTAACAGAGCCAACGCTTTACACATGCAGCATTAGATTGATTTGGATGCATTTGCCATATAGAGTTATATTTAGCTTTGAGGGGTTTGTTGCTGTTCACTCACTACATAATGATTTATTTTATCCATTTTTTGTGGTCCTGTGGAAACAGGAAGCATGTAAAGCAAAGGAAAGGAAGATGTCTAGCCTTATAGCCATTCCAAGGGCTACCTTTATAGCAAGTATACTCTTGACCAGCATGCATTGGCCAATGGAAAGGCCAATGAGACACCAGGAGCTGGGCACAGAAAGTGTAACTGTGTGATGGGAAATACTTGAGAATATGACTGTGAAATGTGACATAACCTTATTCTAACTTTTACTAGTTAAGTTTTAGTGCTTTAATTTTTCCTTCTGAACCTCCAAAAGCCTATAACTTGCGTTATTTTTTTGCCTAAATAATAGGATGTTGTTGTGGCGCCCCTGAGGGTCCAGTCGCCATAGAGGTACTGCACCTCAGCCAGAGGTGTGGTATCCCATTACCGGGTAAGGAAGAGGCCACAAGTCGTTGCACACACACAGACAGATACAAACTCTTAATTCAGCGACACTCCATTAGGCCGTGGTTAGGGCGAGCTGCACCTTAGGGAAAGCACAGTCCCGAAGCCAGTCTGGAGGTGGGGTTTAGTTAGTGGGAGCACACTGTAGAACGTTAGTTAGTCAGGAAGTAGACGAGGAGGAGAAAGGTCCTGGGGTCTGGAGCTGGAGCAGATCATTCCAGGATCAAAAAAGAAGGAGTTTTAGAGCTACAGGAAGTGAGCCAACCACCCGTGGGCTTGCATTCACAACCGGAATACCGGTGTGGAGGGACTTGGCCGCAATGGGGAACCAGTCCCTAGACTAGTGGAGAACATCCACACTCAGCTGGAAAACCGGAGGCTGAGGTTACTTCAAGTACCAAAGCCACCACGGCACATAACTTGCTGAAAAGGTGACCACATAGGACCAAGGAACAAGGCACGAAAGCCACCCATAAAAAGGATCTACGGCTCAGGGCACTATGTGTGAGGCGCGGGGTAGGTGGGAGAGGCCAGCACAGGAAGACGACCAGGGAAGAAACACAGAAGGGTGTACCGGATTGTGCCTCCGAACTACCAGGTGATCAGCGCTGAAGCCCATCACAGCAGGACCCAGCACTCCGAGGGCAGCATCTGACTAGTCGTGGTAACCTGGAACGATTAACTTTGAGTAAAGAACTTGTGACTGCATTCCTGTGTTGCCCAGTGATTACCTGCGTCTCCGGCCCTGCACCCCGCCATTACATCCCAGCACCATAGACTTATTTGCCAGCCCTGGGGCCCAGCTCTACCTGTGGAGAGCTATACCAACTCATCTGCATCACCACCGACCCCAAGGGAACTGACCTTGACCCCACGACATCTCCCATGTAAATATCCCCCCCAATTTCATTTAAATGACACCGCCAGAGTCATGGAGTCGGGCCCTGTTGCTGTGACCTCCCAAACAGAACCGCGGCCCAGTTTCGAGTGCCCCCAGGCCCTGGTGGGGTGTGTCATGATCTTATGGCCGAATTGTAGTTTTGAATTCACCACCATTCACTTTATCATGAACTGTACTGAACAATAAAAAATAGAATCCAAGTGGGGTAAAATGGTTCAAAAAAAGCAATTTTACCATTCTTTTTTTTGGATTTTGTTAGGATTGGTTTGTAGTAAAAATGACCTGGCAAAATAATTCTCAAACTCTGCACAACATAAAAAAAGAAAGTCTTACTGCTGTTAAAAATTCGTAACTTTGTATAAAAATAAAAGTGTGTGTTGTCATTTTCTATTTTTTATTTTTCTGTAATTAGAGCTGCATGAGATCTTGTTTTTTGTGGAGGCTAGTGAGAGACAAAAAAGGGCTTATAAGGTTACAAACATAGTTGTATATCTACAGGTAGAAATGACAATATGAGCAACGACTACCATTACATGATCAAATAAAATATCTAACAGTGCTGCACACATCCTGATATCAAGTTTCCTTTTTAAAAAATACTACAAAAGCCTTGAAACGGAGTAGAGCTTTGTGACTGTAACCACACGATATATATTGTAGATAGTCTTAGATGTTAACAATGGATGGTAATGGGGGTATGATTACATTTCATTATTACTACTTCTAATGCTGAAGGACTAAATAACTACATATTGTCAAAAGTGTGATGCACTCTACACAACCATCACGACACTTATCATCAACATCAAAGCTTCTTCATCTCTATTGCTTTTGTAATAAACGGAAACTATCAGCTCTTTGATGCATGCCTGCAGTTTGCTCAGGGCATGAATAATTTATTTGAACAGAAAGTACATGAAGGTTAACTGCAAATGAATTAACTAGGTCAAAACTTTCTTTTTTTTTCAATAAAGATATTCATTAATATATTTTACAGAAAACTTATCTATAGAACCAATCATATGCAATAAGATTTTTCATCCAACAACCCAACAAGGAAGGCCCCCAAAACTAATTTGAACTTTACAATTTCAGGGATAGACCATCTAATGTATACAGGACAGCCCCCCCAACCCCCCAAACAGATTATGTTTTGGGGGAAAAAGGATCAGGTAGTTGATATTTAGTCACCCAACCCCAGTAGCAAAGCTACTGAGGAGGCAAAGGATGCAGTCGCCCCGCAATCACAGGGGCCCAACTGTGAAGTGGTGCAATTACATCACCGCGCTGGTCATCCCATGCCTTAGTCCTTAGTCTGCTGTGCCTTAGTGCCTTAGGGGTACTTTGCACGCTGCGACATCGCAGGCCGATGCTGCGATGCCGAGCGCGATAGTCCTCGCCCCCGTCGCAGCAGCGATATCCTTGTGATAGCTGCCGTAGCGAACATTATCGCTACGGCAGCGTCACATGGACTCACCTGTCCTGCGACCGTCGCTCTGGCCGGCGACCCGCCTCCTTGTTAAGGGGGCGGGTCGTGCGGCGTCACACGGCAGGCAGCCAATAGGAGCGGAGGGGCGGAGATGAGCAGGATGTAAACATCCCGTCCACCTCCTTCCTTCCGCATATCCTACGGAAGCCGCAGTGACGCCAGTAGGAGATGTTCCTCGCTCCTGCGGCTTCACACACAGCGATGTGTGCTGCCACAGGAGCGAGGAACAACATCGGACTGTCGCGTCAGCGTAATTATGGATTACGCCGACGCTGCACCGATGATACGATTATGACGCTTTTGCGCTCGTTAATCGTATCATCGAGCCTTTACACACTACGATGTCGCATGCGAAGCCGGAAGTGCGTCATTTTCAATTTGACCCCACCGACATCGCACCTGCGATGTTGTAGTGTGCAAATTTTGTTTTTTTTTTTTGCTCTTGGGGGCCATGTTACAGTTTGGGTGGAATACTAGGGGTCATATTACAGTGTGGTTGAAATTCTGGGGGCCATATTACTGTGTGGGGGAGATACTGGGGGCTATTATACAGATTTATTCCTGTAGTCTTATCACACTCACTATGGTCTAACCCTAGTTCACAGAACTAGCTTTGATTCTTCAGAATAAAGACCACGTCTCGCTAAGTGACATCGCTAGAGACATCGATGCTGGGTCACATTTTTTGTGACGTAACAGCGATCTTGCTAGCGATGTCTCTGTGTGTGACATCTAGCAACGACCTGGCCCCTGCTGTGAGGTTGCCGGTCGTTGCTGAATGTCGTGGACCATTTTTTGGTCGTTGCTCTCCCGCTGTCAAGCACACATTGCTGTGTTTGACAGCGAGAGAGCAACAATCTGAATGTGCAGGAAGCCGGCTTCTGCGGACTCTGGTAACCAACTGGCAGAGGCGGAGTCCTTCTTCCCGCAGAGGAGCAAGAATCGGACCGCTTACCACAGGGGACCGCTGCCTGGCTGGAGTGAGAACTAGCGAGGTTCTGTGTCCGGGTGCGAGCTCAGTCGCTGCAACAAGTGTTAGATTGGAAAACGGAGGTCCGGAGAATGGTGGCCGTGGTGTGGGCCCGCGAAAGTCAAGCCACCCAGACAGCGCCGCGTTGGGAGAGAGACCCTCCTGGCCTCGCTGACCTGCCCGGAGCCAGAGCCTGTTCCCGATGTGACCGGAGAGCACCGTTCAGCAAAGCTCTTGGAAGAGACAGTGTCACCTGCGGTACCACCTCCATTCCCAATGGAAGACCACAGTCCCGGGATGTATTGCAATTGGTCTAGGGATGCTGTTTCCAGAGCGCTGAGTGAGCCGTACGGCCCTATGCAGAAGTGGTAGTGGAACCTGTAAGTCTACCTATAAAAAGTTTAAAGTTACAAGTTAAAAGTTGACTGTTTAAAGAACCCGCCACCCTTGTTGAACGTCCTCATGTTCCCGGAGGCCATCTGCACAGCAGGTGGAGGGTGGCAGGGCAGTTTCATAGTTTCATAGTTTTTAAGGTTGAAGGGAGACTCTAAGGGCGGCTTTGCACGTTGCGACATTGCACGTGCGATGTCGATGGGGTCAAATCGAAAGTGACGCACATCCGGCGTCGCAGTCGATATCGCAACGTGTAAAACCTTTTTGATACGATGAACGAGCGCAAAAGCGTCGTTATTGTATCATCGCTGCAGCCTCCGACATTTCCATAATGCCGATGGTGCGACAGGTACGCTGTTGTTCCTCGCTCCTGCGGCAGCACACATCGCTGTGTGTGAAGCCGCAGGAGCGAGGAACATCACCTTACCTGCCGCTGGCTGCAATGAGAAGGATGGAGGTGGGCGGGATGTTGACATCCTGCTCATCTCCGCTCCTCCGCTTCAATTGGCCGCCTGCCGTGTGACGTCGCTGTGACGCCGCACGACCCGCCCCCCTAAGGAAAGAGGCGGGTCGCCGGCCAGAGGGACGTCGCACGGCAGGTATGTGCATGTGAAGCTGCCGTAGCGATAATAATCGCTACGGCAGCTTTTACTAGATATCGCACGTGCGACAGGGGCGGGACTATCGCTGCAGCATCGGTAACACATTGTTACCGATGTCGCAACGTGCAAAGCCCGCCTAAGTCTATCTAGTTCAACCCGTAGCCTAACATGTTGATCCAGAGGAAGGCAAAACAACCCCAATGTGTCAAACAGCTCCAATGGGGAAAAAAATTCCTTCCTGACTCCACATACGGCAATCAGACTAGTTCCCTAGATCAACACCCTGTCATAAAATCTAATATACATAGCTGGTAATATATATTTTTCAAGAAAGGCGTCCAGGCTCTTCTTAAATGTTAGTAGTGAATCACTCATTACAACACCATGCAGCAGAGAGTTCCATAGTCTCACTGCTCGTACAGTAAAGAATCCTCGTCTGTGGTTATGATTAAACCTTCTTTCCTCGAGACGTAGCGGATGCTCCCGTGTTCCAGTCGCAGGCCTAGGTGTAAAGAGATCTTTGGAAAGGTCTCTGTACTGTCCCCTCATATGTTTATACATTGTGATTAGATCCCCCTAAAGCCTTTGTTTTTCCAAACTAAATAACCCCAAGCTTAATAACCTGTCTTGGTGTTGCAGCCCACCCATTCCTCTAATAATCTAGGTCGCTCTTCTATCTACCTGTAAGATTATGCTATTTATAACCTTCTATACTTTTGCTATCAAGAAAAGCATCCATTCCTCTCTTAAACTCATTCAGTGAGTTGGCCATCACCACTTCCTCAGGAAGAGAGTTCCAGAGCCTCACTGCTCTTACCGTGAAGAACCCTCTTCTATGCTGATGTAGGAATTTTCTTTCCTCCAATCGAAGAGAATGCTCCCTTGTTCTTGTCATAGTCCTTGGTACAAACAGATCATGGGAGAGATCTCTATATGGCTCTCTGATATATTTGTACATATTTATTAGGTCTCCCCTAAGTCTTCTCTTTTCTAGAGTAAATAGACCTAATTTTGATAACCTTTCTGTGTATTGTAATGCACCCACTCCATTTATTATTTTAGTAGCCCGCCTCTGAACCCTTTCAAGTTCAGTAATGTCTTTCTTGAGCACCGGTGCCCAAAATTGCACACAATACTCCAAGTGTGGTCTGACGAGTGATTTGTACAGAGGGAGAATGATGTTTTCATCTCGTGCCCCCAGACCTCTTCTAATGCATCCCATCACCCTATTTGCTTTGGTGGCTGCTGCCTGACACTGGGCATTCCAATTTAGATTCTTATTGACTAAGATGCCTAAGTCTTTTTCCATGTCTGATTTCCCCAGCGGTTTCCCATTTAGTAAGTAATCGTAGCATCTGTTTCTCCTTCCCACGTGCATAACCTTACACTTATCTGTGTTAAACCTCATTTGCCATTTTTCAGCCCAATTCTCCAATTTACTCAAATCCATCTGTAGTTGCAAACTGTCCTCCTTTGTGTTAACTACCTTACATAGTTTTGTATCATCTGCAAATACTGATATTTTACTTTGTAAACCATCCACCAGATCATTAATAAATATATTAAATAGTAGGGGGCCCAATACAGACCCCTGTGGCACCCCACTAGTAACCCTGGCCCAATCTGAGTATGCGCCATTAATAACCACTCTTTGTTTTCTACCACTAAGCCAGCTACCTACCCATCTACACACAGTTGAAAAAGCTGACTGTACAGAGCTCCGATCTTGTTGAACAAGTTGAAAGTGAAGAGGCCATCAGGGGTCGGAGCCCCTGGTGGAGGATGGAGTCAGGTCCGGAGGAGCAGCCATACCCGCACCGCAAGCAGCAAGAAGACGGAGTCTTTTGAACAGTGCCGCCAGTGAGTGCAGGTGGCATTGGGGACCCGTGATGTCTGGTGATGGTCTTGTGGGAAAGCTGCAGAAGGAGGCTGTCCCGGCAGCGACGTTTTAATGTTGTAAATAACTTCCGACCACCCTTCTTGTCCCGCCGCAGTCTCTGGAAAGGCTGATTGGAGGAAGGGCCTGCGGTCGAGTTGGCCAAGGCCCAGTCACTACTGAAACCAGTGACTACCCTCCAAGCCAGGGGTCCCCGGACTTGGGGCCCTTGAGATAGAGTGCCGGGTAAAGAACTTTTACCCGGCCCGTGTGGGCGTCACCCGCACCCGTTCCTAGACTTGGACAAAGGGGTGTGCACCAGTGCTTAGCGGTGGCACCAGGGAACAGGTTGTTTTGGGTGGGGGCGCAAAAAGAAGGTTGTCCGGTCCGTCCTGTTTCATTAAGTTATGCAACGTTCAAGATATGTGCCTCCCGTAAAGGGAAGAAATTGTAAAAAGTTATTATACTTGTAAATCTGTTTTTCTATTCTCTTTCCAGTTCTGGTTAAAATAAATGGTGGTGGTCGGACAGCCCGCGGACGGTCTGTATTAAACCAAGGGGGAATGTGGGACCAGAAATACAATGGGGGGAAACCGTGGAGGATGGAAGTACCCTTGGACCCTGACGCCAGGACCGGCACCAACGGCCTAGCTAATTAACCAATTGTGGGCAGGATTTTAGGTCCTGTCCCAACCTAAGTCCCGAAAAGTAAACAACCACCCACCGAGAGGGATAGGGCATCCGCCAGGGCCCGGTAGATCCCACGGGTCAGCGTCTGACGGGCACGGCTCCCAACCAAAGGACCGGGAGCTGACTCCTGCGCTACACACCACAGAGAACACTGAGTGCAGAGGTAAGGGGCATTGACCACTGGCTCGGGTGTGGGACCAGAAATACACCCCCAGCCGCGGCAGCCGGCCACCATCACCTTGGTTTACCAAAAGACTTGTGTGATTTATTCAACCGTAACATCCCCGGCCTGACCGGGTGTGCTGGCCCCTGCCGTTACCATACCCTGCACCGAGACATTGGGCCCCGAGGCATCCATCCCTGCCCACGGAGGGGTTAACATCCAGCTGCCAGCCTATCGCCCCCGGGAGTTCTACAGCAGCAACGGTGATGCTACACCTCACCACATACCGTGGGTGGCGTCACAGACAGTTTTCAACAACACCCGTACAAATACGTCCCCATTTTATTCGAATTGACCGCGCAACCCCCGGGGACGGTAGAGTTCCTCGAGCCATACCACAGATCCGGATCCGAGCAGCACCGGCTGCTGGCGTGGGGCGGCACACCGGCACACGTAGCCAAGGTACACACTGGGTAACTATAAGCAAAGCGCTTTGCTTAGTAATCCGATGTGTACTATGGTTACCAAGCACAGCGTCGTTACACGGGTCGCTGGTGGCTGATATATGATCGCTGTGGAGATCTGCCTGATTTACAGCTCACCAGCGGCCATGTAGCGACGCTCCAGCAATCCCTGCCAAATCAGATCGCTGGTGGGATCGCTTGAGCGTCGCTAAGTGTGACGGTACCGTTAGATATTTCATTATCTCTGTTTCTTTCTAGCTTCCAAATCTACCCTTATTTGCTCATTTAAAGAGAATAGATATTTTGTTTTCTTATCTTGGTTACGATGAAGTTCTAGAACTCATCACCTTTCCTTCTATCCAGTGATCAGGCCTCTTTTTAACAGCAATTCGGTTGGGGGACTTTCTTTTCCGCAGTCCCGGCCTGCCCCCGTGCATGGTTTCAGCCTCAACCTTGGGAGGTGGAAAGGCTGTTGGGTTGCAGCTTCAAAGGACCAAGATGTTATACAGAGATTATTTCTTGAGGCATGGATTCATCTGAAGCAAGAAGTCTATTATTGTTGCAGCAAGAAGACAGAGCAAGGTCAAGCTCTTGCCAACAAATACACTGAACAAAAAAATAAACACTACACTTTTGTTTTTGCTCCTACTTTTCAAGAGCTGAACTTTATGATCTAACATTTTTTCTCTGTACACAAAAGGTCTTTTTCTCTCAAATATTATTTGTCTAAATCTGTGTTAGTGAGATTTTCTCGTTTGCTGAGATAATCCACCCACCTCACAGGTGTGGAATATGAAGATGCTGATTAGACAGTATGATTATTGCGCAGGTGTGCCTTAGGCTGGCCACAATAAAAGGCCACTCTAAAATGTGCAGATTTACAGTATTGGAAGGGTCCAGAGGGGTGGGGGCAGAAAATGAGTCAGTATCTGCTGAGATCACCATTTGCCTCATGCAGTGCAACACATCTCCTTTGCATAGAGGTGATCAGGTTATTGATTGTGGCCTGTGAAATAGTTGTCCATTCCTCTTCAATGGCTGCACGAAGTTGCTGGATATTGGCAGGAATTTAAACACGCTGTCGTATACGCTGGCCATTCAAGAACTGGGATATTTTCAGCTTCCAGAAATTGTGTTCAGATCCTTTCAACATTCGGCTGAGCATTATCATGCTGCAACATGAGGTAATGGGCTTGGATAAATGGGCTTCAGGGTCTTATCATGTTATCCCTTTGCTTTCAAATTGCATCAATAAAATGCACCTGCCCATACCATAACCCCACCGCCGTCATGGGCCACTGTATTCACAATGTTCATACCAGCAAACCGCTCACCCACTCAATGCCATACATGCCATCTGCCCTGTACAGTACAAAACAAGATTCATCTATGAAGAGAACAGCTCTCGAATGTAGAAACAAGAGACCAGTTCAGCTCACCAGAGTACATAGGATATCTCAGAAGGTGCAATGCACGGAAAAATATCAGGCCGGGTCCTGAATAGAAGCAATTCAGATTAGAAGAAGACCAACATCCGCAGATAGTATATTAAAACCTTTGCTTTATTCTTCCAAAAGTTAAAACATAGACACTGTCCGGTCTACGCGTTTCGAACAAAAAAAGGTTCTTAATTATGACATCATGATTAAGAACATTTTTGTTCAAAATGCGTAGACCGGACAATGTTACGGGGGGCTGTCTGATAATAACCTAAAGGAGTATCAGACAGTCAGGGTCCACCGTGCAAAGACTCTGCTGCAGACTATGGCAGAGTGCAATACCTCTGTTAACTCACAGAAGGATATAATAAGTAAGTAAAGCAATTCCTCCCTTACTTGGAGGGTGTGTGGAATGATCTCTGTTAATAATCACAGAGACAAAGGCAATGTGTGAGAAATGGCACCTACCTAGGTCCGCTCTTCTAGTGGTGCAAAAGAGACGAACAGCAGCGTAAGCCGCACAAAGCTCCTACCTGCGTTCGCTCCACTAGTGTGCGAGGACACGAACCACTAGATATGGCACCTGCCTAGGTCCGCTCTTCTAGTGGTGCAAAAGAGACGAACAGCAGCATAAGCCGCACAAAGCTCCTACCTGCGTTCGCTCCACTAGTGTGCGAGGACACGAACCACTAGATATGGCACCTGCCTAGGTCCGCTCTTCTAGTGGTGCAAAAGAGACGAACAGCAGCGTAAGCCGCACAAAGCTCCTACCTCTGTTCGCTCCCCTAGTGTGCGAGGATACGAACAACTGCCAGACGCAGTATAAGGAACGTTACCCTAGCGGCAACGTCCACCTACGAGTCGAACCACAAGGCCCAGCCAGACCATGTGCCTCAGGCACCTGCCTATGTCCGCTCCCCTAAGAGGTAAGGATACGGACAGCAGCCGAAGCTGTAAGGTATAAGAACGCTACCCTGCCGGTAGCGCTCACCTAGCATAGACAGAGGAATGCCTAGAGGAACGCGCACAGAGCGTCTACTCTTATGCATGAACCAAGAGGACTGAGCGCCATGCGGCGTGTGTCAGGGTCTTATATAGACTCTGTGCCTCATCCAAGATGGAGGACACCAGAGCCAATCCGCTGCCAGAACGACAGGAGTGACGTCATGCTGGCCTATCACCGAGCAAGGCGTCACAAGCACATGACCAGCGACCAATCGGCATAGAAGGTGTCAGAGACATGTGACCTCGTGTCAGCGATGATGTCACCCGCACATGTGCAATGGCTCCAAGATAGGACTTAGTCTCCGGCGCTCGCACATGTGCAGTAGCAAGAAATCTGGACTTAGTCTCCAGCGCTCGCACATGTGCAGTAGCAAGAAATCTGGACATAGTCTCCAGTGCTCGCAGCAACCGTAACAGACAGTGTCTATGTTTTAACTTTTGGAAGAATAAAGCAAAGATTTTAATATACTATCTGCGGATGCCGGTCTTCTAATCTGGAATACTTCTCCAATGTGTCTGACACCTTAGAATGTGAGCATTTGCCCATTAACGTCGGTTAGGTCGACAGATTGCAATCAGGTGGAGACCCCATTGACACGCAAGCAGATGATCTTCACTGAGACGGTTTCTGACAGTTTGTTAAAAAATTCTTTGGTTATGCAAACTGATTATTGCAGCAGCTGTCCAGTTGATTGGTCTCAGATGATCTTGGAGGTGAAAATGCTAGATGTTGAGGTCCTGGGCTGATGTGGTTATACATGGGCTATGGCCACTTGGATGTTTTGCCAAATTCTCTGAAACACTTTGGGAGATGGCATATGGTAGAGAAATGAACATTCAAATCACAGGCAATAGCTCTGGGGGACATTCCTGCAGTCAGCATGCCAATTGCACGCTCCATCAAAACATGTCACATCTGTGGCATTGTGCTGTGTGATAAAATTGCATATTTTAGAGGGTTTTTTATTGTGGCAGCCTAAGGCACACCTGTGCAATAATCATGCGGTCTAATCTGCATCTTGACATGCCACACGTGTGAGGTGGATGGATTACTTCTGCAAAGGAGAAGTGCTCACTAAAGCCCCCATCACACACAGCGAGATCGCTAGCGAGATCGCTGAATAGTCACAGGTTTTGTGACGTATCAGCGACCTCGCTAGCGATATCGCTGTGTGTGAAAAGCAGCAGTGAACGGGCCCCTGCTGCGAGGTTGCTGATCGTGACAAAACGATCAGGACCATTTTTTGCTCATTGGTCTTCCGCTGTGCAGCACGCATCAGCGTGTTTCACAGTGGGAGACCAACGAGCGCCCAGCGTCGGACTGGCTACTGGAGGAATCTCCAGTAATGCCAGGCCTGGATTCAGTTACCTGCATTGCACTCTGGAGCTCTCACCTGAGCTCCAGAGTGCAGCCTTGACTCCACCGTGAGCGCTGAGTGATTGATTCCCCGGCGATTGCGGTTCAGTTCATGGCAGCTGAAGACATCCCGGGCTGATCTCCGGTGCTCTCACCTGAACTCCGGATTGCACCCCAGCCTGTCAGCAGCTGTTAAGAACTGAACCGCAATCGCTGGGGAATCAATCACTCGGCGCTCGCGGTGCAGTCCTGCAAACTCTGAGATCAGACCAGGCTGCAGCTGAGAGCTCCGGAGTGCAAACCAGGTAACTGAATCAAGGCCTGGCATTACAGGAGATTCCTCAGGGAGCTGTCATTACACGGGTCGCTGGTGGCTGATCTCTGATAGCTGTGGAGATCTGCCTGATTGACAGCTCACCAGCGACCATGTTGCGATGTTCCAACCATCCCTGCCAGGTCAGATCGCTGGTGCGTCGCTACGTGTAACGAGACCCTAACACAGATTTAGACTAATTTGAGAACAATGGATGGTTGCTACATTTGTGGAACCACTGTGAACTATGTAGGGGGAGGTGTGATGGTAATGGGGTGCTTTGCTGGTGACACTGCTGGTAATATTTTTCAAATTCAAAGCACACTTACCCAGCATGGCTGCCACAGCATTCTACAATGACATTCCATCCCATTTGGTTTCAATTTAGTGGTTCCATCATTTGTACTGCAACAAGATAATTACCAATAGCACTCGTTCAAGCTTGAAAGGGCTGTGTGACAAATAAGGGGAGGTATGGATCATATGACATGGCCTCAATAATGAACTGACTGCCACCCACTTGAGATGGATTAAGATGAGTTGGACCACAAGGTGAAGGCAAAGTAGACAACACAGTAAGTTCTCAGCACATCTGGTAACTCCATCAAGACTGTTGAAAAGCCATTCCAGGAATCAAACTAATGAAGCTACCTAAAGAGAATCAATCATTAGGATTTTCGTATATCAGCTAAAGCCAGTGCTATACTGGCACTATCAGGCTGATTCTATACATACCTGTAGTGGTCAGCTCAGATGTATAGGTTTTGAAATCCAAGAAAGTAAAGTTTATAAAATCAGCAGCTTCTTGAGTGACAGCAGCTGAGGATCAGATAATATCTAGGGGGGTTATTCAGAGTTATCCACTCCCCCTGTTTGAATTAGCAAAAGTATTATACAATCGACCTAGCAGGACCTGTGGTGAGGTCATACCCATGTGACCAGAATGGGCGGGGACTAAAAAACAAATGTTGCTTCTTGATATCAGCTTTGTTGGCTGAATCCACGCCCCTTCTGGTTACATGAGTATGACCTCACCACAAGTCCTGCTAGGTCGATATGCTAGGATGTATAATACTTATGCTAATTTTAACAGAGGAAGGAGATAAGTATGAATACCCTCCCCAGATATTATCTGATCCTCAGCCATCGGGGGTGATGGAGCACGTTGACAGGTGATCCGAAACTTCCCACTAGGGACACGCCCCTTTTGAAGAAGGGCTATTGTTGTCGCCCTGTTGGTGCTGAAACCACTTATGTCTAAATTGACTCTAATTGCTATATGAATTACAAGTAAGTTTAGGTTTCTTGACACCAATAGGGAAACAACAAAAAAAGCCTGCTTAGGCAAACGATTGAAATTTGTGGTGTATTATGAATGTGGGTTAATTGTAGTTATATAGGAATAAGACTGTGATATTTTCCTTGTGGATAAAAATACATTGTAATATTTATTTGATAATATTCGTGATTACATTTCGGATGTCATCCTGGGACCATGTGTTCTGATCTGTGGGTTTTTCCTGTTTTTAATTGATTTTGGAATTAATATCAATAAAGTTTATACTTTTATAAAAAAAAATATGTATACGATTTCACTTCGTACCTAACCAATATTACTGGTTGGGTTGTTGGTGTTGGTATAGCTTGAAGTGTGTGTTGCTCAATAGTACAATTGATATTTAAATACTTTCTCACACTGTCTGGGACCTCCAACTCCCCAGCCTGCTCTCCTCACTGAGAGCTACTTGAGAGCCCTCTGTTCTCTTTGCTCCCCTGCCGACGACTGACTAGTCACCTCCCACCCAGTCTGTTTGACTTCAAGGTGGGCGGCCCCTTCTCCCCTGGACCTCCCCACTGGTGTGTGTGTGACTGAGATGTGCATGCTGGTCCTAGCACATCACTGGGTGGCACCTGGAACCAAGGGAGAGATGGATGCTGCATGGAAAGGAAAATTGTGCAACACCCTGTAACGACCTGATAGGCCAGGGCGTCACATTCCCCCTTGGTTAAACATAGCTCATCCCCGAGCTACAGGACACATCAGGGTTTATTTAAAACTGCTCCTGTAAGGAGGAAAAAAGGGATAACCTGGTATAAACAGTTTCCATGCCTCACAGGGGAGGCACACTTTCCAACACTGCAAAAATACTCAGAGTCCACACACCTAATGTCCCGGATCCCATTAACCTGCCACCCAAGCAAGCTGACTCTCTGCATACCTATGGTGGGTTCATGACCAGGTTAAGACGACTCTGGTAACAGTCCTGAGCAACCTGGTAGAAGTTGCCTCTTGCATCGACCCCTACCGGGGCCTCCTGGTGCCGTCTACCAGCACAGCACCGTCCAAGGCCTTGGCAGTCTTTCTCCTGTAACAACTGGTGGAAAAAAGGTTCAACAAGGAGGGCACAGTCTACTTGTAAAAGAACTTGTCTGTCACCTTCCATCAGGAACCTTTCAGCCAGTCCTTGACAGCCTCCTCCATTTGAACACTGGAGAACGTTCAACAAAGGTGACAATCCATATACAACTTTTAAAACTTTTTATGAACTTGCAGGTAGATGTACCGACTGCTCCGCAGCCGGGGTTGCAGGGTCCGGGTTCTCTCTCTCTGAGGACGAGCCCAATGATGCGGCCGTGTCTGGTCTGGCCGGTGTCTGGGTGACCGCTGCCGTGACTGGAATGAGGGTTGTGGTCTGGATCTCTGCAGCTGGAGCTTCTTGTAGATGCACTGAAGGTTCTGCTGCTGGGTTGGTGTGGGCAGCTCAGCATCCGCCGATGACAGGGTAGTTGATGGTGGAGCGCTCACCGCAAGCGGAGTCGGTCAGGATCCCTCAGCCGCTGTGGCCAGATTTGGGCAATCAATAGGGACTGGGTAACCGCTTACCCTCTCTTCACGTGGGACTTCAATCTCACGGGCTCGCACCGCCACCGCCAAGATCCTCATCTCTTCCCTCTAGTGGTTCAGTATAAACAGGAACTGCGTCCGCATTCTCCTGCACAGCTGCTCCGTTTCCTCCTCTGTCCATGTCGCGGTCCCAGGAACAGCACGTTCTGGTGACTAGTCTCGCTCCACCATCTTGCCACTGCATTTTCCAGGAATGTTGTCGTAGAGTCCTTGCATCCCTGCTCCACTTCCGCTCTCTTTACATTCCGACACGCCCCCTCTGTCTTTTTGCAGCCCTCTCTCGTGTACTGTGGCCCTCTGGGAACTTCCGGTTCCGGCCTAAGATGTAAGACGAAGAGTGGGGCTTAGGCTTTGCACGCTTTCTCGGGGAAGACAGCGTTTTGGTGCGAAAAGATGGCGGACAATGCCAGAATTGGTGGGAAAATTACTCTTGACTCGCGGTTTTCGGCTTTCAAGGCGCATGTCACCCAGGTAAGTGGGCCCTGCTCATATCCTGTTCATGATGCCAGATTTTGAGGTGTGCCTCCCCCGTGCCAGCAGCCGGGCTGCTCGGATCCATGGTGGCTCGAGGGGTCTCCGGACCCGGGGGTTGTGCGGCCACTCAATGAAAGGGGGACCATGTACAGGGGGATTAGAAGTTCGTGATGCCACCCACGGTGCGTGGTAAGATGGTGTACCACCGCTGCTGTTGGTGGGAGAGCCCGGTGGCAGTGGTATAGCAGCAAGGTGTTTAACCCCTCCGTGGGTAGGGGGTTGTGCCCCGGGGTCCGGTGATAGTGGAGAAGGGGAGCTGTGGGCTGTAGGCCTGGGAAACAGGGAGCAGAGAAACTTACAGTGGTTATCGTGGTGCTGGATGAGGCTGTGCTGATTTGTGAGGTCAATGAACACACAGGCAGTGATTCAACCAAACGTCCTGCAGTACCGCTGCCACTGAAAGGGATCACATCCAGATGACCGTTCCCAGTGATGTTACTAGTGTGCTTTGGTCTAGTCCGACCCTTCGGGAACCTCCACTTCCACAGTCCCTTACTCTCTAAGGCTGCTCTCTCATGCTGTCTGGGAGCTCCAACTCCCCAGCCTGCTCTCCTCACTGAGAGCTACTTGAGAGCCCTCTGCTCTGCTTTGCTCCCCTGCTGATGACTGACTAGTCACCTCCCACCCAGTCTGCCTGACTTCAAGGTGGGCGGCCCCTTCTCTCCTGGACCTCCCCACTGGTGTGTGTGTGTGTGACTGAGATCTGCATGCTAGTCCTAGCACATCACTGGGTGCACCTGGAAGCAAGGGAGAGATGGATGCTGCACGGAAAGGAAAATTGTGCAACACCCTGTGACGACCTGATAGGCCAGGGCGTCACACATATTCCAATAAGTACAATGAAAACCATTGTATAAATAGGTATGTTCAAACTTTTGAATGGTAATAGTGCAGCACAACATCTATGTGCCAGGATATTCACAGCACAGGTTTCAATGATTAACTAGTCACACGCAAGCCTTTCATCAACAAGTACAATGCCAAGCCTTGAATAGAGTGGTGAAAGCATGATTGTCCTGAACCCTGGAGAAGTAGAACTGTGTTTTGTGTAGTGACAGATTATGTTTTTTTATCTGGTATTATGAGAGATTAATGTCAGGAGAAAAATATATTGTGCTAACTGTAAAGTTTGGTGGAGGAGGAATCATTCTATTGAGCTGTTTTCATAGTTTCTCGTAACCCCTTTAGTTCCTATTAAGGGAAATGTCAATGCTTCACCATAGCAAGATATTTTGGACAATTGTAATCTCCCATCATTGTAGGAACAGTTTAGGGAAGGCCCTTCATTTTCTGTTACAACATGATTGAAGCCCAGTTCACAAACCAAGGTCCATATAATGCATGGTGAGATGGGTTTGGCATGAAAGAACTTGACTAGAATGCACGAACCCTAACCATATCTTCTATGAAAATCTTTTGGATGATCTAGGAAGCATATTATAAGCCAGACCCTCTTAGTCAACAACATGTTTGTCCAAAAGAATGTTTTCCTGAGTGAATGGACAAAAAATTAATACAGGCACTCTACAAAATCTTGCATAAACCCAACTCCAAAAAAGTTGAGAAGCTGTGTAAAATGTAAAGAAAACAGGAATGCATTGATTTGGAAATCTTGTATAACCACATTTTATTCACAGTATATACAACACATATAAGCAGTTGAAAGTTAGATATTTTCTCATTTCATTCAAAAAAAGTAAAATATTTAGAAATTCATGGAAGCAACACATCTCCAAAAAGTTGGAACAGGGCCATGTCTACCATTGTGTAGCATCAAGTCTTTTCTCTACAACAAGTTTGTAAATGTCTGGGAGGTGAGGAGACCAATAGTTGGAGTTTTAGGAAAAGAATGTTGTCCCAATTTTATTTGATGTAGAATTCTAGCTGCTCCAAAGCTCCAAAGTTCTGGGTCTTCTTTGCCTGCCTTATTTTTCATTTTATAATGTGCCAAATGTTTTCTATTGGTGTAAGGTATGGACTGCCAGCAGCCAGTTCATCTTCCAAATTGTTCTTCTGTGAAGCCAAGCTATTGTGATGGACAGTGGCGTAACTAGAGTTCAATGGGCCCTGGTGCAAAATTTGGACCTGAGCCCCCCTTATGTTGGTCAGATTAATGTATATGTATGTATACATTTACCATTGTAAATCCTATAAAAACATATGCTCCCCCCATTATGTAGTAATGTTCCCCACTCTGTTCTAATGTCTCCCATCCTGGGCTCCTTCCTCGTAAATATGTCCCCCATCTTAGTATATACGCCCTCATCCTGGTAAGTATGTACCCCATCCTGGCATATATGTGCCCCATCCTGATATATATGTCCCCCATCCTAGTATATATGTTCCCCATTTTAGCCCACAACCTGGTGTATATATAACCCCATCCTGTCAAAAATGTCCCCATCCTCATATATTTGTCCAGGGAGGACAAGTCAGGGGAGGTCACTGACTTTACTGAGGTCACCTGAGGTCAGGTTACCTGTAATCACAGGTGGAGGGCCATGGGAACCTCCAGCTGTCACTACAAATAACCTGTTCTATGGCTGTCTCCTACTGCTTCAGATGTAGCAGAGCTGGAATTGTCATGGAACCTAGTGTGGATTAGGTCACACCTGGCTGTTTTGGGGGTTAATAAATTGGTGAAAGGGGGTTGAGTCTTTGTATTTTATTTCAGATAAAGTATTTTTTCGGTGGTTGTCTTTATTTCTTTTCATTTACAGCTTAGTAATGGGGGCCTCATAAAAACCTCCCATTACTAACCTAGAGCTTAGTGGCAGCTGTAAGCTGTTATTAACCCCTTAATACCTTGGTTGCCACTGCACCAGGGCAATCGGGAAGAGTCGGGTAAAGTTCCGCCATTGTCACATCTAATGGATGCAACAATCCTGGGTGGCTGCAGGCTGCTATTTTTAGGCTGGGGGAGCCCATAAGCTATTCTCCCCAGCCTGAGAATACCAGCCTCCAGCTGTCAGGCTTAATAATGGCTGGGTATCAAAATTTGGGAGGACCACATACTTTTTTTATCCTTTATTTAAATTAAAGAAAACAAACACCATGCAGTCCCTTTTATTTTGATACACAGCGAAAGTAAGCTCACGGCTTGGGGCTGCAGCCTGTAGACATATGCATTATCTGTGCTGGGTATCATAATATGGGCGGACCCTATGCCAATTTATTTATTTATTTTCATACCTACCCCAATAGTGACCGGCAGACAGGGTCTGTCATCGTAAGTAGTCAGACGTTGTCACACAGGCTGGTGGCGCTGTCTGACTGCAACCAATCACAGATGTCAGGATTGCCGGTGGGCAGGGGAAGCAGTGAATATGTATTAAGGTAAAAGAGCAGCCCCGGAAGAAGAATGAGTGGCCCGAAAGCAATTACAGCTGCACCTGAGACTCGGTAAGTATAACGCGCATCATCTAATCCCCCTATTCTTTTTACCACCATATTTAAGAACCAGATTCTGGTCCCCACAAACTCATATAGGGACCGCTGGTATCTGGCCAGATATCTTGGATCAATTCCGGGCCAAATCAATTTTTTTTTTAAAGACCGGTTAGTCCCGTCAATCCCGGATATCTGTGAGTCCGCCCATTACTACACACAAGTGATAGTGATCATAATTTTCCTGTCCTCCAGTCTGCGGTGAATGCACGTAGTCCCTCGGACAGGCAGGTCCGTGTTCCAGGAAGGTAGCAAAGAAAAGTAAGTGGGACTCAGCACCAATGCGAATAGATGCGAATAGATAAAAATCTTCATGCTTTATTTTAAAAAAGTTAAAATTAATAAAGGGTCACAGATCTTTCCAAAAACGCCATGCGGCTTGCCTTGCGGCTTCATGGCAAGCCGCATGGCGTTTTTGGAAAGATCTGTGACCCTTTATTAATTTTAACTTTTTTCAAATAAAGCATGAAGATTTTTATCTATTCGCATTGGTGCTGAGTCCCACTTACTTTTCTTTGCTACCTCCATAGGTTAAATGCCAGTCAGCAGCAACCCAGAATTCTCATGAGCTGTAACGTCAGTTACTCAGTAACATCACTGCATGTGAGAAATTCTGGGCTGCAGGCTGACCTATACCTATACCAGCCTCTAGTGAACTATACCAGTCCCCAGCTATCTGCTTTACCTTGAATGGTTATCAAAAATAGGACGGAGCCCACTCCATTTTTATTTAATTATTTATTATTGTTTAAAAATGGAGTGGGATCCCCTATATTTTTGAAAACCAGCCAAGGTAAAGCTGACAGCTGAGGGTTGCAGCCCGCAGTTGTCTGCTTTACCTGATCTGGTTATCCAAAATAGGTAGAAACCTACGTAATTTTTTTATTAACTCCCTATCCACATTTGTTTGCAAGGAAATTGCCCCTATTTTGCTTCCTTTTGAATTCCCTAGCCTTTACCACGACTATTTTACATCCGTTTTACAGCACAGAAGTTTGGGTATCCATGGACTTACAGTCATATGAAAAAGTTTGGGCACCCGTATTAATGTTAACCTTTTTTCTTTATAACAATTTGGGTTTTTGCAACAGCAATTTCAGTTTCATATATCTAATAACTGATGGGCTGAGTAATATTTCTGGATTGAAATGTGGTTTATTGTACTAACAGAAAATGTGCAATCCTCATTTAAACAAAATTTGACCGGTGCAAAAGTATGGGCACCTCAACATAAAAGTGACATTAATATTTTGTAGATCCTCCTTTTGCAAAAATAACAGCCTCTAGTCACTTCCTGTAGCTTTTAATGAGTTCCTGGATCCTGGATGAAGGTATATTTGACCATTCCTGTTTACAAAACAATTCCAGTTCAGTTAAGTTTGATGGTCGCCGAGCATGGACAGCACGCTTCAAATCATCCCACAGATATTCAATGATATTCAGGTCTGGGGACTGGGATGGCCATTCCAGAACATTGTAATTGTTCCTCTGCATGAATGCCCGAGTAGATTTAGAGCGGTGTTTTGGATCATTGTCTTGCTGAAATATCCATCCCCTGCGTAACTTCAACTTCGTCACTGATTCTTGCACATTATTGTCAAGAATCTGCTGATACTGAGTTGAATCCATGCGACCCTCAACTTTAACAAGATTCCCGGTGCCAGCATTGGCCACACAGCCCCAAAGCATGATGGAACCTCCACCAAATTTTACTATGGGTAGCAAGTGTTTTTTTGCCTCCTTGCATAACGCCTTTTTGTATGACCAAACAACTCAATCTTTGTTTCATCAGTCCACAGGACCTTCTTCCAAAATGTAACTGGCTTGTCTAAATGTGTTTTTGCATACCTCAGGCGACTCTGTTTGTGGCGTGCTTGCAGAAACGGCTTCTTTCGCATCACTCTCCCATACAGCTTCTCCTTGTGCAACGTGCGCTGTATTGTTGACCGATGCACATTGACACCATCTGCAGCAAGATGATGCTGCAGATCTTTGGAGGTGGTCTGTGGATTGTGCTTGACTGTTCTCACCATTCTTCTTCTCTGCCTTTCTGATATTTTTCTTGGCCTGCCACTTCTGGGCTTAACAAGAACTGTACCTGTGTTCTTCCATTTCCTTACTATGTTCCTCACAGTGGAAACTGACAGTTTAAATCTCTGAGACAATTATTTGTATCCTTCCCCTGAACAACTATGTTGAATAATCTTTGTTTTCAGATCATTTGAGAGTTGTTTTGAGGAGCCCATGATGCCACTCTTCATAGGAGATTCAAATAGGAGAACAACTTGCAAGTGGCCACCTTAAATACCTTTTCTCATGATTGGATACACCTGCCTATGAAGTACAAAGCTCAATAAGGTAACAAAACCAATTTAGTGCTTTAGTAAGTCAGTAAAAAGTAGTTAGGAGTGTCCAAATCAAGAAATTGATAAGGGTGCACATACTTTTGCACCGGTCAAATTTTGTTTAAATGCGGATTGCACATTTTCAGTTAGTATAATAAACCTCATTTCAATCTAGAAATATTACTCAGTCCATCAGTTATTAGATATATGAAACTGAAATAGCTGTTGCAAAAACCCAAATTGTTATAAAGAAAAAAGGTTAACATTAATAGGGGTGCCCAAAATTTTTCATATGACTGTATATGGGGTTTGCGGTCAAGTTTGTGTCCCGAACTGTACTTTAACTAAGTCCAACCAAACCTGGTGAACCTGAATTTCCATGTGTCCGCTCATCTCTACTGGGAACCTCTGTTCCGTGATGGCCAAGGTATTGACCACCACTGTACAAGGAAGGTATGATACACAAAACAATGTCATAGCTGCAGACAATTATGGGGAAGCCTGGATGACTGCATTGAAAGAAATTAGCTTGCTCTCTAATGTTTCAGCAGTATGGGACATGGTGCTGGCAAGATATTTTTTGTTAACTGCAAATCGAATCTCAAAGTGTTTAAATCTGCATGAAACCTCAAATTTCAGGAAATTCAACACAAACTCAAGCCCTCCATTTGCTCATCTTTAGTAAATATATATCAGTAAAAATGTATAAAAGAAAAAACTTGGATATATCAGTAAAAATGTATAAAGGAAAAAACGGACAGAAAACTGGGCTTAGGAACACGCTGTTATAACAATGTGATGTTACGTTTGTTATTTTGTTTCAATCTAAAGACATTTTGGTTGTTCTAGTTTATTCCTCTTTATATTATTTTTGCAGGCTAAAGTACAGTGACATGAAAAAGTTTGGGCACCTCTGGTCAAAAATATTGTTATTGTGAAAAGTTAAGCAAGCTGAAGATGAAATGATCTCTAAAAGGCATAAGGTTAAAGATGACACATTTCCTTTGTAAATCCTTAATGTAGCCTGCCAAGAGTCTTTCAATTCTTGTTTGAGGGATTTTCATCCATTCTTCCTTGGAAAAGTTTTCTAGTTATGTGAGATTCCTGGGTCGTCTTGCATGCAGTGCCCTTGTGAGGGACTAGCCACAGATTTTCAATGATGTTCAGATCAGGGGACGGGGAGGGCCATTGTAAAACCTTCAGCTTGCGCCTTTTGAGGTAGTCTATTGTAGATTTAGAATCATTATCCATTTGTAGAAACCATCCTCTTTTCAACTTCAGCTTTTTAACAGGTAGTGTTATGTTTGCATAAAGAATTTATTGAAATTTCATTCTCTTCCATGAAGGCCATGTGTTTATGAACAGTAGAACAATATACCAAAACACCAGAGTTTGCTACATCTTCCTGAAGGTCTGATTTAACTCTCTAGAAATCCTAGGAACAACTCTCACAGAAATTTTGCTTGATATTCCAGACCTTTTCTTGACCTTCACTGTTATTATTAACTGCCATTTCTTAATTAAATTTCGAATTGAGGAAAGGGTGACTTGAAAACGCCTTGTTATCTTCTTATGGCCTTCTCCTGCTTTGCGGGCCTCCATCATTTTTAATTTCAAAGTGCTAGGCAGCTGCTTAGAAGAACCCATCGCTGCTGTTTTCTGGGACAAGGTTACAGGAGGTTGGGTTTTTATAAAACTGTCAAATTTGCATCACCTGGCCTTTCCTAATGATAATAGTGGACAAGCCATAACCCTAACATGCCAATTAAGGTCTGAAACCTTGGTCAAAAGGTATCTAAGTGCATAAATCTCCAAGGGTGTCCAAACTTTTGCATCGGCCCATTTTCTTTTTCTAATTTTTAACATGTAAAAGGTGAAAATGTGGGATTTTTTTGCCTAAAAGGGAAATGTGTTATCTTTAACTTTATGCATTTTAGAGATCATTTCATCTTCAACTTGCTTAACTGTTCATAATAACTGTAATTTTGACCAGGGGTGCCCACACTTTTGCATGCCACTACACCTTAGCCTGCAAAAATATTATAAAGAGGAATAAACTAAAACAACCAAAATGTCTTTAAATTGAAACAAAAAACAAACATAACATCACATTGTTATAACAGCGTGTCATCATCCTTTTTAGAGTTTTAGCGGAAAGGCTGAAGGTGATCAATATGTTCATGTGACAATGACTTAAGTGCTGTGTCTTGATAACATCATCACGTTAACTTCATCCTTAACACATTTATATAAAATCTGTTTACAAGAGTCAGTTGAGCTTGAGATAGCACTGAACAGCTGTTGCTAGGAAACCCCGGATTCCGAGAAGAACACAAGCTCCGATTTTCTTATATAATGTTAATGTCAGACATGATGATGACACCAGCATTGAAGCAGATGTTGCAGGAAACTGTTTACTGTTCACTCTTTGTACCTCTTTGGTGTCAGACAGAAGAAAATTAACGATGTCCACAGGTCAGTGCTCCAGACGTTAGAAGACGGTGAACTCCGAAGCACCTGCTATTATTGATATTGAGCATTTTACACGGTCACCACTAAAAACTAGATTTTTCATTTTGAGACCAGACAACCTAATTGTGACATGAGATGATCAGTAATACATCATCTGATTCCTTGTTTCCAAAAAGTTCATGCATATTATTTTCATTCTATTTCTTAAACACTTGCATTTAGATTTTTTTTTGAAAGTGAAAGTTTCTGTATGTTTAGTGTTATTAGAATGATCATTTCTTTAAAGGTATTGTATCTCTGTGGTATCTGGCCATAGATTTATACAACATATAGTTATAATAATATCTAGACCATCAACTAAAGACTCTGTAACTAGAGTCTGGTGAGCCCCGGTAAAATATTTGGACCTGGGCCCCCATCTATGCGTTGATCAGATGTATGGACCCTTGAGGCTTTCTAAATATTATAAAGACATATGTTCCCCCATATAATGATGTTCCTGTAATAATGCCTTCTATCCTGACCACCTTCTAGTAGTAAGACCCCCTTGCTGGAATAAGGTCACACATCCTGGGAACATTCCTGGTATAATGTCTTTCATCCTGGGCTCCTTCCTGGTATAGTGTTCCTCATCCTGAGCCTCTTCCTGGTATAATGTTTCCCAACTTGGGCCCCTTCCAGTAATAATGTCCCAATGTTGGGCCCCTTCTGATATAATGTACCTCATATTGGACTCCTTCCTGGCATAATGTTCCTCATCCTGGTTCCTCTCCAGTTATAATGTTCCCTGGATTTTCTCTAACACATTGGCTTGCATCCTCTTCTATTAACAGCACAGAAGCTGGCAACTGACTTCAGCTTCATAACAGTGAGTTCACTTGCTGTAACAACTGGCAGTTCCAGCGGGACCCCAGCTGTGACCTCAGGTGAACTCAACGGAGGTGAACTTATTGAACTCAATGTCAGATTGCCAGGTTAGGTTATGCGCGCTTGTTGAGTATTTTTTGCAGAAATTTCTGCACCAAATCTGAATATCCTGGCAGTAAAACACACCAAAAAGACGTCGACTAATAAATCACAATCTAGGAATCTGATTAATTGTCATTCCTTCCACAGCAATGACAAACTAACCCCTACATGCTTTCTAGTGGTTGTGACTCTCACAACCAAAAAAAAGGTGAGCTCTAGTGATGAGCAAACACTAAAATGCTCAAGTTTGGTACTAGAATCGTGCAGGTCAGACACTCAGATGGGATCAATTTGAGTAACGATCATAATGGAAGTCAATGGGAAACTCAAGCATTTTTCCTACAGAACCCTCAGGAGGGCTGGGGGGCGAAGGGGACAAGAAACTCACTGAAATGGATGGAAACAGTGCTCAATTGGAATGTGAACAGCATGGGAAAGATGACTGGATGCATCTCTGACTCCCAGGTTGCTGCTGGGAACAATGTTGTCAAAGTATTAGGCTGTGAACACATTGCGTTTTTAGATACATTTTTGAGAACAGATTTGTCACAAATGCTGAGGGGAATCCAAATGCCAGCAAAGTCTATGAGAATCCTGAAGTGCCATGCACAAAATACTTATTTGTGACTTACAGATGTGGTGCAGAAAATGCTCCAGTTTTATGGACTGACAATAAAACAGAGCACCGAAGAGTGGATTTTTCAGGAAAAAAATGTTAGGAAACATTCTTTACTGCATAATGACATGTATATAAGGCAACATTGAAAAGAGAATGTACTTTCTTCCTCCATCTCCAACCAATCCACATGCAAAGCTCACAAGCGTCCTCTTTTTTTTGTGAGCAGCAAGCATTTCAGTAGACAAAGAAGCAGGATGGTAATCATCGTCGCTCACCAACTTGGTTGAGTACTGAAAGTTTTGAAGAACCGCATATTGTCAGACATTTATGGCCACTGATCAGTTCTTATGTGTGGAAGTTGAAAGGAATCTATTCTTAACAGGCATGGTGTTGCAGGTATTCAAACTCTGCCCTATGCTGCTCACAAAGTCTTGCCAACATTTTTAATATGGAATGGGCTACGCATAGTTTGTGTGCAAACTTACCAAACTTCAGAGCTGCCAACAGGTTATGGCCATTATCACACACTACCATGCATGGTTGTAGGCTCAGTGACAAATCTGTCTGGTCCATAGTTTTCCACAACTCTGCGGTGGTGGGCTGTTTGTCACTTAAGCAAATTAGTTTTAGAAGAGCCTGTTGCCACTTCACCAATGCAGTGCTCCAGTACTTCTGTGATGCCCTGGACTAGCCAGGTTGTCACGGGTAGTCCCATAAGTCCCCCCTTTAAGAAGGTGACAGCAGCCAAACTACAAAACCTTGTCGCCTCCCTCCGGGTTTGATGTTCACACCAGGGGGCGGAGCCAGGTGGTTGGCACCGCCCACCGAGGAGTACACAGGCCCTGAGGCGGGAAAAACAGTAGTCTAGTGGAGTCTAGTCTAGTCTTGACAGTGAAGTGGAGTGGAGTGAAGTTCAAGGGCAGACCTGTGCCTAGGTCTGCCATAGTCTACACCGGGTGTCTGGGTTGGAGCCCAGTCACCTCTGGCAAGGAGGCAGACGGTGGTGGCCGCCTGCAGGAGCTGGGATTACAGCCGGTGGAACCGTAGGGACTGGGGACTGGCGGTGGCCTGCCGGTACCGAACCAGGGAACCAATTGGAAACTGGAGCACCAGGAGGGGTACTGAGACCCAGTACGAGGCCCAGAAACAACCGGGCTGAGTCAAATCAACTGATTGAGGACTGGACTTAAGGACCTTTCCCACCTAAGACCCGATTGAAGACAACAGCCCAACCATTAGGGTAAAGCCATCGCCGAGGCATAGAGACCCGAGGGGCCAGCATCTGCGGGCAAAGAGGGCTCTCCCGGCACACACCAAGCCGGGGAGCGGACTACCTTTGCTTAGGCATAGGAGTCGACGTTTTCTACATAAGTAAGGTGCAGGAGAAAGGCGGAAATGTACCGCCCCGCGGGCTCGGCTGCGACCGCCGAGCCGCTTGGATCCGTGCTCGTACTGCGGGTGGTGGCTCGAGCCTCTCACGGACCCGGGGATCATGTCGCTCTGCAAGGAAGTTGGTGCTACACGTGGGGATTTCGGCAAGAAGTTCCACGGCCGGGGCCGCGGTTGTTTGGCTTGGATTGTAAGTTTGTGACGCCACCCACGGGTTATGGTGATTGTAGGCACCACCGCTGCGGTGAAGGTATGGGTCTCCTGGGAGCGGTGTAATGGCGCAGCTAGGTGTTGACCCCTCCGTGGGTAGGGGGTGTTAATTACGGGGCCCGGTTGGCGAGGGCCGGGGTGCAGGGTGCAGTGTTACGGTGCGGTGCGGTGCACGGCCCGAAGGCACTGGTGTACTCACTATGACACAAGACACCGGAGTCTGTGGTAAACCAAACGGAGTGATGAACGGGGCCTGCAGCCAGCTGCAGCTTCTCACATAGGTAAACCACCACAATAGGTTGGTGGTTTCCGCCTTTCTCCTGCACCTCTGTGTGTAAATGTTTGACTCCTATGCCTAGACACTGGTAGTCCGCTCCCCGACTTGTATATGCCGAAGAAGCCCATTTGCCCGCAGACGCTGACCCTTTGGGTCTCTATGCCTTGGCGGTGGCTTTACCCTGTATGGTTGGGCTGTTGTCTTCTAACTGGGCTTGTGAGGAATAGGTCCTTAAGTCCAGTCCGCAATCAGTTAATTTGACTCGGCCCTGTCGGTTCAGGGCTTTGTACTGGGTCTGAGTACCCTGCCTGGTGCTCTGGTATCCAGTTGGCTCCCCGGTTCGGTACCGGCGGGCCACTACCCTGTCCCGGTCCCTTACGGTTCCACCGGTCGTCTTCCCGGTCTCCTGAAGGCGGCCACCTCCGTCTGCCTCCTTGCCAATGGTGACTGGGCTCCGACCCAGCCACCCGGTAGTCTCTTGGCAGACCTGGACACAGGACTGCTCGTGAACTTGTCTGCTCTACACCTCCTCCTGACTACTCTCCTCTAGAACTTGAACTAGACTCCGTGTTTTCCCACCTCCAGGCCTGTGAACTCCTCGGTGGGCGAAGCCAACCGCATGGCTCCGGCCACCCCTGGTGTGGACATCAAACCTGGAGGGTGGTCACAAGGCTTTTAGTTTGACTGATGTCACTTAACCGGGAGGGGGTGTGGTGTTGTGTGTGACTACCTGGGATGACCGGACTAGTCCAGGGCGTCACATTCCCCCTTGGTTTAATGCAGACCGTCTGCGGCCTGCCCGTCCATCACCGGTTTATTTTTGCTTTCTGTGAAATAGAAAAAAGAGGAACATGGTACAAGCATAACAACATTTGTACAAACTTCAAATTTTTTTAGATCTTCCCTTACGGCAGGCACATACTTAAACGTTACGATAACAGTTTTAACAACACGGGAACCGGGTCCTCAGTCACCCACCCAAACAACCTAGCCTTGATGCTGCCCCTAAGAAGTGGGCAGCACCCCTTTTCCCTAGTCCAGGAACGGGCCCAGGTGTTTTAACGGGACGAGTACAGAATTCACAGTCCTTTCAGAGGCCCCACATCCAGAGGACCTCTGACTCAGAGGATGGCCACCGGTTGTAATGGTGGCTGGCCTCGGTCAACAGCGTCCCGCAGGCCCATCCTCCAGTCTGCCTCTCCGGAGGCGGTGAAACCGGACGGCCGGTTAAGGGAGGTATTATTTACAAGCCCAAAAGTTTTTGGGTGGTCTGCAAGTTCTCGGCCGTGTCTTTGTAAAACAGGGGCAACAAAAGTCCCAACGGGGACAGGAAGTCAGGGTCTGAACAGGGACTTCAACATGGTAGCCGGAAACCGCTACCGCACTTTAACTTTCTTCTTCATACTCTTCCTCAATCAAGACCTTGGAGCTTTACGGTGGGGGAGAGGACTGGGGCCGCCTTGGAACATTACGGCTCTCCTTCCTCTTCACATTGAGGGCAAACCAGCCTCTCTCCCTGCAGTGACGCGTGTATGTCACCAGATCACCGGGTAGCAGGTCACGGTCGGTCCAGGTGACCCATTGGGAGGTGGGAGTTAACGTCCCGACGGGATACAAAGATTTCGGCCTCCAGGCCCGGTTCAAAGACGAACCCCCATCCACGCTGGGGGTCAAACCGGCGGACTTGGCCTTCATAGGTCTGTCCCCACACCCGGAAGATGGCACTACACAAATTCTCCTTTTCGCGGATGGTGCGGGCCAGCACCTCTGCTCTCTGTCGTTCCCGGGCTGCAATTTCTCAGCCCAGCTGGTTCGGCTGCCGCTCCCAATACGGAGCATCTGGCTGATCCCGCTGCACGAGGGTCGGGCCCTGCCGGAGCTCCCCCGTACCAGCTACGACCGGTACCTTTGAGGCTGGGGAGCCCTGCAGTGACGTGGCCTGTATTGCTGCTCTGCAGTGGCAACCCTGCGCTGCCTCAGACGAGGCCTGGGGTTCAGGAGCGATGGGCCTCACCTGCCAGGCCTTCTTCCGGACAGCTTCCACCTTCTCTGTGTCCGGGCGGACTGCCGAGGCCGGGACCTCTTTGGGCGCGGTCACTTCTGGGACTGGCGGCTTCACCTCACAGACGGGCACCTCCCGGGGAACCTTCCACGGCAACGGGATCGGTGCAGGCTGCACGAAGGGCCATCCACGGGCGGCGTCCACAGGCTTGTCCTCATGGGCGGATGGGATGGACTCCGCGGCCGGTGTCGGGGGCAGCGGACTAATTGGCGGGGCAGCGGCAACAGATACGGATGGTGGGGGAAGCAGCAGGGTGAGTGGGAGCAGACCGGGCCCCTCATCTGCAGTGGCCGTTCCCTCGGGGACACAGGGACGTGGGTCGTCTACCCGCTCCTCCAACACTGCCTCCACCTCGTGTATCCGCACAACCGCAGCTACTTCCTTCATTTCGGCCACCCACCTTTCCATGAGGAACCGGACTTGGGCCTGTAGATGGCAACAGATCTGCGCCGTCCGGGCTTCCACCCACGCCGCTAATCCTGGCGCGGGCTCTGGAATTTTGGGTTTTCCGGACGGGATGGACATGCTACTGGGTGGATGTCCAGTAACCAGATGGGTAGCAGAGTCCTGGCGTCCCTGCCTTTTATCTCCTCAGTCACATGAGGCTGGATCTTCAAACACCCCCCGCCCTTGGTGTTTTCTGAGCACTTCACTTGCTTTTTGCTCCACTCCGCTCTCAGGGGGCAGGGCTTCGTCTTCGCGCCCTTTCTGTTCAGGGAAGACGGCTCGGGCAGGAACTTTTCGCGCCAAAAATGGCGGATTCTCCAATTTTTCAGCGGGACGCCGCTGGCGATGATCTCAAGGCGCACTTCCACAGGTAAGTGGACGGTTCTATCCTGTTCGCAGACATCAGAAGAGTCGATGTGTACCGCCCCGCGGGCTCGGCTGCGACCGCCAAGCTGCTCGGATCCGTGCTCGTACTGCGGGTGGTGGCTCGAGCCTCTCACGGACCCGGGGGTCACGTCGCTCTGCAAGGAAGTTGGCGCTACACGCGGGGATTTGGGAGAGGAGTTCCACGGCCGGGGCCGCGGTTCTTTGGTTTGGATTGTAAGTTCGTGATGCCACCCACGGGTTGTGGTGATTGTAGGCACCACCGCTGCGGTGAAGGTATGGGGGCTCCCGGGAGCGGTGTAATGGCGCAGCTAGGTGTTGACCCCTCCGTGGGTAGGGGGTGTTGGTCCCGGGGCCCGGTTGGCGAGGGCCGGGGTGCAGGGTGCAGTGTTGCGGTGCGGTGCGCGGCCCGAGCACTGGTGTACTCACTATGACACAAGACAGCGGAGTCTCTGGTAAACCAAACGGAGTGATGAACAGGGCCCGCAGCCGGCTGCAGTTTCTCCCAGAATAGGTTAGTGGTTTCCGCCTTTCTCCTGCATCTCTGTGTGTAAATGTTTAACTCCTATGCCTAGACACCGGTAGTCCGCTCCCCGACTTGAATATGCCGAAGGAGCCAGTTTGCCCGCAGACGCTGGCCCTTTGGGTCTCTAGTCCAGGGTGTCACAGAAACCACCAACCTGATAAGGGGAAAACTGCAGCCGGCTGCGGGCACCGTTCACCATCCCGTTTGGTTTACCAGAGACTCCAGCATGTTTGTAATAGGGAGTACAACAGTGCCTTCGGGCCGCGCACTACGCCACACCGCACCGACACGTCAGCATCATCCATTCCCCCGCCTCAGCACCTTCCCTCGGGCCCCCAGGACCATCATCCCCCCCCTACCCACGGAGGGGTCAACACCAAGCTGCGCAACACCGTCCCCGGGAGCCTAGTTAACGGCAGCGGTGGTGTCCATCCATTCACCACAACCCGTGGGTGGCGTCACAAACTCAAATCCCCTACAAACAACTGCGGCCCCGGCCGTGGACCTCCCCACCGAAGTCCCTACGTGTAGCGCCTAACCCCCCTTTCTCTATCGTTTCATTGGGGGACACAGGACCATGGGTTATGCTGCTGTCACTAGGAGGCTGACACTAAGTAAACATAAAAAAGTTAGCTCCTCCCTAGCAGCATACACCCCGAGCCGGAGGCGGGCTCAGATCAGTTTTTAGCTTAGTGTCGTAGGAGGCTGATGTGGGCCGTCTCGGCCCCCCTCAGCCATGTATGTTTTTGCGCTTTTTTATTTTATTTCGGCGCCGCTCATCGCTCTCATACCTGTCGTCTTCTTCTCTGCAGGTATTCGCTTCACTCATTCTCCGCAGCCCAGTGGGTACCGCTCCCCAGGGTCGCAAGGGCTTGAGACTTCGGGGCCCTCTCCCCCGCCCGTCCCCGTGGTACCACTCCCGGGGGTGCGCGTGTGGGCAGGTTGTTTTGTGGGCACCCCTGATTCGCCCTGAGGTATCACCCCAAAGGGCGTACAGGGGAATACAGCAGGGATGGAACCTCAGCAGCGTTTGTGATAGATGGGGCCCTGTCACGCTGCCTTCTCCTGATAGGGGGCTGTCTACCCCCATCATGATGCCTACTACCCTGCCTTCAGCACGCTCTCCCCCGGAGCCTTCCTGGATGAGCAGCGCTGTTCACAGGCAGGGCCAGGGAGCTCTGCCTGCACCGCATCCATCGCTGAGCCGGCGCCGCCGATTGCAGGTAGGATCCGACTTCCCTGCTCTTTCCCCCGGCCCCCTCCATAAATTTAGTCCCCGGCTTCGGCCTAGTCGCTCCTGCGTCCTAGCCACGCCCCCGCTGCATGCTATTGGCCGCCGGTCGTCTCCCTCTGTACCTCCCACTGCTCTGCCTCCTGGCAGATGGTGGGGGCTGTGAATCCTCCAGACTTTTCGCGCCGGAATCCTGCTCCTCCCCCAGCCTCCTCCAGCGTCCCCTCTCCATTTTAGCCTGCCTCTGGTCCCCTGAGGCTGCAGCACGCCGGCGTTCTGAGTTTTCTGGCCAGCTCATTCCTGGACTCCACTTCTGGACTGGTGGGCAGCACGCAGGACCTGGGTAAGCTCTGCTCCTAAGGAGTAGCCCTCACTAGGTAGCATTCTCTGAGTTTAGGGACGAGTTAACCCTCTCCTGTCTCCTTCCTAGCAGCCACCAGGGAGAGTACCTGTGTGCACCATGCCTAAGGCTAAGCCCACCCAATCCAAGCAGGCCCCCTTTGCACTATTTTTTGCATGCTCCTCCTGCAGCTCCAAATTTTCCCAGGGTCAGGACGCCCCACTATGCTCCGTCTGTTCTACAGACGCGCAGCCTCCGCAGGACTCCGCGGCCGACGCTTCTGATACCGCAGACGCCACAGCGCCATATGCTGCAGGGCCCTGCGTCCCGCCCCCCCCCGACTGGCTAGCGTCCCTGTCCCAGTCCGTAGATTCCCTCTCTGAGGCTTCTCGGACCATCGCGCAAGCTCTACGCCTGCTGCCGACGCTCGCCCAGATTCCCGCAGACCCGGCGCAATTGCCCCCGGAGCAGGTGAGCCCCGTTGCAGGGTCCTCCTCTGCTGCTCAGAAACGGACCCGCCGGGTCTCGTCCTCAGACTCTTCCCAGGTTTCACCTTCATCCCCAGGTCCAGACCGTCAGTCCTCCAGGGAGGCTTCTGACTGCTCCGAGGATGATTCCGATGCGGTACCCCTACAGGACTCAGAGCAGGCGGCCGATATTCGGCACATGGTAAATAGCCTGATAGAAGCAGTAAACCAGACCTTGAAGGTACAGGTGGACCCAGTCTCCTCCCAGAGCACCCAGGTCTCCTTTAAGCGGGTGAAGCGGGCCCAGAACACATTCAGCGGACATCCAGAATTCGCTGAGTTACTGCGCAGCCACAGGCAACAGCCGGACAGGGTATTTACCAGCGGTAAGTCCATCGATTTGCATTATCCCTTTCCTGAGAGTCTTCGAAAGGATTGGGCAGGTTCCCCTGTGGTTGACCCCCCAGTCTCCCGCCTGTCTTCTCACACAGTCCTTCCACTCACTAACGGTACGTCTCTCAAAGATCCTACGGACCGTACTATTGACAGGTTGGCCCGTTCCGCCTTCGAGGCAGCGGGCTCATCCCTCTCTCCGGCCTTCGCCTCGGTTTGGGTGGCGAAGGCCCTGATGTCCTGGGCGGACACGCTACGCGGCGGTCTCCGCGCCATTCCTACCAATCCGGACCTGGTTCCCATCGCCTCGCAGATTTCCCTCGTGGGTGAGTACTTGCTCAATGCAGCCCTGGCGTCTGCAAGTTGCGCGACCCAGGCCGCCAGCAACAATGTGGCCATCCGTCGAGCCCTTTGGCTCCGCTCCTGGAACGCGGATGCGGCCTCTAAGAAGTCACTAACTTCCCTGCCCTTCCTAGGGGAGCGTCTCTTCGGAGATAGGCTGGACCAGCTGATCTCCGATGCAACGGGAGGAAAGAGTACATCTCTCCCCCAATTGCGCCCCAAGCGCTTCCAGAATCGGCGCTCCACCGCTCGTTTCCGGTCCTTTCGCAGCTTCAGCTCCAATCCCCAGCCGCGGAAAAGCCGCTCTCCTCCGAGAGACAGGAAGACCCCGTCATTCAAGACCAATTCCGCCTGGCGTTCACGCCCCCGCCAGTCCACGAGATCCTCTTCTGGTTACCGCCGTCGTTCCTCCAAGTGACTCGCGGTCGGCGCGCAACAGCGCCAGACTTGTGGGAGGGCGCCTGTCTCGTTTTCAGCATGTGTGGATCCCCCTGACCGCCGATGCCTGGGTCAGAGAGATCATCACATCAGGCTACAAAATAGAATTCGAGGCAAAGCCACCGAGACGTTTTTTCCTATCTCGCCCTCCCGAGTCTACCGCGCGGGCTCGCGCGTTCTTTCACTCCATAGACTCCCTCCTCCGAACCGGAGTCGTGGTACCAGTCCCTCCCGCAGAGCGTTTCAAGGGGTTCTATTCCAACCTTTTCGTGGTCCCCAAAAAGGACGGCTCTGTCCGTCCCGTCCTCGACCTAAAGCTTCTGAACAGGTCGGTGAGACCTCGGCCGTTTCGAATGGAGTCACTCCGGTCCGTCATCGCGTCCATGGAGGTAGGCGAATTCCTGGCATCGCTGGATATTCAAGACGCCTATCTTCACGTCCCGATAGCCACCTCTCACCAACAGTTCCTCCGTTTTGCGATAGCAGAAGATCACTTCCAGTTCACAGCTCTTCCCTTCGGCCTCGCATCCGCACCCAGGGTCTTTACGAAGATCATGGCTGCTGCCATGTCCGTCCTGCATGCCAGGGGTGTCATGGTCATCCCGTACTTGGACGATATGTTGATAAAGGGCTCTTCTTTCGAGGACTGTCGTCTCGGGGTTCAGGTCACGATCGACACCCTTTCACGGTTAGGGTGGCTGATAAATCGGAAGAAGTCCTCTCTGATCCCGGCCCGTCAGATCACCTTTTTAGGCATGGTATTCGATACCATCCAAGGGCGAGTTTTCCTCACACAGGAGAAGATCTCCTCCCTACAACGAGGACTCCGCGCTCTTCGGCGTCAGCGCCAAGTGTCCATCAGGTTCGGCATGCGAGTCCTCGGTCGTATGGTGGCGGCGATGGAAGCGGTACCCTTTGCACAGTTCCATCTCCGGCCACTCCAGCTGGCCTTGCTGAAGAAGTGGGACAGATCTCCCTTTTCTCTGGACCGCAGGTTTCATCTTTCGCCGGAGACCCGCAACTCCCTCCGTTGGTGGCTCAATCAGCGCAACCTCGCATCAGGGAGGTCTTTCCTCCCGCTCCACTGGAAGATAGTGACCACCGACGCCAGTCTCCAGGGCTGGGGAGCAGTGTTTCGACATCACACAGCGCAGGGCCGATGGTCACCGAGAGAGAGTTGTCTCCAGATCAACATTTTGGAGATAAGAGCCATCCGGCTAGCCTTGCAGCAGTTTCGGCACCTAGTACAGGGTTGCCCGGTCAGGATCCAGTCAGACAATGCGACGGCGGTGGCGTACATCAACCACCAAGGCGGCACAAGAAGTGTCGGGGCGATGCGAGAAGTCAAGAAGATATTGCACTGGGCCGAGTGTCATCACTCCCTGATCTCAGCGGTACACATCCCAGGCGTGGACAATTGGGCGGCGGACTTCCTCAGCAGGGAAGGCCTCGCCTCCGGAGAATGGTCCCTCAACCGGGAAGTCTTCAACCAGATCTGCGACAGATGGGGAGTTCCGGACGTGGACCTAATGGCCTCCCGGTTCAACCGTCAAGTTCCGCACTTTGTAGCGCGGTGCCGCGACCGCTTGGCTTTAGGAGTCGACGCCCTCACCCTGTCATGGAGCCAGTTCAGTCTCCCGTACATCTTCCCTCCGCTCCCTCTAATTCCGAGGGTCCTCAAGAAGATCAAGGCGGAAGGGATACCGGTCATCCTAGTGGCTCCGGACTGGCCCAGGCGAGCATGGTTCGCGGAACTAACTCAGCTCCTCGCAGACGCTCCGTGGCGCCTTCCAGACCGTCCAGATCTCCTGCAGCAGGGGCCTCTCTTCCATCAGAACTCACAGGTCCTAAATTTGACGGCCTGGCCATTGAATCCTGGGTTCTAGCTAAGGCTGGTTTTTCCTCAAGAGTGATTCAGACAATGATTAGGGCCAGGAAGCCATCTTCATCAAAGATTTACCACTGCACGTGGAAAGTTTTCTTCAGGTGGTGTGAAGAGCAGAATATTTCTTCTCCTCTCGCCTTCTCCCTTCCTTCCCTGTTGGCATTCTTGCAGTCAGGCCTAGATGCGGGTCTCTCGCTCGCAACACTAAAGGGCCAGATATCGGCGTTATCAATCCTGTTTCAGAAGCCACTGGCCGCTCGTTCACAGGTTAAGACCTTCATCCAGGGAGTAGCCCACCTGGCACCGCCGTACCGTCGGCCTCTAGAACCGTGGGACCTTAATCTAGTCCTAGGGTCACTTCAGGGCTCCCCATTCGAGCCCTTGCGAGAATCTTCCCTGTCTCACCTGTCTTGGAAGGTGGTGTTTCTTGTTGCCATCACTTCTATTCGCAGGACGTCAGAGCTGGCAGCTCTCTCTTGTCGTTCCCCCTTTTTGATTTTTCACCAGGACAAAGCGGTTCTCCGGCCAGATCCCGCTTTTCTCCCAAAGGTGGTCTCCCCGTTCCATCTTAACGAGGAAATCATCCTTCCATCCTTCTGTCCTGGCCCCTCTCACAGCTTGGAGAGGTCCTTGCACACCCTGGACCTAGTGCGTGCACTTAGAATTTATGTCTCCAGGACCGCGCCGTTCCGTAAGTCAGATGGTCTGTTTGTTCTCCCTTCTGGTCCCAAGAAGGGTGAATCGGCATCCAAGGCCACAATTGCCAGATGGATCCGTTCCGCTATATCAGAGGCCTACCGGATTTGGGACAAGTCTCCGCCGCGGGGGGTAAAGGCGCACTCTACCCGCGCAGTGGGCGCCTCTTGGGCGATTAGGCATCAGGCGTCGGCCGACCAGGTCTGCAAGGCCGCCACCTGGTCTAGCCTGCACACCTTTACTAGGTTCTACCACGTTCACACCCAAGCATCGGCAGATGCTATTTTTGGGAGAAAGGTCTTGCAGGCAGCAGTTGCGCACCTGTAATAGGGTGGCAGCATTCAATTATAGTGCAAGCCCGCCGAGGGAGGTTGTTGTTGTCTGCCTCTGCGGGTTTTTCGGTATTCCCACCCAGGGACTGCTTTTGGACGTCCCATGGTCCTGTGTCCCCCAATGAAACGATAGAGAAAGTAGGATTTTTGTGTACTCACCGTAAAATCTCTTTCTCTGAGTCTTCATTGGGGGACACAGCACCCACCCTGCTTGGTTTTTTGGTTGATTCAATTGCATTTGCCTGCTATTTTTTCAGTGGTCTTATGTTCATAGACCTCTTGTTTGCACGGCTGCATTGTTTTAGTTACAACTTGTGTTTATGTATGGTGATTCTGGTACTCCTCCTACTGCTTGTGCACCAACTGATCTGAGCCCGCCTCCGGCTCGGGGTGTATGCTGCTAGGGAGGAGCTAACTTTTTTATGTTTACTTAGTGTCAGCCTCCTAGTGACAGCAGCATAACCCATGGTCCTGTGTCCCCCAATGAAGACTCAGAGAAAGAGATTTTACGGTGAGTACACAAAAATCCTACTTTTCACAGCGACGTGACCCCCAGGTCCGTGAGGAGCTTGACCCACCCACCGACGAGCACGGATCCGAGCGGCTCGGCAGCCGGCCGAGCCGTGGGGCGGTACACTTCTAGCTTGCGACTGATATAAAAAACATGAACCAAAATGACAATTTGAAGATGGAGGATGAGGAGAGGGGGGATGGAGGAACCCTGATGGAACTAGGCCCCACAAACCCAGGCATTGGTATCACCCCAAGCACTTGTCTAAGTGTCGGTCGTTAAGTAGACCTTCGCAATAACTGCATTAGTCAGGGCATGGGTGACTTTATTTGACACATGCTGATATAAGACAGGGACGACACACTGCAATAAATAGTGGCAGCTGGGGACCATTTTGCAACCTCAGGGACGGCCATTGCCCTGAGGTTGCAGAAAGCCTTACTGTCTACGAGTCTAAAAACGGCAACATTTCCAGGGCAATCAATCTGGAAATGTACCTGTTTGGTGTTCGGGTCTGTGGGTGGGTGGCTGAGTATTTCCTTTTGCATTCAAAAGCCTGGGGTAGGAACAGCCGAATGCTGCACTGGAACAAAGAATAGGACCTGGTTGCTGATAGTGCTTCTGAATGTGTAGTGATAGGTGCAGGGAAAGAGGCATCCAGGCCTGCATCCTGGACAGGAGACTGGCAAGCACATAGTACAGGGGAAGAGGCAGTAGTGTCACCCGCAAACACTGATTGTAGACCCAAGCGTTTGGCCCACTTAGTCAGGTGCCTTGATAACATGTGTCTGAGTATGCTGATGATGGTAAGGCTGATAGTGGTCAAGCCCCTGCTGATCTTGGTATGGCATAGGTTGCAAATGACCAATTTTTGGAGTCTACAGTTTCTTAAAAAAAAGCACCAGACTGGGGAACACTTATCTCTTGGCCCGGGAACTTGCTGCGTGTGGGTGTTGTGGAGAACAATTGACCGGCTTCTACCTCTGGCCACCCCTCTGCCTTCTCCTACCTGTTTAAGGGCTGCAGATTTTTCACACTTTGCGCTGTTGTCCTCACTCTGCATCACACCATACCAGGTTGCGTCAGGCACTTCTTTGTCCATCGCCTCATCTGCCACCGCTACACTCTGGTCCTCCTTACTTGTTGACTGTGTCTCATCATCAGCTAACTCTGGTGACACTAATTGCTCTTCCCCACTGTCCTCTTCTGCTCAAATATTTGGGCCTTACTACACATGATGTCCTCAAGTCCCTCTGTAAACCTGCCTGCAGGGCAAGAGGATAAAATCAATAAATGGAAATGGAAAGAGATGCTCGGAATGTCTGAATGTGGGTCCTCTTATTTCATGGAACTAGCGATGGTGGGAAGAAGGAAGATAAGGGTGCAGATTATTTTTTATTATTATTATTTATTTATAGAGCACCATTGATTCCATGGTGCTGTACATGAGAGGGGGCTACATACAGAGTACATCTACAAGTTACAATAGACAGACTAGTACAGAGGGAAGAGGGTCCAGACTAATGGCTAGTGAGACTGGACCACTTGGATGACAGGATGGTGTTGATAAACATACTGGAAGCTTTATCTGCCATCCTACTGACCACCTATTTGCACTGTTCTGGCTTTAAGAGGGTTGTTCTGTGCCCTCTTGCAAAGTGGGACAGAAAGATAGGTCTTGTGAATAAGCATGTTGGTTCTGCTCCCGCATCAGGCAGAGTTTCACTTGGCCCACGGTCTTGGTCTGTGCATGTCCGCTTTTCTGTCCCTCACAGAATGCCTTGCATATTTTAAATTAGGTAGGTACTATATATGCCTGCAACCTTTCTGGTATTAATAGGGAAAATAAAATATGTAGCCCTGAAAAGGATTTGTGGTTTTAGTTTGTAGCAGCAGTACAAGTATAGAAGGACTGTTTTACAATAAACCTCCTTGCCTATATGCCTGCTTTAGTTTCAAACTATCTTTCCTCCAGTAGTTATTCCTACAGTGAATGCAGGTAACAGCAGTTTTACTTCAAGAAAGGTCAGTATTTTGCCCTGAAATGGACTTTTGGTTTTAGGTTACAGCTGCAGTATAAGTATGAAAGACTACTTTGCAATAAACCCTGTATATATGCCTGCTGTAATCCCAAACTATCCCTCGTCCACCAGCTATCCCTACAGTGAATGCAGGTAACAGCAGTTTTACTTCAATCAAGGACAGTTATTAGCCTTGAAAAGGAATTTTGGTTTTAGCTTTCAGCAGCAGTATGCGTATAGAAGGCCTGTTTTGCAATAAACCCTGCCTATATGCTTACTCTACTCTAAGCTTTCCCTCCTAGATCAACTCTCCCTGAACTGAAGTGTGCAGAGCATCATGTCCCCTAGTCTTATATAAGACCTGATGACACAATGCGGCCGGCCAATTACAGTAATGCCAGTAGGCAATATGGCTATGGCATTGCAATGTGTGGCAGACAATGCCGCCATGTTGATTGGCTTGAAAAATCTGAGAAACATATGGAGTGGGGACTCGAGTACGGGGCTCGAGCACCCACGATACTTGATTGTTGAGAGTACCAAAGCACCCTAATGCTCGATCGAGTATCGAGCAGTGGCGAGCATGGTCAACCATCACTAGTAAGCACTTTTAAGGCACCGTTACATGGAACGACGTATCTAATGACATATTGCCGGGGGCACATCCGGCATCGTTAGCGCCGTCGTTTCGTGTGACAGCAAGGAACGACCGTTAATGATGGAAAATACTCATCTTATCGTCCATCGTTGACACGTCGTTCCTTTTAAAAAATAGTTGATTGTTGAGCAACTATTCAACAATCAACGGTTGTTCGTCGTTCCCGAGGTAGCACACATTGCTCTGTGTGACACCTCGGGAGCGACAAGCAACAGCTTACCTGCGGCTGCCGGCAATGCAGAAGGAAGGAGGCGGGCGGGATGTTACGTCCCGCTCATCTCCGCCCCTCCGCTTCTATTGGGCATCCGCTTAGTGACGCCGCTGTGACGCCGCACGAACCGCCCCCTTAGAAAGGAGGCAGTTCACCGGCAACAACGACGTCGCTAGGCAGGTAAGCACGTGTGACAGCACTGAACGATATTGTGCGCCATGGGCAGTGATTTGCCCATGACGCACAAACGTCGGGGGCGGGTGCTTTCCCCAGCGATATCGCTAGTGATGTAACACCCCCTTTACACTTTGTTATCTCTGCTTACTAGGATAAGACTCTATTGCGCTATTGTCTTTCCAGCAGTTATAGTTAATTCTGTTCCCAAATATTCATATGAATAAAAAGGTTTATCCTTCAAGTTTCTTATATAAATCTTTGATTGACAATGAGATTCATTACTTGTCATCACATCCTTAGACTCAAGGAGCACTGTCCTGGGTTAATACAATTGTATAGTGAAAATGCCAATGATTCAAAGCACATAATGTCCCTTCCAAAAAGAGACCTATTCATATTGGTTACATATATGTTTACTAAACATAACAGTTTGCAAATGCAGCTCTGAAGAGAGAGGATCTCACTCTCTAAACGCGTCGCCTTCTTGTGCCCCTTGTCACAGAGTTCAGAACAGAACCAAGAAAAAACTTTATGATGAGCAGAAAAGATATTTGACTAGTTGTTATAACTGAAACAAAGAGTATAATATATATATATATATATATATATATATATATATATAATATATATATATATATATATATATATATATATATATATAAGAAATGTCCAATCAAAATTGATTCAGCAAAAATCTTCATATTGTGCCATGTGTTTTCCAGAAATGCTGTTCAATACAAGCACATAGCAAGTAAAAAGAAAAAAGAAGGTTACCCTTTAAAGACATGGCACAGTAAGACTCATTTTATCACAGCAATTCAGTGTAAGGCAAATGTGTCAAAAAATAATTAGCATTAACCATGGGACAAATTTCCTAACACCCCATAAAAGTCTTGTCAAGTACACACTTGTTTGCGGCCACTTGTGTTCCAAGCACATAATAACTCCATCCTAAAGCGACTAATGGGCTGCATTACGCTCAGAACACATGGCAGTGCTCATGAGTGCATTGATTTAATTTGGCTTAATGACTAAAGTCCCTGTTAAATTTAGATTATCAAAACAAAAGTTAGAACTTCAATGAAGAACAGATATGCCCTGGAGTGCAGAAGGATTTTCTCTTCAAAGCAATTTATGGCCCTGAAACCTGCTTGTAATTAAGTAAAACATGCTACCAGGGACTGTTTAATCGAATCTGCCATTGTCCATTAACCATGTGTTTCAAGTGAACAAAAAAACCCACACAAATCAAAATGTTTCATCAGTTACTTTCATGAAACTGTATGTAGGCCAGGTAAAAATCTTTGCATTTGGGATATAAAAAATTACTTTTCGCAAAGCATCAGTTGTAGAGTTCCAAGTATTAAAATTGTTTGGTATCAACACAGACAAAATATCTGTTACGGCAGCCGAGGGCTGGCAAGCATCTGGGAGTGGACCCACTGGGCTGTACACCGGACTCCCTTGGAGGAGCTAACCAGTAACTAACCCCTATACAGTGATTGTCTGGTGCAGCCTCAGGGTGCCTAAATGCCTGACTGACCAGGAACCAGTGGTGGTCAGCTCTTGCAGACTGGAAAAGTCTCTCAACATCCTGTGCTGGTGTGTTCGGATGTGGCAGTATGGAGATGGTAACTCGGACTTGGCAGCACGGAGGTGGTGGCTTAGAAATGGCAGCACAGAGGTGGTAGTAGTTAGCAAGCTCTAGGATAAGACACAGGTTAGTAACATGAGAATGGTATCATTACACAATGAGCAGAACTAGACACAGCAGCGTAAAGGGACCTGAGAACTAGCAACACACTAATCAGTATGCAACGTTGCCTAGGTGCCTAAGGTGAGGCAGAGTTAAATACCTTTAGGGTAATGGGTGACCTCAGGAAACAATTCTGGGTAATCAGATGCTGGCCCTTTAAGAAAGGGACGTGGCCACACACGCACCCTATGGAAACTCACAGAAGGCCTGCGCATGGCCTGGAAGCAGGAGGAGGCCGCAGCAGACTCTGGGGCAGGAGAGGAGCCGTTGGGCAGGTGAGGAGAGCAGCGAACCCACTGAAGCCTGGGCGCGGGGGCGTGTGGGGGTGCTGTGCTGGGTTCAGGACTGGGTGCTACAATATCAAGGTTAGCATCATGCTTTCGGTTTATACCGAAAACAACAATGCTTGTGTGGACAGGGTCATAAACAAATAAAGAGTTGTACTGAATATTTTTCATCAAAATTATCTATTATTCTGCTTTGCTCCCTCATCTTTTTAATAGATTTTAGAAATTGGGCGTCACGGTGGCTCAGTGGTTAGCACTGCAGTCTTCAAATCCCACCAAGGACACCATCTGCAAGGAGTTTGTATGTTCTCCCAGTGTTTGCGTGGGTTTCCTCCGGGTGCTCCGGTTTCCTCCCACACTCCAAAGACATACAGATAGGGACTTTAGATTGTGAGCTCCAATGGGGACAGTGTTCCTGATGTATGTAAAGCGCTGCGGAATATGTTAGCGCTAGATAAAAATAAATAAATAAATAAAGATTTGAAATTGGCACAGATCCATGGCTTACTCAATGCCCAACCGAATTTTCATCTAATGAAGACCTTTACTAGCTAATACAATTTGTAACACATGATGTAATTTACCAAAAATGTCATATCCTCCTTAAAAAAAAAAAAATCTACAAAATTTACTTTTTTTCTCAAATACTAATAATAATAACAAAATCAATAACAGAGCAATAAAAATATAGATGTTTTATAAAGATTATTTCATTCATACTCTAAGGACACTGACTGTAATACTACAAGGAGCAAACAGGTTGAAGAGGCAGAAAGAGCTAAAGAATAAGATCAGAAAAAGTAAAAGGAAAATAGTCAACAAGGAGGAAACAGTTAATTATAACAGTACAAAAGATATACAGATCTGGAACTGATAGCTGAATGAGGCAGCCTAGGTTGTATTTCTGTCAGAACACTACACCAATGCTTCTGTCGCGGGCGGGGAGGGAGCCGTCGCTACTGCGCTCTCGCTGGCGCTCGGGTCCGGCGTTGCTGCTGCTCGGTGGCTCGAGTGGTGGGCCAGATCCGGGGACTTGAGCGGCGCTCCTCGCCCGTGAGTGAAAGGGGTGATTTGGTTTGGGGATTTGGTCCGTGACGCCACCCACGGGTTGTGGTGAGGTTGGACACCACCACTGCTGTTGACGGGGATCCCGGGAGCGATGGCAGGGAGCAGCTGGGATGTTGTTTCCCCCTCCGTGGGTAGGGGGTTGGTGGTCCCGGGGCCCGGTGAGGTGACGGGGAAGCAGGGTTGGGCAAGGTGCAGGGGGCGCTTGAACTGCGCAGTGTGGTGCCGGGCGGCACGGTAGTACTCACTCAGCCACAAACGGATGCAAGTCTCTGGTAAAACAAATGGCTGGATGGACGGGTCCCGCAGCCGGCTGCTGTGGTTTCTCCCGGACGGTTGGTGGTGGCTGCCTTTCCCTTCACCTGTTGTGTATCTTCGGTCCCGATGGCTTCCCACCGGTAACCCGCTCCCCAGCGTGGATAGGTGCCGGAGGAGCCCTTTTGCCCGCAGGCTCTGGCCCTGGGTACTCTAGCTGTGGCGGTAGCTGTATTTCCCTTTTGCTGTTTGGACGGTTGCCTTCAATTGGGTCTTGGCTGTTTGGAAACCCCTGGGGTTCCGGTCACTAACGGATTTGACCTGTTTAACGATGACTCCAAGCCTGGTCGGGGTCCGCAGGCCCTGCCGGTTTGTGCTGGCTTCACTTCGCTCCCCGGTTCGGTACCGGCGGGCCACCGCCCGTCCCCGGCCCTACGGTTCCGCGTCGATCTGCCTCTCCTGCAGACGGCCACCACCGCCAACCTTGCTCTCGGTACCCGGGCCACGTACCCGGACACAGTCAGTTTGCTCCTCCACTACTACTTCACTCCTCTCCTGACTCCTACTCAGATCTGAACTGACTTCCTTTCCCGCCTCCAGGACTGTGAACTCCTCATTGGGTGGGGCCAACCACCTGGCTCCACCCCACCTGGTGTGGACATCAGCCCCTGGAGGGAGGCAACAAGGATTTGTGTCTGACTGGTGTGCCTATCTCGGGGTGGGGGATGTTGTGTTGTAGTACCTGTGACGAACTGGTTAGTCAAGGGCGCCACACTTCCACTTTGTGCCAGTCATTGCACTAGCTACCCATCCACTAGAGTGAAATATAAAGTTATCTGTCACTCACAAAGTCCTACACCACCACACAGCTCTTCCCTCATATCTATTATCTAACCTGTGCTTTCTGTTCTGCAACTGATCTAAGAATGATATCCTCCACAATCTGAACCTCACTCTTCTGTCTCTAAAGCCCGCTTTACATGCTGCAATGTATCTTACAATGTGTCGGCAGGGTCACGTCGTAAGTGACGCACATCCGGCATTGTAAGTACATTGCAGTGTGTGACATGTACGTGCGATTGTGATTGAATGGTAAAACGTTCATCGCATACACATCGTACCTGTCTCTGGAATTGCACGTTAGATTGTTAATCGTACCCGGGGTAGCACACATTGCAGTGTCTGACACCCCGGGAACGATGAACAGATCTTACCTGCGTCCTGCGGCTCCCGGCCCACAATGCGGAAGGATGGAGGTGGGCGGGATGTTTACGTCCCTCTTAGCTCCGCCCCTCCGCTTCTATTGGCCGGCTGCCGTGTGACGTCGCTGTGACGCCGAACGTCCCTCTCACTCCAGGAAATTGAATTGAACACAAATTGAACGTGCCACACATATGATGGGGGCGCTGCAAATTGCATACGAAACCGTATGCGAAATTGCAACGTGTAAAGCAGGCTTTAGACTTCTTTCATGCTGCACCATTTTTCTGGAATGCATTACCCCAGACAATCTGATTAATAAGAGCCCCATGTTTTTCAAGCAGGTTTTAAACACACATCTCCTTAGACCTCATGTCACTAATTTAACTCTTCCCTATTAGCTCTTTCTAAATATTCCTCAGAATCTACTCCCTCCTATTCATGAGTTACATCGTTCATGCACCCAATAGCAGTTGGTAACTGCACTTGGACAGATACTAGCTGATGACCAGCTTATACGGCTTTACATGAAGACTCCTATTTTTTATAATGATGGCTGGACCTTACAGGAAAGAACTTTTTACCTATTGTGTCCCTTTTTATTCCCTTATAGATTATAAGCTTCCGAGCAGGGCTTTCACTGCTCCCGTATTTTTTGAACTACAGTATGTGTTACTTATATTGTCCCAACATAATTGTATAGTGTTGCAGGATATGTGTTGGCTATATAAATAAAATATTATTATTTATTAGTGCTGCTCATATGTGTTGCTTTACCAGTCCTGCTGTCTGGGTACAGTATAAATTACATAACACTAAGCTGAACCCAAAGACTTTGTCATGGACAAGCATTGGAACTAAAAATAGAGAAAGCCTGGATCAACTGCCAAGGTGCTCAGGAGTAAAAAGACAAAAATAATAGAAAATAACTCCAGCACACTCCAAAGAATTGTGTTCAAACATTTGTTTGGGCCCGTTGTGAATTGCAGCCTGTGTGACTCTCCATATACACATACAGGTAAAATATATCTTTGTACCGTGTTAGCCAGTAAAGATAAAAAAAGTTTGTTTAACCCCCTTCACGACCATGGAAGGAAAGATCCGTCCTTGTGCCCTGGGCCTTAACGACCAAGGACGGATCTTTCCGTCATGGCGGAATCGCGGCACCGGAGCCTCCGGTGACTGCAATATGTTAACATAAACCACAGATTCGGGGAGGAGGGGACCTGTTCCTGACCTCAGGAGGGGTGGTGCCTCCTCCCCGGACCTACGGAGGCTGTGATTGGCTGACGAACGCCGCTCAACCAATCACAGCCACTGTAATGTTCCAGCCATTTAAAATGACTGAAACATTGAAATCCAGCCCTGGCCAGTGCAGCTGTAGCACTGGCCATTGGCTGGAGCTGGGTGACCTCACTGGATCACCCTCCCCCAGCTCCAGTAGCTTTGATTGGAGAGATCGGCCTTGTGACCGATTTCTCCAATCACAGTGGACGTGTTACCGGTGACTGCCCCATCAGCTTCACTTGTCGTCCCTGCAGCACGCCAGCACAGTGAGTGTACACAGTGCAATGGCAGGGCGACAAGCTCCGGTCCCATGCTGTTATGAGACCGGAGCATGGGACCCGGAAGTTGCCGCGCTGCCATTGCACTGTATGAAACCGGCGAAAAGCCTCCCGATCCGCCGCCGCTGCCCTCCGCGATCTGCCACCTGTCTCCCCGATCACCTGCCCGTACCCCCACCCCTTGTATCTGCTGCCCGCACCCTCACCCCCACACCTCCCAACCCGCTGCCGCCGCCGCCCTCCATCTGCCACAGTGCCACCGCTCCCTACGATCTGCTGCCCGGCCCCTCCCCCTCGTGATCGGTGCCCGCCCCCTCACCTCCATGATGTGATGTGCTGCGTGATCCCTGTCCTCCTCCATCTGTCATAGTGCCACCGCTCCCTCCGATCTGCTGCCCGGCCCCTCCCCCTCGTGATCGGTGCCCACCCCCTCACCTCCGTGATGTGATGTGCTGCGCGATCCCTGTCCTCCTCCATCTGTCATAGTGCCACCGCTCCCTCCGATCTGCTGCCCGGCCCCTCCCCCTCGTGATCGGTGCCCGCCCCCTCACCTCCGTGATGTGATGTGCTGCGCGATCCCTGTCCTCCTCCATCTGTTATAGTGCCACCGCGCCCTCCGATCTGCTGCCCGGCCCCTCCCCCTCGTGATCGGTGCCCGCCCCCTCCCCTCCGTGATGTGCTTCTCGTCCCCTCCGTGATGTGCTGCTCGCCCCCCTCCCCTACATGATGTGCTGCACGCTCCTCCCACCTCTCACCCCCCTGGTCAGCTACCCGCCTCCTCCCCTGTCACCCCCGTGATGTGTGCTCCCTCCCCTGTCACCCCCGTGATGTGTGCTCCCTCCCCTGTCACCGCCGTGATGTGTGCTCCCTCCCCTGTCACCGCCGTGATGTGTGCTCCCTCCCCTGTCACCGCCGTGATGTGTGCTCCCTCCCCTGTCACCGCCGTGATGTGTGCTCCCTCCCCTGTCACTGCCGTGATGTGTGCTCCCTCCCCTGTCACCGCCGTGATGTGTCCTCCCTCCCCTGTCACCGCCGTGATGTGTGCTCCCTCCCCTGTCACCCCCGTGATGTGTGCTCCCTCACCTGTCACCCCCGTGATGTGTGCTCCCTCACCTGTCACCCCCGTGATGTGTGCTCCCTCCCCTGTCACCCCCGTGATGTGTGCTCCCTCACCTGTCACCCCCGTGATGTGTGCTCCCTCACCTGTCACCCCCGTGATGTGTGCTCCCTCACCTGTCACCCCCGTGATGTGTGCTCCCTCCCCTGTCACCCCCGTGATGTGTGCGCCCTCACCTGTCACCCCCGTGATGTGTGCTCCCTCACCTGTCACCCCCGTGATGTGTGCTCCCTCACCTGTCACCCCCGTGATGTGTGCTCCCTCACCTGTCACCCCCGTGATGTTTGCTCCCTCACCTGTCACCCCCGTGATGTGTGCTCCCTCACCTGTCACCCCCGTGATGTGTGCTCCCTCACCTGTCACCCCCATGATCTGTGCTCCCTCACCTGTCACCCCCGTGATCTGCGCTCTGCTCACCTCTCACCCCGTGATCTGTGCTCTGCTCACCTGTCTCCCCCGTGATCTGCGCTGCGCTCCCTCTCCTACCTCTCACCCTCCCTGATCTGCTGCCTCCATCTCCTGTGATCCTGCTGCCTTGATCCATCCTGTAGGGTAACTATCCCCAATCTCACCTCCCACTCCCCTTCCCTGCCATCTCCCCTTCCCCCCCATCCTCTGCCGCTCCTGCATCCACTGCGCCCTCTCCCATCCGCCCCCACCCTATCCCAGCCGCCGCCGTCTCACATTCACAGATGCTCCCTTTATATACCGCTGCCCCCCCATCTGCCGCCCCCCAATCTGCGCTGTTCTGATCCATCCTGTAAGTATTGTTCGTGGCTCTTTTCTAACTATCCCCAATCGCATCTTCCACTCCCTCTCCCCCCCCCCCCCCCCCCTCCTCCCCCACCTGCCTGCCGCCAAGTGCTGATCAGCTACGTGATTGGCTAATCAGGTACGTAATTGTTGCTCTAGTTTTTGCTTTTTTTTGTGCACCTCAAATAAAAAAAACAAAACAAAACATGTACAATTAGGTACCTGATCAGCAATCGTCCTGCAGTCGTACTCGACTTTGGACAGGACTTCTTTTTTCCATCCCACCTAGTCCCCCCCCTTTTTTGCAGAACATTTGTGCATGCACCCTATTTTTTTCTATGCCATGGGGGTCTTGTTTCCAAAATGGGGTCACATGTGGGGGAGCTCCACTGTTTTGGCACCTCAGGGAGTCTCCAAACACAACATGGAATACGCTAATTATCCCAGACAATTTTGCGTTTGAAACGTCAAATGACGCTCCTTGCCTTCCGAGCCCGCTGTGCGCCCAAACATTTGATTTACACCACATATGAGGTGTCTGTGTACTCAGGAGAAATTGCACAATACATTTTATGGTGCAATTTTTCCTGATACACTTGTGAAAAAAAAAAGCTACCTGGTTGAAGTAACAATTTTGGTAAAAAAATTTGTTTTTATTTTCACGGCTCAACTCTATTAACTTTTGTGAAGCCCCCAGAGGTTCAAAGTGCTCAATAAACATCTAGATAAATTCCATGAGGGGTGTAGTTTCCAAAATGGGGTCACATGTGGGGGAGCTCCACTGTTTCGGCACCTCAGGGGGTCTCCAAACACAACATGGAATACGCTAATTATCCCAGACAATTTTGCGTTTGAAACGTCAAATGACACTCCTTGCATTCTGAGCCCTGCTGTGCGCCCAAACATTTCATTTCCACCACATATGAGATGTCTGTGTACTCAGGAGAAATTGCACAATACATTTTATGGTGCAATTTTTTCTGATACCCTTGTGAAAAAAAAGCTACCTGGTTGAAGTAACAATTTTGTGGTAAAAAAAAAATTTTTTATTTGCACGGCTCAACTCTATTAACTTTTGTGAAGCCCCCAGAGGTTCAAAGTGCTCAATAAACATCTAGATAAATGCCATGAGGTGTCTAGTTTCCAAAATGGGGTCACATATGGGGGAGCTCCACTGTTTCGGCACCTCAGGGGCTCTCCAAACGCAACATGGTGCGGCTAACGATTCTAGCTAATTTTCTGTTCAAAAAGTCAAATGGCGCTCCTTCCCTTCCGAGTCCTGCCGTGCGCCCAAACAGTGTTTTTTCGCCACATATGACGTATCTGCGTGCTCAGAAGAAATTGCCCAACAAATTTTGGGGTTTCATTTAATCCTACTACCCTTGTGAATATGCAATATTTGAGGCTAAATTAACATTTTTGTTGCAAAAAGTAAAATGTTCATTTTTTCCTTCCACATTGCTTTAGTTACTGTGAAGCACCTGAAGGGTTAATAACCTTCTTGAATGTGGTTTTGAGTAGCCTGAGGGGTGCCGTTTTTGGAATGGTGTCACTTTTGGGTGTTCTGTGTCATGTAGACCTCTCAAAATCACTTCAAATGTGATGTGGTCCCTAAAAATGTGGCTTTGTAAATTTTGTTGTAAAAATGAGAAATTGCTCATAAACTTTGAACCCCTATAACTTCCTTAAATTTTTTTTTTTCCCCCAAATTGTTCTGATGTAAAGTAGACATGTGGGAAATGTTATTTATTAATTATTTTGTGTCATATGTCTCGTTGGTTTTAGAGCATAAAAATTAAAAGTTTGAAAATTACAAAATTTTCAAAATGTTCGTGAAATTTCCGTTTTTTTCACAAAGAAACGCAAAAAATATCGGCCTAAATTTACCACTAACATGAAGCCCGATATGACACGAGAAAACAATCTCAGAATCACCGGGATCCGCTGAAGCATTCTAGAGTTATAACCTCATAAAGCGACACTGGTCAAAATTGCAAAAAATGGCCTGCTCTTTAGGGTCAAAATAGGCTTGGGGCTGAAGGGGTTAAAAGAACTGAGAGTCCTCAGTGGTTGATGCCTTTTAATGGCTAACTGAAAAGATGGTAATAATAGCAAACTTTCGAGACTACTCCGGTCTCTTCATCAGACATGGTATAACACAAAATCTGAAGAGTCACATATTTATACACAACAGGACATAGAATAGTGCAGTAAAAAAAACAAAAAAAAAAGTCCTGTGAAGCAGAACTATCACTATGACAAGAGGGCAAACTGTTGTGGCACCCCCTGAGGAAAGGATCGCTGAAACACGTGTCGGGGCTTTGCGGTACACTTTGGAGCTTTTACAGATCACTTAAGGTATCATTTTCCTTGCAAATTAAATAATTGTTAAATTTTTTTTACATAGGATCATTATAACATAACCTTATTTATATATGACATAGGATTTAGATACAATTTTGCACTGTGCACTTTGTCATATATTAGGGATTGACTTTTTAAGTGATCTTGGCATTATGCACTTTATTTTCCTAGTAAAACCGCTGCTATAATTTATGGGACATTTTTTCCTGCCTAATATTTATATGGATCTGTAAAATATTTATTTTAATTGTTGAATAAAAATAATAATTTTAATGCTATTTGCACCATCATTCCCTTTATTTATTTAATTCTAACGAATTTTTTATCTGAAGGTATTTTTGATATTTATTTAATCAACTGAATACCTCATCTGATTTTGAAGTTATATAATGCTTGCACCAGGTGCATGGACTCCAGTTCTAATATATCTATATTTAGTAGTAAAAATGTACCATGGCTGCAGGACTGGCTGTGGCCAACACAGACTTGTGCTCAGTGTAAGTAAGTTGCACCTCCTGTGCCTACCAGAGTCGTCTCTTCAACACCCGGGACCTTAACCTGGACACGGACCCACAAAGAGGAATGCAGCGCAGCACGGCGGGGTACACGAACCCTAGGTCGGGGAGAAGCTTCAGGCAACCCGGCAATTCATCTGAGGAGAATGGAGCCTTTATGATCTGTTCCCACCTGCTCCAGAATCGGGGCACTAGCGCAACGAGGGGGATAGGGCCTTCCAAACAAACGGTCCAGAAAATCCCAAGCGTGAGCCCTGAGAGCAGGCTCCCACACTTAGCCACAGTGAGGAGTGGGGCCCGGTAAGTTTCAGAGCACTGGACCACCACGTTGAAGTTAAACTAAGTGCCAGGAGGCAGGTCACGGACCACCAGGCAACACCACAGGGGACGGGACCTGGACGAGCTCCCATCAAGCGGCAGCGATATCCCGAGATTTGGTTTACTCAGTTGTCAGCTTCTGCTTATTGACTGAGTGAGAACATGAGTGACCCCTGCATCCCACTTCATCCCACCGAGTTCCGGGGCCTTTCCCTACCCATGGAGGGTGACGATAACTAGCTGCCCCACTCTATCACCCTGGGTACTCCCAACGGCAGCGGCAGTACTCCCAATTACCGTACACCACGGGTGGCATCACAAACTATATCAATTAACCTGTAAATACCCCCTTAACTTTAGAGTGTGGCCCCTAAGCCCCCGGGTCTGGAGACCCTCGAGCCACGGACTGACACTATCCCTGGATCTGAGCGGTTCAGTCCGCTGCTAGGACGGCACACTTACAAGTTCTTATGCACGTTCCTTGACTAGCAGTCATATTAAACCCAGGATTCCAGGTCTTTACAATCTCTTTATTACACCTACCCTCCTATTCTAAGCTACAGAAGACTCTGAACCTGGTTCTAAAAGCATACCAGTATTACATCTGAAACAAATCGTGCTCTTAAAGCTCCAGAATCCTAATTGCACTTCAGTATTCAACTCCAAGTTGTATTTGCCGTGGCCTACCCACGAGAGACTGTAAAACATATTTTCCATGTTGTATGTCCTCGTTCATGCTGTAGTAAAGTAACTATTATCCCCGATACCTGCATCTGAAGTCAGTCCTTTGGCTGTGGACACTGAATGGGGGCAGAAAGCAGAGAACATCAGAACCTTGTAGACCACCTAGGCAACACGGCCCCTGCTTCCTTTTGCCAGAACAGCAACCATGATATACCAAACATTTGGGATCCCATGTCCCTGGACCATGGGCGTACCCAGCGAGGGGCGGTAGGGGAGGGCAGCTGCCCCCCCTAGAAGCAGGGGCACGGTGTAGTGGGCCGGTCCCTGTAGTGGGCCGCTGTATCTGCAGCCACCGGTGCGCTGCTCAGCACTGTGTGCATGCCGGCATTCACACAGTGCAGAGGAGCGTGCCGGTGACTGCAGCTTCCTCCTTCTTCCTATTGAAATGTATTTGCATCTTTCAGACGTAAATACATTTGAACAGCGCGCCGGGTCGGGGCCCCACCCCTGACGTGCAGAAAAGTGATGAGATCAGCACATTGCTGACGTCATCACAGTGCTGCGGGCGTCAGGACACAGGAGACATCAGGATCAGGAAGCGGTAAGCGCTCCATGGAGGAGCCGAAGAGACTGGTGTAATTAATGGAGATCTGTGGGGAGGGGCTGAGGACACATAATGGGGAACATTTGTGAAGGAGACACAGCTTTGTGACAGGCAGAGGAGGAGCACTGTATTCCGAGGGAGGGGGGAGGCAGGAGTGTGTAGTGATGGGGTAGTGTAATTTGTGTCTGCAGGGGGTGATGGGGGGTGCAATGTATTATGTCTGGGGAGGGTGTAATGGAGGGTGCATTGTAATGTGTGTGGGGGGAGGGGTAATGGAGGGTGCACTGTATTGTGTATGTGTGTGTGTGTGTGTGTGTGTGTGTGTGTATGTGTGTGTGTGTGTGTGTGTGATACCAATGTGATATGACTGAAGAATGTGTGATTAGATAGGGATCATAATCAAAAGATAGGAGTGATCCCAGATATTATTTGACCTATCAATAATTCAGTATCAAAGAGATGTCCTTTGGATAACCAATTTCACTATAACCAAAGAATAAGATAATGAGGAAGTCACATTTACAGTTCCACTTACCGGAAACTTGTGGTTGGCTTAAAGACAGGTTTAAGGAAGCTTGCATATGAAATTTACGGCTCATTGCAATATTTCACTAACACTATGGTCAACTGTGGTCAGTCAGTTGTCAACTGGCAGGATGTACAAGTAAATGTGCAGGAAGCTGCTGGTGCCCACAGCAGTTTGTGGTCAAGTTACATGAACATGACTCAGCTGTCACATGCTGGTGACCATTTAAACACAACCTACAAAGTTTTCCTATAAAAATACACCGGACTCGCTTAATGTTAAGGGAAACCTTCCAGGACATTGAAGTGTACGCACTGTTCCTGTGATGCAAGATGCCATGATGTTGATTCCTTTATCAACATATCGGGAAATGTAATGTGTAATGATTCCTTTGAATATCGAGCAAATGCCAAAACACATGATGTTCAAGGGAGCTTTTCACATAATATTGCTTTTAGTTTTAATATACTGTACAAAAGTAGTGAAAGTGATTATATTTGTGATTCAACGTTTATCTAAACAAACCAAGAAAACAAAATTTGTGGCAAACAATATTTCTTGGTCATGGTATGGTATATTCCGAGTGATCTTCTTCTAGTGGAATACTGATGATGGAAAATAATCCCTGGGATCAAGGACCGATTGTGATACCAATGTGATATGACTGAAAGAATGTGTGATTAGATAGGAATCATAATCAAAAGATAGGAGTGATCCCAGATATTATTTGACCTATCAATAATTCAGTATCAAAGAGATGTCCTTTGGATGGCCAATATGATGACCAAAGAATACATGTCAAACAGGTTTTTGAAGCAGTTTCAAGATAATGAGGAAGTCACATTTACAGTTCCACTTACCGGAAACTTGTGGTTGGCTTAAAGACAGGTTTAAGGAAGCTTGCATATGAAATTTACGGCTCATTGCAATATTTCACTAACACTATGGTCAAACTGTGGTCGGCCAGTTGACAACTGGCTAAATGTGCAGGAAATGTGCAGGAAGCTGCTGGTGCCCACAGCAGTTTGTGGTCAAGTTACATGAACATGACTCAGCTGTCACATGCTGGTGACCATTTAAACACAACCTACAAAGTTTTCCTATAAAAATACACCGGACTCGCTTAATGTTAAGGGAAACCTTCCAGGACATTGAAGTGTACGCACTGTTCCTGTGATGCAAGATGCCATGATGTTGATTCCTTTATCATTAACTCGAGTTCCCTCTGATGTGAAAGGATTGCTACGACAAACGGTAATGTTGATGCATATTTCTGTTATTGTATAAGATTCTAAATGCCTATGTACCATTAACTATTCATGTGCTATTAAAATAAATAGTATCTTGCTATAAAGAATATTAGTATTCGTGCCTGATTAGGATATCAGTGAGCGCTTCGTAAGTACGGGCTTTCAGCCCCCTTTTTAGGAGAATTTAGCAAGACAGTGTGTTGCGCCCTGGACTAGCCAGGTCGTCACAGGTACTGCAACACAACACCCCCACCCCGAGATAGGCACATCAGTCAGACACAAAATCCTTGTTGCCTCCCTCCAGGGGCTGATGTCCACACCAGGTGGGGTGGAGCCAGGTGGTTGGCCCCACCCACTGAGGAGTTCACAGTCCTGGAGGCGGGAAAAGGAAGTCAGTGAAGTGAGGGAAGGGAAAGAGTGAGGAGTAAAGTGGTAGTAGAGGAGTAAACTGACCGTGTCCGGGTAAGTGGCCCGGGCACCAAGAGCAAAGTTGGCAGACGGTGGTGGCCGTCTGCAGGAGAGGCAGATCAATGCGGAACCGTAGGACCGGGGACGGGCGGTGGCCCGCCGGTACCGAACCGGGGAGTGAAGTGAAGCCAGCACAAACCGGCAGGGCCTGCGGACCCCGACCAGGCTTGGAGTCACCGTTAAACAGGTCAAATCCGTTAGTGACCGGAACCCCAGGGGTTTCCAAACAACCAAGACCCGATTGAAGGCAACCGTCCAAACAGCAAAAGGGAAATACAGCTAACGCCACAGCTAGAGTTCCCAGGGCCAGAGCCTGCGGGCAAAAGGGCTCCTCCAGCACATATCCACGCTGGGGAGCGGGTTACCGGTGGGAAGCCATCGGGACCGAAGTTACACAAAAGGTGCAGGGAAAGGCAGCCACCACCAACCGTCCGGGAGAAACCACAGCAGCCGGCTGCGGGACCCGTCCATCCAGCCGTTTGTTTTGTCAGAGACTTGCATCCATTTGTGGCTGAGTGAGTACTGCCGTGCCGTCCGGCACCGCGCTGTCCAAGCGCCCCCTGCACCTTGCCAACCTTGCCTCCCCGTCAACTCACCGGGCCCCGGGACCACCAACCCCTACCCATGGAGGGGGAAACAACATCCCAGCTGCTCCCTGCCATCGCTCCCGGGATCCCTGTCAACAGCAGTGGTGGTGTCCAACCTCACCACAACCCGTGGGTGGCGTCACGGACCAAATCCCCAAACCAAACTACTCCCCTTTCACTCACGGGCGAGGAGCACCGCTCGAGTCCCCGGATCCGGCCCACCGCTCGAGCCACCGAGCAGCAGCAGCGCCGGACCCGAGCGCCAGCGTGAGCGCAGCGCCCTCCCCGCCCGCGACATGTGTGTGTGGGGAGGGGTAATGGGGGGGTACATTGTAGTGTGTGTGTGTGTGTGTGTACGGGGTGATGGGGGGTGCATTGTGTGTGTAGGGGGTGATGGGTGCATTGTGTGTGTGTGTGTGTAGGGGGTGATGGGGGGTGCATTGTATTGTGTGTGTAGGGGGTGATGGGGGGTGTATTCTGTGTAGCGGTGATAGGGGGGTGCATTGTGTGTGTGTAGGGGGTGATGGGGGGTGTATTGTGTGTGTATGTGTAGGGGGAGATAGGGGGGTGCATTGTGTGCGTGTAGGGGGTGATATGGGGGGTGTATTGTAGTGTGTGTGTGTGTGTGTGTAGGGGAATGGGGGGTGCATTGTAGTGTGAGTGTGTGTGTGTGTAGGGGGTGCATTGTATTGTGTGTGTGTGTGTGTAGGGGGGATGGGGGGTGCATTGTATTGTGTGTATGTGTGTGTGTGTGTAGGGGGTGATGGGGGGTGCATTGTATTGTGTGTGTGTGTGTGTAGGGGGGATGGGGGTGCATTGCATTGTGTGTGTGTGTGTGTGTGTGTGTAGGGGGGATGGGGGTGCATTGTATTGTGTGTGTGTGTGTGTGTGTAGGGGGTGATGGGGGGTGCATTGTATTGTGTTTGTGTGTGTGTAGGGGGGATGGGGGTGCATTGTATTGTGTGTGTGTGTGTGTGCATGGTATTTGTGTGTGTCTGTATGTAGTGGGTGATGGGGGGATGTATTGTAGTGTGTGTGTGTGTGTGTGTGGGGGTGGAGGGGTAATGGAGCGTGCATTGCAGTGTGAGTGTGTGTGTGTGGAGAGGGGCGCGGAGTCATTAAATTGAGCTATAATTACATTTAATTCTCTTAAATCTTTCGTTTCATTCACCTTTTCCGTTCTACTATTTTACAACCGGAACGACCATGGCTTGCCCCCCCCCCTAATTTTGATCCAGGGTACGCCCATGCCCTGGACCCTTACATATGACACTTTGAAAACTTTTAGTAAAGCGTATACTATCAATGAATAGTTTTGTATTTACTGTTCCACTTGTTTTAAGTTCTTTTTGTTTGATAATACAACAGGATGAAATAGTTCAAGAAAAAAAGAGTAGAAGTATAAAGCAGAAGTGAAGTCGAGAAAAACTCCTGAGAGGGGCCCATAGGGTGAAGTAGTGTAAACACTAAGAAATTAATCAATAACTTAAATAATAAAATAACCATAAAACGTTAAAGGGTTATGTAATAAAATAGAGTGCAAAGATAAAATGCATGCAGATGAAATGGAAACCAAGGTGTAAACTGCTGACAGGTTGTGTTTCTTACAAGAAACTAGCAAAACATTGAGAACATCACTTTTGTCCTTGTGTTACATTCCATCAATTCTGGCACTTTATAGTTCATTGGGTTTCAGTAGTGAACTAGATATACAATGTAGGTCATGTTTTAAAGTTACATGAGGTTGAGTGTCAGAATGTGTTACATCAGATAGTGCTCGCTATTATATAATCACAAATCCCTACTCACAGCTAATACTTGCTTTTCTCCAGTCTGTTGTTAAAACACACTGAATAAATTCAACCACATTAATTGCATGCTTAAGGACAGATTTTGCAGATTTTGAATGAAATCACTTTTATAGGATATTTTTTTGCAAGTAAAAAAAGCTTATCCTAAATATATTTATTTAAGAATTAAAAAAATAAAAATAAAAGATTGCATAACATCCAGTCTCCATCTTTACATAGGCAGACAATCACTGTGGCTTTGTGTGGGCGTATAAGTATTATATATATATATATATATTAAAAAAAAATAATATATACATATATATATACACATATATATATATATATATGTATATATTATTTTTTTTTCATATATATATATATATATATATATATGAAAAAAATAATATATACATATATATATATATACATATATACACATATATATATATATATACACATATATATATATATATATATATACACACACACATTATATATATATATACACATTATATATACATATATATATATATACACATTATATATATATATACACACACACATTATATATATATATATATATATATATATATATACACATTATATATATATATATATATATATATACACATTATATAGATATATATATATATATATATATATACGTGTATATATTATTTTTTTTTCATATATATATATATATATATATATATATATATATATATACAGTGCCTACAAGTAGTATTCAACCCCCTGCAGATTTAGCAGGTTTACACATTCAGAATTAACTTGGCATTGTGACATTTGGACTGTAGATCAGCCTGGAAGTGTGAAATGCACTGCAGCAAAAAATAATGTTATTTTTTATTTTACTCTTTTTTTAAATTGTGAAAAGTTTATTCAGAGGGTCATTTATTATTCAACCCCTCAAACCACAAGAATTCTGTTTGCTTCCCCTAAAGTATTAAGAAGTATTTCAGGCACAAAGAACAATGAGCTTCACATGTTTGGAATAATTATCTATTTTTCCAGCCTTTTCTGACTAATTAAGACCCTCCCCAAACTTGTGAACAGCACTTATACTTGGTCAACATGGGAAAGACAAAGGAGAATTCCAAGGCCATCAGAGACAAGATCGTGGAGGGTCACTAGGCTGGCAAGGGGTACAAAACCCTTTCCAAGGAGTTGGGCCTACCTGTCTCCACTGTTGGGAGCATCCTCCGGAAGTGGAAGGCTTATGGAACTACTGTTAGCCTTCCACGGCCTGGACAGCCTTTGAAAGTTTCCACCCGTGCTGAGGCTAGGCTTGTCCGAAGAGTCAAGGCTAACCCAAGGACAACAAGGAAGGAGCTCCGGGAAGATCTCATGGCAGTGGGGACATTGGTTTCAGTCAATACCATAAGTAACGTACTCCACCGCAATGGTCTCCGTTCCAGACGAGCCCGCAAGGTACCTTTACTTTCAAAGCGTCATGTCAAGGCTCGTCTACAGTTTGCTCATGATCACTTGGAGGATTCTGAGACAGACTGGTTCAAGGTTCTCTGGTCTGATGAGACCAAGATCGAGATCTTTGGTGCCAACCACACACGGGACGTTTGGAGACTGGATGGCACTGCATATGACCCCAAGAATACCATCCCTACAGTCAAGCATGGTGGTGGCAGCATCATGCTGTGGGGCTGTTTCTCAGCCAAGGGGCCTGGCCATCTGGTCCGCATCCATGGGAAGATGGATAGCACGGCCTACCTGGAGATTTTGGCCAAGAACCTCTGCTCCTCCATCAAGGATCTTAAGATGGGTCGTCATTTCATCTTCCAACAAGACAACGACCCAAAGCACACAGCCAAGAAAACCAAGGCCTGGTTCAAGAGGGAAAAAATCAAGGTGTTGCAGTGGCCTAGTCAGTCTCCTGACCTTAACCCAATTGAAAACTTGTGGAAGGAGCTCAAGATTAAAGTCCACATGAGACACCCAAAGAACCTAGATAACTTGGAGAAGATCTGCATGGAGGAGTGGGCCAAGATAACTCCAGAGACCTGTGCCGGCCTGATCAGGCCTTATAAAAGACGAGTATTAGCTATAATTGCAAACAAGGGTTATTCCACAAAATATTAAACCTAGGGGTTGAATAATAATTGACCCACACTTTTATGTTGAAAATTTATTAAAATTTAACTGAGCAACATACCTTGTTGGTTTGTAAGATTTATGCATCTGTTAATAAATCCTGCTCTTGTTTGAAGTTTGCAGGCTCTAACTTATTTGCATCTTATCAAACCTGCTAAATCTGCAGGGGGTTGAATATTACTTGTAGGCACTGTATATATATATATATATATATATATATATATATATTAAAAAAAAATAATATATACATATATATATATATATATATATATATATTATTTTTTTTTAATATATATATATATATATATATATATATATATATATAGATAGATAGATAGATAGAGAGATCCATAAATATTTGGGCATTGACCAAATTTTTAAGACTTGAGCTCTGCATACCACTATTTTTTTACATAAAATGAAACAACAGATATGCAATTGAAGCGTAGATTTTGAGGATCAATAAAGGGTGTGGGGATTTTTTCTTTCAGTTTGATATTAGGTAGCATTCAATATACTCACAGCAGAAAAGAGGGCAACTAGTCCAGTCAGCCTCCCTAGGCCAACACATCTAATGCACAAACAGGATGCAGACAAACCTCTCAACATGATGGACACTTCACAGGTCCAAGGTGAATTGCACACTAGTGGCGCGCATAGGGCGCTGTTCACACTTGTATGCGCATGGTGTCCAGCCAGCAGCCTATTACCACGCCCTTACTATTAGATTAAGTGGGTTACCCGGACACTACTCAAATGCAGCACACAGGGACAGACTCCATTATACACGGCCTGTATTAAGAGGCCTGGCTGCACCCTGTATAAAAAAGTGCAAGAAATATATCAAATATATATGAGGTATTAGTTAGTAATATTTACCTTGCACCTGTGAAGTGTCCATCATGTTGAGAGGCTTGTCTGCATCCTGTTTGTGCATTAGATGTGTTGGCCTGGGCTGACTGAACTAGTTGTCCTCTTTTCTGCTGTGAGTATGTAATGGGATCAACAATTCAGACTGCATCATTAATGTAGAAATGGATTTGAATACTGTTTCAGCAATTGCCCACAAGGGGGCAGTGTCAGACTATACAATCACAAACACAGAGCTGGGAAATCCCCTACTGCAGTTTGTGTGTGAAAACCAGGAAGAAAAAAAAATGCGGGAAGGTTGTTCAGCTCCAGAGCTCAGCCAGAGGAGAGCTGCGTGTGGTCTCCCTGAACAGAGGGCTCTTTTGCCACAGGAGACTTGGAGAAATCACCCTGTGGAAGTGGTTTCTGCCATTCCCGGTCTGCAGGACTTTGTTTTCACCAAGGATCTAACCGGACTGCAGAGCATCGCAACCAGAGTGTAAGTGCAGGGGCTGTGACCTCCCTTCTTCTGCTCGGCGTGCCCCGGGACTAAAAGACTGATTAGAATCCGTTACCAGCGGGGGAAGATCAAAGGAAAAGACCGAGGAGCTGCATCCCTTCAGCGCTGCACCGGGACCCATCATCGTGAGACTCCAGGCCTGCGACGTGGGAGCAGCATCTTCTTCCGGGATAGACTGGTACGTGATTGTAGGGAAAGTTAGGGAAAGTTGCCGCCATTTCTTTGTTGTTGTTTTTCCTTTCTTCTTGCTGCGTACCCGGAAGGAGTGAAAATCCAGGGACTCCACTATACTCATGTGCGCAGATAGTTTGGTTGATTGTATTATAAATATGTTTCCTAGTAAAGAAATGTTACTGCCGGTAAAATCTGAGTATGGGGATTTTGTTGGAATAGAGCATACACACACACCCGCGGCCCTACCACCGGTCGCTTCATGTGGCGTAGTCGGCAGGATGTGTGACCAACAAAATCATCCCCCGGTAGTAACTTATAACCGGACGGCTCCCCCGCCGTCTATTGTCAATCAGGTGAGGAAGTTTGACGGACGGAACTATCCTGTAACTGAATGGACTGAACAACTTAAGATAGTGGGGGAAATGTATAACACTGATCCTAAGACCTTAGCAGAAATGGCCATGCTAACATTAGAAGGGGAAGCGTGGACGACAGTCAGGCTGGAGACGGTTAGGGGCCAGCGTACGTTGGATGACTTGGTGCGGGTGCTGGAGAACACCTATGGGCCGACCACATATGCGGAAACATTGCGCTATATGTTCTTCAGGCGTACTCAACTCGAGTCGGAGGACATTCCTCAATATGCCAATGCCCTTCAAGTGCTACTAGAACAAGTCGGTAGAAACGAAGAACAGATAGCTAGTACGGGTACCCGTGACCTGGTGTTGAGAGATCAGTTTGTGACCGGATTGAGAGACCCGTACCTTAACCGCTCGTTGCAAGATCTACTCCGGATAAATCCGGCCTTTACGTTCGCTGAGGCTAAACAAGAAGCTATAGAACGTTCAAGGGGACCTGTCGTGGAGACACAGACATATACCGCGGCTTGCAGGTCCATATCTGGTATCGGGACTCCGAACAGCAACATGGAAGAACTGAAACAGATGGTGGCAGAGTTGCAGAAACAGGTGTTACAGCTCACCTTAGACCAACAGGCGGGCCGGCAAGCGAGACAACAACCCAGAAGAAGATGCTGGACATGCGGTGATCCCCGCCATAGAGCCAACCGTTGCCCCCAGAACTTTCAAGCTCCTCCACAGTCCAATCTACCAGAATCAGCAAGTCATGTCCCACAACAGTGGCTGCCTTTAAACTAGACGCCCCTGCCAAAGAGGCTCACTCGGCAGGGGATGCCAAAGAGAGGGGTGTAGGAAAACAGAGCCAGCCACGGAACAAACTTGCATCAAATAGCCCCACCCTGGAAGTATTACTGGAAGGGATCGCCGTACAAGGGTTAATGGATACTGGGTCTCAGGTATCCACCATCTCCGAGCAGTTCTACGAAGAATGTCTAAAGCCGCGGGTTGTCTATGACCCTGATACCGCCATCAAGATCAAAGCAGCCAATAATCTACCCATTCCGGTGACGGGAGTTGCCTGGATGAACACCGAAATCTGTGGCCAAGATCTCGGGAAGAGAGGGATAATCGTGGTCAGGGAAGGCTTTGGATCAGAAACGCCCATGATTATTGGGATGAACATCTTGAAAGACCTGAGTCTGGTGTTGTTTACCAAGAAGGGGCCCAAGTACTGGCAAGAAGTGACCGGACATAGGGCCACCCGCCGTGCCTTTCAGCAAGTGGTCCGGACCTGCAACCTCCAGCGAATGACAGAAGAACAACTGCCGCTGGCCACGGTCACCGTACCCCGCCATACTAGGATCACCTTACCGGCTGGGAAAGAGACAGTTATCTCACTACCCCTTAGCACCATGAGACAGCTTGAAGGCGTGGAGGTGCTGATAGAGCCGCGCTCCCCGAAGGAAGGGAAGCTAAATCCACTAGTCGCTCGAACTCTAGCAGTAGTGAGAAAGGGAAGAATTCCTGTCAGGCTGGGCAATACGGCTAACGTGAGCGTTGACCTAGAAGCCGGGACACAGCTCGCCCGAGTCTACGCTCTAACCGAAGAGGTGAACCCTATGAGCCCCCTCCAGTTTGTACCATCTACAGAGGGAGATTGGACAGTGACGGTCTCTGCCATGGCCGCTGTCGCGGGTGACACCAACGCGGGGCGAGAACTACGAGAGAAGTGTCAGTTGGACGTATCCCAATACTCCAAACGGGAGGTGTCCCAGGTGGAAGAGCTACTTCAAGAGCATCAGGCGTCCTTTGCCCGGCATGACACCGACTTTGGGTGCACCACCAGTATCAAGCACGAAATCCCCACCGGTGACACTGCTCCTATCCGTGAAAGGTACCGCCAAATTCCTCCCCAGCAATACCAAGAAGTGAAAAATCTCCTGAATTCCATGTTACACGCGGGAGTGGTACGAGAAAGCCAGAGCCCCTGGGTGGCACCGGTAGTGTTAGTCAAGAAGAAGGACGGATCCCTGAGATTCTGTGTGGACTACCGCCGTTTGAATGCTTGCACCATCCGGGACTCGTACCCTTTGCCAAGGATCGAAGAATCCCTGACAGCCCTGAGGAAAGCCAAATACTTCTCTTCGTTGGATCTGGCCAGCGGATATGGGCAGGTACCTATGCATGAGAAAGATAGAGAGAAGACTGCTTTCATCTTACCCATGGGCCTGTACGAGTTCGACCGGATGCCCTTTGGTCTGAACAACGCGCCGGGGACTTTCCAGCGGCTGATGGAGCGCTGCTTGGGAGACTTCAACTTCGACTTCACCCTCATCTACCTGGACGACATTGTAGTCTATTCGGCCACATTTGAAGAACACCTGCAGCAGCTGGGCCGTGTGTTCAGTAGGTTGAGAGAACATGGCCTGAAGTTGAAACCCAGCAAGTGTCGTCTTCTGCAGCCCGAGATCAATTACCTGGGCCACCGGATCTCAGCCGAAGGTGTCCAGCCATCTTCAGAGAAGATAGCCGCCGTACGAGATTGGCCGCAGCCCACAAACGTCAAGGAGGTCAGGGCTTTCCTGGGGTTGGCCGGCTACTACCGCCGGTTCATCAAAAACTTCGCCCGACTTGCTGCACCCTTGCATGACCTGCTTCGAGGGACCACCAACAGCCCCAGAGGTCGACCCATCAGCTGGGGACCCAGCCAGGAAGAGTCCTTCCAAGCCCTAAAGGGTGTCTTAACGTCTCCCCCCATCCTGGCATATGCGGACTACAACCTGCCCTTTCAACTACACACCGATGCCAGTCTACAGGGTCTAGGGGCAGTACTCTCACAGGTACAAGAAGGCAAGGAACGGGTCATAGCCTATGCCAGTCGGTCCCTACATGAGGGCGAGAAGAACCCCACCAATTATAGCTCGTTCCGGCTGGAGCTGTTGGCCCTAACGTGGGCTATGGCGGAGAAATTTGCAGGGTACCTCACGAGGACCGAAGTACTAGTCCTGACCGATAACAACCCGTTGGCCCACTTAGAAAATGCGAAGCTCGGAGTCATGGAGCAGCGTTGGATGGCTCGGCTCTCCAAGTTCAATTACAAGATCAAATATAGGGCTGGAGCTGAGAATCAAAATGCGGACAGCCTGTCTAGAGTGTCATACCCCTTACTCAACCGAGACCGGGATGAAGAATTAGAAGGGGACGAGACGCCTGACTTTACAAAGCTCGCCCAACAGATGGTGGATTACCGCCAGTTCGTTGTGGGCGAAGCTGGAACTCCAGTGGGAGTCGCCTTGCCACCCCAGGAGTGGTGCAGGATCCAGGAGCAGAACCCTGAATGGGCTCTACTCAAACAATGGGTGAAGCGGCAGCAGAAGCCTCCCGCCGATATACGGGCACGACTGTCTACCGGGACCTTGACCCTGCTCAGTCAGTGGGACCGGCTGATTCTGAGAGAAGGAGTGCTATACCGGAAGGTTCTCTTGTCGCACATGCTGGAGGAATGCACACAAGTTGTGGTGCCTGATCAATTGGCCCATGAGATGGTGGCCCAAGCCCACAAAAGGAATGGACACTTCGGAATAGACAAGACCTTTCGGTGGATTCAACAGTCCAACTATTGCCCGGGTCCTCAAGCTGGTTGAAGACGTCTGCCAGACCTGTCGCACCTGCAAACTACACAAGTCCCCTGAGCAGCGTGCACCTGTTCAGACAATTAAAACATCCAGGCCCCTTGAGCTGTTGATGGTGGACTATCTGCTGATTGGGACGGCGAGCAGTGGCTATCAGTACTGTCTAGTCATGGTGGATCACTTCACAAAATTCGCTGTCGCTGTCGCTACCAAAGACCAGACGGCTGAATCGGCTGCTCGGGCCATCTGTCGACAGTTCATCCACGTCTACGGGTGCCCGGAGAGGTTGCACTCCGACCAGGGGGCTTGTTTCGAAGGCCGAGTCATCGAAGAGCTGCATCGGATGTATGGGATCCAGAAGTCGAGGACCACTCCTTACCACCCACAAGGGAACGGTGCATGTGAACGCTTCAACCGGACCCTACTCCAGCTGATCCGCACCTTGGCCGATGATAAGAAAGACCAATGGCCCCAATTCCTTCCTGATCTAGTATGGGCCTACAACAACCAGGTCCACTCTGTGACTGGCTACACCCCACACACCCTTCTCTTTGGCCGCCCCGGAAAAGGGGTCCATGATCTGAACCTATTCCGCCCTGGAGATGATGTCTGCCATAACTACCCCTCCTGGCTAAATGCTCACCGACAGAAGATGGAGACTGTACACCGGCTGGTGAGCCAACAAATCCGGGGCCAGATACATTCTGACCCACTCCCCGTGCAAGAGCAGCCCTTGAAGTTGGGACAGCTAGTCCTGCTCCGTATCAAGAAGCCCCAAGGGAAACTTCGAGCCAAGTGGGAGACTGAGGTCTACCGGGTAATCGAACGCCCCTACCCCAATGGGCATGTATACCGAGTGCGGGGTGAAGACAGTCGCAGCATCCGCACTGTGCACCGAAATATGTTGCGTCCCTGCCGATCCCAGCCTGACTCCCCTACCACAGTACCCGGAGGGGGTGACGCTACCAACACGACTGACGTCACGGACGTTTCCCAGCATAGTGATCACATTGACTCTGAGATCGGTGACCCACCTACACAACCCAGTTTTTCCCCCGGAGTGCTGACTGAAGTGGGGCGTAAAGACAGTGACAGGGAGGGGAACAACCGACCCTTGAGACGCACTGACCGCACCACTGCTGGGATCCCGCCCGGGCGGTCTTACAGGGACCAGTATGTATGGCCCACTTCTCAACCAACCCCTGTGACATCTGCAGTCATCGCTGCCTGGGAACCGACGGTAGTTGACAGGGACTGCCAACCTTTAAGTGGGGGGGTATGTAATGGGATCAACAATTCAGACTGCATCATTAATGTAGAAATGGATTTGAATACTGTTTCAGCAATTGCCCACAAGGGGGCAGTGTCAGACTGTACAATCACAAACACAGAGCTGGGAAATCCCCTACTGCAGTTTGTGTGTGAAAACCAGGAAGAAAAAAAAGTGCGGGAAGGTTGTTCAGCTCCAGAGCTCAGCCAGAGGAGAGCTGCGTGTGGTCTCCCTGAACAGAGGGCTCTTTTGCCACAGGAGACTTGGAGAAATCACCCTGTGGAAGTGGTTTCTGCCATTCCCGGTCTGCAGGACTTTGTTTTCACCAAGGATCTAACCGGACTGCAGAGCATCGCAACCAGAGTGTAAGTGCAGGGGCTGTGACCTCCCTTCTTCTGCTCGGCGTGCCCCGGGACTAAAAGACTGATTAGAATCCGTTACCAGCGGGGGAAGATCAAAGGAAAAGACCGAGGAGCTGCATCCCTTCAGCGCTGCACCGGGACCCATCATCGTGAGACTCCAGGCCTGCGACGTGGGAGCAGCATCTTCTTCCGGGATAGACTGGTACGTGATTGTAGGGAAAGTTAGGGAAAGTTGCCGCCATTTCTTTGTTGTTGTTTTTCCTTTCTTCTTGCTGCGTACCCGGAAGGAGTGAAAATCCAGGGACTCCACTATACTCATGTGCGCAGATAGTTCGGTTGATTGTATTATAAATATGTTTCCTAGTAAAGAAATGTTACTGCCGGTAAAATCTGAGTATGGGGATTTTGTTGGAATAGAGCATACACACACACCCGCGGCCCTACCACCGGTCGCTTCAAGTATATTAAATTTTTGGGGAACTTTTATCTCCTCTTTATGTTGCTATTTTTGATATTTATCAGTGTAGGGACCCGCAAGCGTGAGGATCCGTGAAGAGGATTGTGGGCTTACGTACATTGGCCAATTTACTAACTAATACCTCATATATATTTGATATTTTTTTGCACATGTTTATACATGGTGCAGCCGGGCCTCTTAATACAGGCCGTGCATAGTGGAATTTCTGTCCCTTACGTGCTGCAGTGAGTAGTGTCCGAGTAACCCACCTAATCTAATAGTAAGGGCGTGGTAATAGGTTGCTGGCTGGACACCATGCACATACAAGTGTGAACAGTGCCCTATGCGCGCCACTAGTGTGCAATTTACTTTGCACCTGTGAAGTGTCCATCATATTGAGAGGCTTGTCTGCATCCTGTTTGTGCATTAGATGTGTTGGCCTGGGCTAACTGGACTGGTTGCCCTTTTTTGCTGTGAGTACATTTTATAATACTTTTTGGGGGAGTTTTTATCTCCTCTTCTTGTTGCTATTTTTGATATTTATCAGTGTAGGGACCCGCAAGCGTGAGGATCCGTGATGAGGATTGCAGGCTTATGTACATTGGCCAATTTACAAACTAATACCTCACATATTTTATATATATTTTTTGCACTTTGACTATGCGGGGTGCAGCCGGGCCTCTTAATACGGCCGTGCATAGTGGAATTTCTGTCCCTTACGTGCTGCAGTGAGTAGTGTCCGGGTAACCCGCCTAATCTAATAGTAAGGGCGTGGTAATAGGTTGCTGGCTGGACACAATGCACATACAAGTGTGAACAGTGCCCTATGCATGCCATTTGTTAGGGGGGGACCGGCAGATTAGGACCAGGGGGTATATATCCTAATCGCCAGTCGGGGCCCACCGTGCTCCAGATGGCAAAGGAGCTGCTGGCACCTGAGGGTTAGGCGGAGACTATAGAGCTGGATGGCTCTGAGATAACCCAGGAACTCTGGGACCGGTCACGTGTGTTGGGACACGTCAGACCGGACGACAACCCGATTAGCGTTTTGGTGCACCTAGCGCTACACCAACCACGTGTGCAGGAAACACGTCAGGCCGGGTGGTAACCAGGTAGCGTTGACCGGAAGACCGCCACGAAAGCGCCCTGTCGGCCACGTGTGTAGGACACGTCAGGCCGAGCGGTCCTCCGATTAGCGTTTCTGGCCACCTCTCGAGTGGCCATGTGTGTGTAGGACACGTCAGGCCAGATGGGTACACCAGTAGCGTTGACCGGGAAGCCGAGGAGGATAAGGAACCCCCTGTTAACTCCACTGGGGTCCTGGGGTACGCTGTCCGTGCGCATAGGGGGCACAACCGGACAGGTGGCGCAGCAGGTGCGTTGTCCGTGTGCGTAGGAGGCACAATCGGACAGGTGGCGCAACAGGTGCGTTGTCCGTGTGCGTAGGGGGCACAATCGGACAGGAAGCACAGCAGCCGCAGCCCAGTTAACGCCACTGGGCTGCTATAGCTGCTATAGCAAGACTGGAACGGCAGGAGGGAAGCACGGCGCCTGACCCTGATGTGCCGAGCCACGAATCTTGGCGTGACAGGTACCGTTCGCCTAACCCTACCTACCGCTTCCCAACATAGGCTTATGCCGCAATGAGGCTCTAACATGGAGGTGTGCTCTGACTGAGCAAAAGTGAAGACTGCGCACCTCCATGTTGTCTCCAGCCCCTTTTATAACCTGGGTCCGCCCCAAACCCAGGGTGGAACCACCAAGGTCCAATAGCAGAGTGCCATGTCATCAGTGACGTCACATGCGACCTGTCCGGAACCGCCACGTCATTGATGACCTCATGGCAGCCACGCCCCAAACACTTCACCAGTCATCGTCTGACGACCAATACTGAGGTGCCAGATCATAGGGGCGGGCCTCTGTGAGCCAGTCCGGAGTTGCCACGTCATCAGGACACCTGACACCCTCTGCCCTATCAGGGCCTGCCACCTCACAGACATGCTCAGTGAGGTCCTTACCGGACCTAGCCTCTAGTGCACTAAGTGCCTGAGCATGCCCAGTAGCCTGAGCAACAGGCTCAGAAAGCAGACTATCAGTTTGAGCATGCTCAGTAGGCACATCCCAGAACTTAGACACAGCACGAAGTCCAAGTACCTGTGCAAAGAGGCTGTTAGGGTTAATTGTGGGAGCATGCTCAGTAGCCTGAACTGAGGACTTAGTCTCAGACATAACACAATCAGGCTGAGCATGCTCACTAGGCAAAACACCGGGCTTAGACTCTGGCTGGGGTAAATCGGCGCACGCATGCGCACTAGCCGCCTCTCCACACTTAGACGTGGTGGAAGGAACACCCAACTGGACGACCCGAGGCACGGCCAAGAACGGCAGCCGGCGCCTGGGCGCAACAGGAACCGCAGCAGGCTGCTTGCGGCTATGGCGACGCCGGTTCGTAGCACCATTAGTGTGCAATTTACCTTGCACCTGTGAAGTGTCCATCATATTGAGAGGCTTGTCTGCATCCTGTTGGTGCATTAGATGTGTTGGCCTGGGCTAACTGGACTGGTTGCCCTCTTTTCTGCTGTGAGTATATTACATTTTTGGTGAGTTTTTATCGCCTCTTTTTGTTGCTATTTTTGATATTAGGTAGCATTCACATAAGCAATGTGGTTTTGTTCAAACATTTGCAGTTTTATTGATTTCATAAAACTCCCAGGGATTCAACAACCAAAACAGTCTCTTATTGGCACAAAGGTAATAGCAAATAAATTCATCAGGCATATATCATTGGAGAACATAGAGGAGACTTAAAAAACCCACTAAAGGTCAGTTTATTCTGAGTAAAAACAGCATAGTAGGTAGATTTCAATAAACTCCATCCACTTTACTGGAACTGTATAAGACCTCTTTCACACGTCCTTGTCTCCGGTACGTGTTTGGTCCGTTTCCTCACGTACCGGAGACACGGGCACACGTAGACCCATTAAAATCAATGGGTCTGCACTCACGTGCGTGTTCTGCCATGGACCGTGTGTACGTGTGGAGCATACGTGTGTCTGTGTGCTCCACACGTCAACATGTCAGTTTTTCTCCAGCATCACGGGTGTCACACGGAACGCAAACGGACCACATGGAGGTGTTCCGTGTGACACGCGCCGGAGAAAACACACGTGTCTGAGAAAAAAAAACTTTACTCACCTTCTCCAGCACTGCTGTCTCTGCCGCTGCTGTCACTTGCTTCCACTGCCGCTCATTGCATATTCACTTCACTGCGGCCGGAAGCTGCAGCAGCGGGGAATCGGCAGGACCGAAGACCGCAGATCAGCACCATGGACAACGAAGCCAGGGACAGGTGAGCAGAAAGTTCCCGTTCTCTGTGTGTTATCACGAATACCACACAGAGAACATACGCGTGCCATAAACACGGCTCACGCAGGGCAATACTCCCCTTTTAACACGTCCGTGAAAAATGTGCGTGATTTTCATGAACGTGTGAAAGAGGCCTAACCCTGTGTTTTTGGTACAAAAGGCAGCATCAAAAACTCACCAAAAACACTGAAGCAGTAAACTGTGGAAACCAAAATTTGCTTCAGCCTCAAAAAGTTTTGGCCACAACAGTACTTATGAAGGATTTAGGCACTGTTAATGCGCTGCAGAATTTGATGCAGCCATAAAAGCAATGCATACTAATAAATTTGTTATATTAAGATTTAAAAAAGTGGCAAGAAAACCTAAAATGACAAACTGTGGGGAAAAAAGCATCACTGTAAAACAAGTGCGGGCTTTTAAAGGGAACCAGTCAGCAGGTTCATATTACCCTAATCACTGGCATCATGAACTAACAACAAGCCCCTTCCTTGCAATGAACTAGGCGGGAAATTCAACATTGCCCAAATTGTCATAATGAAGTTGCAGATTACTGCAATAATTTAGTACTTTTTTGCTTTTCCCACTGCAAACACTACTTTTATTGAAGTGTGTGGAGCTTAGGAAAAGAAACGTGGGTATGTGCTTCTGTGAAGCCCCACAGGTGTTGTCGGTGCATTACCTTCTGGGACTCCACATGGGATGGTCTGGTCACAGGGAACCTTCTTTTGGGATTTTCGTGACGCCACTCTCGGTATTGCAGTCAGGGTGACCGCCACTGCAGATTAAGGGGTGCCTGGGGCTGATGGCGGTTGTAGTGTGTCAGTTGTAGTGGCCTCCCGAGAGTGAGGTAAGCCCCAGGGCCCTGTGTAAGTGTGTGGAACCACAAGGCGCAGAATGACTCAAACACAGTCCAGGCAGTCTTTCAGGGTTTTTACTCACTGTTGATGGTAGGGTGAGTAACCCGGGCGTAGCTGGGATGAACCATGCTGGAACCAGGTATCCTTCCGGCTGGCTGATGAGGGTGACTACCAACTCGCCTTCCTAGCCCTGTGTGTTTTGAAGTCCTGCTGGGGTCGCCCAGGGAAGTTTCTGATGCCTCTCTCCCCTTCTTTTGGCCCGTTTACTTGTAGCCTGGACCAGGTCACTCCGGCTGCTTGCCTCCTGTGAACTATGGGCCCTCACTTTGCTACGTGGCTGCGGACTCTGTGGTGTTATGGTGTGGGTCTGAAGTGCCCCCACCGGCAGGTTTGGCAGAGAAAATTGAATGAATCCCTGCCCTGGGACCTGTTACCCTTGCGGGCCTGGTACCTCCCCGACAGTCCCCTAACTCTGCCACCCCTTTGCTCTCTCTAGCCTTTGGTGGATTTCGGGTGGCACTACCAGGTGACCTATCTCCCCCGTTGGTAGTCACTGCGCGTACGTTGTCTGACTAGTGGCAGCCTCAGGTCTCCTCTTTGCGTCTGCTCTCCCTGAGCTCCACTTCAGACTCGGCTCCCTCCTTCCTACTGTCTGCCTACGCAACCTAGCAACCAGGCTCTCTACCACACCCCTTGAGTGGACATGAAGGCCACGCCCCATCCTGTATTCCCCAGGGGTCCCTATCAAAGGTAGATGTGTGAGACCTGATTACTATGCGCCTGTGTAGTCACATCTCGGTTAGGCTTCTGGATTACCTGTATTGTACTGCCCCCAGCATGGGTGCAGTACTCAGTGGTGCCTGACCAGGTCAGGGGCGCCACACTTCCAGACATATTTACTATAACGTAGGTGCACAAACTATAGATCAAATTTATGCAATCCCATGGCAGGTATAGTTGTGATGCTCTGGTGCATACAGAGCAATAGATGTGTCAGTCTCTTAATAAATTAGGTGCATCTTACTCAAGCTGGCTTTTTATTATGATTGGCATAATAATGCACAGATCTTTGTAAATTCCTCCCTATGATTTCCAAAAATCCTGCAGCAAGGAGCCTGTCGATATTACCTGTCGATATTAGGAATCAGCTGTCTAGTTCCTTTTAACATGCTCTGAAAATGCTACAAAAAAATTCAATAAAAATCATTTATGTCTAAAGATTTTAACCCCTTCACGACCATGGACGGCTATATCAGTCATGGAGCGTGTCCCGTTAAGCCCCGCCCCCTGCTGCGGGCAGGCGGCGGCGGTCGGCACACATATCAGCTGTTTTCAACAGCTGACATGTGTGCCTGCTAGCTGCGGGTGGAATTGCTTCCACCCGCGGCCATTAACCCCTTAAATCTTGCTGCCAAAGTCTGGCAGCGAGATCTATATGCGCGCGGCCATGATTTTTACTTACCGCCGCCCCCCACCGGAAGTCACGTGCGTGATCATGTGACTTTCGGTGGTTGCCATCGTAGCACAGGGTCATGTGATGACGCCTGCAGCTATGAAGTTTTACTTTCGTTTTCCCTCAGCTGGGAGCAGAGGGAAACAGGAAGTGACTGAATCTGCTGTTTACAGCTGTATAGCTGTGATCAGCAGATAGATAAGAGCGATCGGATTGCTGATCGCTATAGCCCCCTAGGGGGACTACTAAAATAAAAAAATAAAAAAAAGTTTAAAAAAAAAAACCTACGTTCAAATCACCCCCTTTCCCCCCCATTGAAAATTAAACGGTTAAAAAATAAATAAATATATACATATTTGGTATCGCCGCGTTCAGAAATGCCCGATCTATCAAAATATAAAATCAATTAATCTGATTGGTAAACGGCGTATTGGCAAAAAAATTCCAAACGCTAAAATTACGTTTTTTGGTCGCCGCAAGTTTTACGCAAAATGCAATAACAGTCGATCAAAATGTAGCATCTGCATAAAAATGATACCATTAGAAACGTCAGCTCGAGACGCAAAAAATAAGTTGTCACTGAGCCATAGATCCCAAAAAATGAGAACGCTACGGGTTTTGGAAAATGGTGCAAAACGTGCGCCACTTTTATTGGACAAGCTTGTGAATTTTTTTAACCCCTTAGATACAAGTAAACCAATACATGTTTGGTGTCTACAAACTCGCACCAACCTCAGGCATCATACCCACACATCAGTTTTACCATATAGTGAACACGGTGAATAAAACATCCCAAAAACTATTGTGCCATCACACTTTTTTTGCAGATTTTCTACACTTGGAATTTTTTTGCTGTTTTCCAGTACACCATATGGTAAAACTTTTGGTTTCATTTAAAAGTACAACTTGTCCCGCAAAAAACAAGCCCTCATATGGCAAGATTGACAGAAAAATAAAAAAGTTACGGCTCTCGGAAGAAGGGGAGCAAAAAACAAAAACGCAAAAACGGAAAGTGCCCCGGGGCTGAAGGGGTTTAATCTTAATTAGATAGCCATTACATTTAGAATTTCATATGGTGCACAATAATAATCATATGGATGATAGAGGGAGCATAATAAGCATCACATACAAACCTATTGGAAATATTGAATTCATTCATTTTCTCTTTTATTCTTAAGCCTGTGGACACTTCTTCCAATGTAAAAGCGGACATCTGTGGCTAAGCACTTTCCCCACTTCTACAGTATCAGTGCCTCCCTTCCATTCATCCTACAGTAATATAAAACCAGGAGAAACAGGAGTTATGTGTGCAAAACAATTACAATTTTATTGTTAACAAACAAAAACTAGAAGTGTATCTAGGCTTTCCAGCACCCGGGGCAAGAATCCAGTTTGGCGCCCCCCCACAAAGCAGTTTGGGTGGTCATCATGTGACCAATCACTGATATGTGATTTGCACACTTAAGGCTACTTTACACGCTGCAATATCGGTCCCGATATCGCTAGCGTGGGTACCCGCCCCCATCTGTTGTGCGACACGGGCAAATCGCTGCCCGTGCAGCACAACATCGCGCAGACCCGTCACACATACTTACCTGCCCGGTGACGTCGCTGTGACCGGCGAACCGCCTCCTTTCTAAGGGGGCGGTCCGTGCGGCGTCACAGCGACATCACTGAGCGGCCGCCCAATAGAAGCGGAGGGGCGGAGATGAGTGGCCGGAACATCCCGCCCACCTCCTTCCTTCCTCATAGCGGCCGGGAGGCAGGTAAGGAGAGGTTCCTCATTCCTGCGGCGTCACACATAGCGATGTGTGCTGCCGCAGGAGCGACGAACTACATCGTTACTGCTGCAGTAACGATAATCGAGAATGGACCCCCATGTCACCGATGAGCGATTTTGCACGTTTTTGCAACGATGCAAAATCGCTCATCGCTGTCACATGCAGCAACATCGCTAATGCGGCCAGATGTGCGTCACAAATTCCGTGACCCCAACGACTCCGCATTAGCGATGTCACAGCGTGTAAAGCCCCCTTTACAGTCACTTGATGACGAGATTCTCTTCATAATTCTCTCAATGCTCAATCAGAAACGTAGGAAGAAAAGCTAATTGTCACATGCAAGTATGAAAATCACAGAGTGGAGCGGCCATGTGATGCCAGCGAGCAGAGCTGAATTGTGACAGTGGGTATATTACACACTGCTAGAATTGAGGACTAGAACACTTTCTAATTTTATAATTCAAGGGGTTGTCCAGGTTTGAGATGAAAGTCTGCAGTTGCAGTGACTCTATTCATGACTTCAGGCTTCTGAAATTTTACAGTGCATGCTTTGCACACTTTTAGGATTCTTCGGTGCCAGTGACGAGAATGGGCGATCTTGTGAGCACAAGTATGAGATTTGTATACTTCTGGCCACATTCTCATTTCATGTGTCCGGCCTCAATCAATTTATTTGTGACGCCCTGGACTAGCCGGGTAGTCACAGGTAGGCCCTTACACAAACACCCCCCTCCCCCTTAGTGAGGTGACAGCAGCCATCCTACAAAAACCTTGTCACCTCCCTCCGGGTTTGATGTTCACACCAGGGGGGCGGAGCCAGGTGGTTGGCTCCGCCCACTGAGGAGTACAAAAGGCCCTGAGGCAGGAGAAAGTGGAAGATTAGTTTGGACAGTGGAGTGGAGTGGAGTTCGAGTGCAGACCTGTGCCCAGGTCTGCTTGAGTCTAACACCAGGTGTCTGGGTTGGAGCCCAGTCACCTCTGGCAAGGAGGCAGATGGTAGTGGCCACCTGCAGGAGCCGGGACTACAGCCGGTAGAACCGTAAGGACCGGGGACGGGTGGTGACCCGCCGGTACCAAACCGGGGAACCGATTGGAAACCGGAACACCAGGAGGGGTACTCAGACCCAGGACGAGGCCCAGAAACAACTGGGCCGAGTCAAATCAACTGATTGAGGACTGGACTTTAGGCCCTTTCCCACCTAAGACCCGACTGAAGACAACAGCCCAACCATAGGGGTAGAAAGCCACCACCCAGGCATTGAGACCCGACGGGCCAGCGTCTGCGGGCAAAAGGGCTCTACCGGCACACACCAGGCTGGGGAGCGGACTACCGTTGCTCAGGCATACGAGTCATCATTTCTACAAAAGTGAGGTGCAGGAGAAAGGCGGAAACCACCAACTTACAAAGGGGAAAAGCGCAGCCGGCTGCGGGCACCATCCACAGTCTTGTTTGGTTTACCAGAGACTCCAGCTTGTTTGTAACAGTGAGTACAACAGTGCCTTCGGGCCGCGCATCGCGCCGCACCGACACGCCAGCAGCATCGTCCATTCCCTCAGCACCTCCCTCGGGCCCCCGGGACCACAATCCCCTACCAACGGAGGGGTCAACACCAAGCTGTGCAACACCGTCCCCGGGAGCCTAGTTAATGGCAGCGGTGGTGTCCATCCATTCACCACAACCCGTGAGTGGCGTCACAAACTCAAATCTCCTACAAACAACCATGGCTCCGGCCGTGGACCTCCCCACCGAAGTCCCTACGTGTAGCGCCAACCCCCCCTTTCAGAGCGACATGACCCCCGGGTCTGTGAGGAGCTCGAGCCACCCACCAATTAGCACGGATTCGAGCAGCCGGCCGAGCCCCGGGGCGGTACACATTCTCATTGAGCGAGGACATACATGTCTGCTCAGCACATGACCACAACTATGTAAATCACATACTTGCAGCTTCGTAATCTCCCACTCTCACCGCCGGCACCAGAGAATCCTGACAGCGTGCAGTGTGCTCACTGTGAGAATTCAGATATCTGCAGTCACATAGCGTGACACATAGAGTGACTGCAGACTCATCACAAACGTGGACAACCCCTTTGATGCTCCTAACAACATAAATAAAATCATAGTAGCCCCTAACTAGTCAGATGGCACAAGACTTTATTAAAGAGATTGTCCACTACTTTAAAGTTGATGGTCTTTCATAGGATAGGTCACAATGTCTGATGGGTGGGGTGCCAGGTGCCAGACCCCGACCAAATCGTCTTTTCTAAGTGGTGGCAGGTGGCCGGAAGTGCTCAGTTCTGGATCTGCTCCATCTTCTGATAGTGTCAGCAGCATCCTATTAAAATCAATGAGGCGGATGTGCAGTACCCGGCCGCGGACACCACCAGAGGATGGAGCAGATCCAGAAATAAGCATTTCTGGCCACCTGCACCGAGAACAGCTGATCAATGGGAGTCCTATTGCTCTCATATCAGAAGCATTGCGCAAGTGGCACCAAGGCCTAATCATGAGACATTGTCAGTATCACAAATAAACATTTACATTCAGGTACCTTATAGATGATGTCTCTAAGTCATTTCATTCTATGCTTCACCTTGTCCTGGCGCCATGATGGCTTTTCACATTCACATCTCGTCTCTGCATCTTCTCCAGTTTTCTGCAGCACATCCCAACACAATGCCCCTAAAATAGCAGAATGATTAGAATACTTCTATTTAAAAATATCTGCCCTACACTGTGCCCCAGAATAAATAATGGCCCCTCACTGTATTCTCTTCAGAAAATATGACCCACACTGACACTGTCCTTCTTATGGTACATGCCCCACACACTGCCCTCTCCTTTCCATACTGAGCCTCTTCACACTGTCCTTTACACTGTGTCCCCTTATACTGTCCAGTCTTTATACTGTGCACTCTCATCACACACCCCTCCTAGCTATTGCCTCACACTGTCCCCTGATGCTACCCCCTCTCCATACTTATACTATGGGGCCCCTCTTATTTCACAGTCCTATCATGGCAACTAAGCACAATCATAGAAAGTCATACCTCCCAACTTTTTAAGAAGTGGAGAATGATCTGTATTTCAGCACTTACACAGTAATTTTGCCCATGCTGAAGATCTTTTTGTGTCTCACCCACTATGATACACCTTCATGGCCCCACCTAGTATGATAGCCTCACACGGTATGATTTCCCTACAAATGCCACACAAAGTATGATGCCCACACAGTAAGATGTTCACCACAGCCCTTCCTGTACATTTTGGTATTTACCATAGCCCCATATACAGTATGATATGAATCAAAGACCCCCACAGAGTATGATGTCCACCACCAATGCTATATACAACTTGATGTCCACAAAATCCCCCTCTAGTGTATAATGGCCCCCCATAAGCATCCACACAATGTATTGTCCCCCATATAGTATGATGGTGACCACAATCCCCCACACAATATAATGGTCCCCATAGATCTCCACATAGTTTGATGGCATTCACAGCTCCCCATACAGTATGATGGTCCACCACAGCCACCACACACATTATAATGGTCAGCTCACAGTCTTCTATATAGTATGAGTGTCCAAAAGATAGTCTGGCTCACTGAGAGTGCTCAGGGAAATTTTAAGACAAAATATTTACAGAGATCCCGGCACACATGAAAAATCCAACAAGGAATGATAATGAAACTTTTATTTATTCGTGTTTTTTATTTTGACGTTTCGGCTATTTTGCCTTCATCAAAAAACTATTAATATGAAGAAAACGGAATTTAGCATATATGGAGGACATCAATGAACATTCTTGATGAGGAGACAAAAGGGGTATAAGGAACTCCAATGAGTAAAGGGGGGATAATACCGCTTATGCAGAGGGCTGTGCCACGGGTGATCAGCGGTGAAGTGTGATGTCCCCCCCCTACAACCGACCATATAGTATGTTTGTTCCTCCCATATATGTTGCATTCCCCCAAACTCTCTTATATAGTATAATGGTCCCCCTATATGGTACAATGATCACCAAAGACCCCATGTAGTATAATAGTCCCCCCCACAGTCCCCCATATAATATGATGGTTCTCCCCTCAGCCTCCTATATAGTATGATGGTCCCCCACAGCTCCCCAAAATATAAAAATGTTTAAACCCTCCTAATCCAGACTCCTCTTCCTCCAGCAGAGATCACGTCCTCCTCTTTCTGGCCTCATGGTGGACACTGGTGGCTCAATGCAGTGACATCCATTGCATGGCCCCAGCTCTCGGCCTGCCGAAGTGAGTGAAAGAGCAACAGAGCCAATAGTCCTGTGCTATGTTACTGTTAACATCTGAAGGACACTGATACTATTAACAGCGTAAAAAACAATGCGGGATGTGGCTGGACCGGCCCATATGGCATTTGCCAGATATGCTCAATGGACAATTCGGCCCTGACACATACTTGCAGTAGCCCACCTTAACCTGTGTGTATCTTTTTGGAAGGAAGGTGAGAAAACCATTAAATATGCTAATTATATCAGATAATAAGTTATTGATTATTCACACTTTATCTACTTTTTCAGTTAAGCAAGTTTCCATTTGAACAACAAAGCTCACAAGCTGGTAAGTGCAGTAATTATAAGGAGTACTGATCTTTGACCACTAGATGTCTCACTACATATACAGAAATAAATTACCTGCAAACATTGTGTAACTTTCTGACATTGATGCTTGTAGGCTCATTACATGCTTTTGTTTCTGCGCTTTAAATCTGCAGTTTTAGAACAAATGTAAAAACACTTGTTCGCAATCATGGACTGTGTAAGCTTGGCAGCGATCAGATGACAAATGGATGACAAATGGTTCAGCTGATCTCACCTTTTATGCAGCCTATGAAGTAATCCTGCTAATGGCACATCTCCCTGTGTAAACGGGGGATGTGCTGCTGTCAATATGCAAACTATATGTTTGAGCTAATTATTCAATTACTTGTCCTCAAACAATTTGCATCTGCTTATGTCAGAGGGCCTTAAATGAGCACTAATCTACTCATGTCATCAGTCAGTGCTTATTTATTGCAGATATGCAAAAAGTGCCAGAATAATGGCATAAAGAGTAGCAGAAAGGGGGAGCAAATGTGGTGTGATGAATTTACTTTGAAAAGTTTCTGCACCTGACTGCAGCTTCCCTGTCCTTGCTAAAGAAAATCATCCCCACAGCATGATGCTGCCACTATCATGTTTGACTGTGGGGATGGTGTTTTCAGGTCTTGTACCACACTAAGCGTTTTACATTTAGCCCAAAAAATTATACTTTGGTCTCATCTTCCACAAGCCATGTAGGGGACACTGGGAACCTAGACACACGAGGTGGATGAACTAATAAATAAAGTCATGAGGTCAATGTGGAAGCATCCTGAAAAAGCCCTATAATCATTGTACAAGATTCAAAGCTCTACCACATAGAAGAGGACAAATTTAGTTTAGTTGATCTCCTAATAAACACATGGTTATTGTCAAGTGGTCTCAATATGCGATACATTCTTTTGACGATTAATCTAATTCATAAGATCCCAAAGGTCTTTGGCTAGAGTGCATTCTTATGAAAGGCTATTCAGTTGTAGCTTGTCATTCCACTATCTGTATCTCCACTAATGAAGTAGCTAAGAATCTTCGTAAATAGCGTTAATAGATTCAGGATTGATAGTAGAGTTGTCAGAGCCTACCCTACATCCTATCTTCTTTTATATAGGTTGGTTTGTTTGCCTGTTTATTGTTTGTGTGTTTTCACCAGCTAGGCCTCACTTAGGGTACCTTCACACTTTAGCGAAGCAGCAGCGATCCGACCAGCGATCTGACCTGGTCAGGATCGCTGCTGCATCGCTACATGGTCGCTGGTGAGCTGTCAACCAGGCAGATCTCACCAGTGACCAGCCCCCAGCCAGCAGCGACGTGCAAGCGACGCTGCGCTTGCACGGAGCCGGCGTCTGGAAGCTGCGGACACTGGTAACTAAGGTAAACATCGGGTATGGTTACCCGATGTTTACATTAGTTACCAGCGCACACCGCTTAGCTTTGCTCTCCTAGCTACAGTACACATCGGGTTAATTAACCCGATGTGTAATGCAGCTACATGTGCAGAGAGCAGGGAGCTGCGCACACTGCTTAGCGCTGGCTCCTTGCTCTCCTAGCTACAGTACACATTGGGTTAATTAACCCGATGCATAATGCAGCTACATGTGCAGAGAGCCGGAGCCGGCAGCACAGGCAGCGTGAGAGCTGCGGAGGCTGGTAACTAAGGTAAATATCGGGTAACCCGATGTTTATCTTGGTTACAGCTTACCGCAGCTGCCAGATGCCGGCTCCTGCTCCCTGCTCGCTTCATTTCGTCGCTCTCTCGCTGTCACACACAGCGATCTGTATGTCACAGCGGGAGAGCGCCTTTGAAGAAAACGAACCAAGGCTGTGTGTAACGAGCAGTGATCTCGCAGCAGGGGCCAGATCACTGCTCAGTGTCACACACAGCGAGATCGCTAATGAGGTCACTGCTGCGTCACAAAAAGCGTGACTCAGCAGCGATCTCGGCAGCGAGCTCGCTGTGTGTGAAGCACCCCTAACTGCTGGTCACAGAGCTTTGTGGTTAAAACCTTGGGTGGTGGACAATCTTACAAGTATAATTAGTGTGGCATTCTTTTTGAACCTTGCATTTTCTTTGAATCTGTACATGACCACCTTATGGAGTCTTGATCTGATAAAAAGGGGAACTCTTTCCTAGTTGCTTCATGACAGGTTTAGATACTCCAGAAGAAGTGGCTCCCTGGAAACCACATAAACTAAACCTCAAAATAAATATCTTTATTAATAGTATTGATTTAAAATATAGACACCATATGTCTTTCAGACAACAGTAAACAAATACAAAGTGAGTGAAAGCTTAGTTGAAAAATAGAAAGGCGTGAGAGAATGAGTAATAGATCAGTGATAGGTATCGGGTTTCATAGAACCTAATCTAGATCCTTAAATAACCCTTCCTACCAGCGGAGGGTGTCATAATGTTTAGGACCCCCCCCGCTCCAGATCGCTGGCCCTCACTATCCCTATTTTCTACTGGCTTGTGTCCACCACCAACAAACAGGTGCAAAGGTGTATTTAAGACAAACTACATGTAATACACAATAGCGTTAAATGTAGGTTTTTTCGCTGAATAAATAATCCGATCTGTAAACTTGATATTTGTTAGAACGGAGCGACAGGGCCTGCCAAGCGGGCTCTTGCAGCTCCTCCCGACACGTTTCCCCCCCTTCTAACGCAATGAAAGGGGGTTCATCAGGGGTACTAAGTAGAAGACACTTAAAAATTGGTTAAAGCCAGTGACTCGATAAGTCTGCTGACCAGGATAAGTGCGACAAATATTACTGTATCCTTTTTCACAAGATCCCCTATTGTTCCATCAGGATAAATGGACTTATAGGAGGGGTTATGCCTTTGGGCCTACTGATTTTTCCTTAATGAACAATGGCCCAACGGATGTATATTAATCTCCAATTTAAATGAAGAGAGAATCCTTTGCAACCAATGTGTCAAGGTAGGGGTTGTTCCAGCCTGATTCCTGGAGAATTTTCACCACAATGTTCCTGATTCTTCCTTAATGAACAGGGGCCCAACGGATGTATATTAATCTCCAATTTAAATGAAGAGAGAATCCTTTGAAACCAATGTGTCAAGGTAGGAGTTGTTCCAGCCTGATTCCTGGAGAATTTTCACCACAAGGCTCCAGCAAGAGAAAAGATACCATCCAAGGACCATATATGTGGTCATAGTAGACAAACTGCTGCAATCAGCAATAAGTGATAGGCCACCAGTAGAAGGGAGAAAAAATATACCCAAAGAAGTCCTCTAGACAACTCCACCTGCAAAGACCCTATCCGGGTCCCGAGTGCCGATACACATCTAAAACGCAGGGAGTGATGCTGGAAATCCAGTGTATTGCCTGTATCCTGTGCGATGTCGGTGTGTGGTTTCAAATGATTCTCTCTTCATTTAAATTGGAGATTAATATACATCCGTTGGGCCCCTGTTCATTAAGGAAGAATCAGGAACATTGTGGTGAAAATTCTCCAGGAATCAGGCTGGAACAACCCCTACCTTGACACATTGGTTGCAAAGGATTCTCTCTTCATTTAAATTGGAGATTAATATACATCCGTTGGGCCATTGTTCATTAAGGAAGAATCAGTAGGCCCAAAGGCATAACCCCTCCTATAAGTCCATTTATCCTGATGGAACAATAGGGGATCTTGTGAAAAAGGATACAGTAATATTTGTCGCACTTATCCTGGTCAGCAGACTTATCGAGTCACTGGCTTTAACCAATTTTTAAGTGTCTTCTACTTAGTACCCCTGATGAACCCCCTTTCATTGCGTTAGAAGGGGGGGAAACACGTCGGGAGGAGCTGCAGGAGCCCGCTTGGCAGGCCCTGTCGCTCCGTTCTAACAAATATCAAGTTTACAGATCGGATTATTTATTCAGCGAAAAAACCTACATTTAACGCTATTGTGTATTACATGTAGTTTGTCTTAAATACACCTTTGCACCTGTGTGTTGGTGGTGGACACAAGCCAGTAGAAAATAGGGATAGTGAGGGCCAGCCATCTGGAGCGGGGGGGGTCCTAAACATTATGACACCCTCCGCTGGTAGGAAGGGTTATTTAAGGATCTAGATTAGGTTCTATGAAACCCGATACCTATCACTGATCTATTACTCATTCTCTCACGCCTTTCTATTTTTCAACTAAGCTTTCACTCACTTTGTATTTGTTTACTGTTGTCTGAAAGACATATGGTGTCTATATTTTAAATCAATACTATTAATAAAGATATTTATTTTGAGGTTTAGTTTATGTGGTTTTCTGGTCATTGTACCTCGAATTTCTATTATTTGTGGTTTTACGAAGTGGCTCCCTGCCCAGAAATGAGTCCTGTAGATCTCAATTTAGATGTAGATAATTCTTCTTTGGACCTCCTAGACATCAGATTAGACCCCAGAAGTAGAGTTGAGTGCGGTTCGTGGTTCTCCAGTTTGCGGCTCGAGTGATTTTGGGGGCTGTTCTAGATCGAACTAGAACTCGAGCTTTTTTGCAAAAGCTCGATAGTTCTAGATACGTTCGAGAACGGTTCTAGCAGCAAAAAACCCAGCTAATTCCTAGCTGGCTTTCCGCTGTAATAGTGTAAGTTACTCTGTGACTCACACTATTATGACATTTCAGTGTATAGTGTGCGGGAACAGCGCATTCAGATCACTGCTGTTTGGATAATGGCGATCGCCATTTTTTTTTTTCCTTGTCTGCCTTCCCTAAGCGAGCGCGTGTAGTGGGGAGGGCCAGCATGTCAGCCAATCCCAGACACACACACAGCTAAGTGGACTTTTAGCCAGAGAAGCAACGGCATGTGTGATAGGATGTCCATGTCACATGTCCCTGCATTATAAAAACGAGTATCTGCCCGTCCGGGCGCCATTATCTCTTCTGCGTCCTTGGTGTCAGACATCACTGGTGCAGCTCCTATCGCCGATACAGCTGTATTACACTCCATACACAGCGCTGTACAGCATAGGGATAGCACTTTCTATCAGTCCTTTTAAGGGCTCGTACCGGCAGGGTCAGAGCCATAGGTGACAGGTTCTGAAAACAGAGTTTACCAGCTACACAAGATGACAGCGTCTGTGTAGCTAAGGTCAGGGATTTCCTCGCTGCATTTCCCCATTAGGAGGGATAGAAAGGCAGGCTTCCATTCCTCTACCCCGAGACCCACAACCATGCCACTGTACCCGCCTGTCCTCTGTACACTCCAACTCATTATAACTAAGCCATTATACTAGTAAACATTGAGTGAACTTAGTGGCATCCTAAACGTGGCTATTGGACTTCTGTATAGTCACAGTAGTGCACAGATATTTGCAGCACCTCTGCCTGCATTGCACACTCAAACTCATTGTTACTAAGCCATTATACTAGCAAACACTGAGTGAACTTAATGGCATCCTAAACGTGGCTATTGGACTTCTGTATAGTCCCACTAGTGCAAAGATATTTGCAGCATGTCTGGCTGCATTGCACACTCAAACTCATTATAACTAAGCCATTATACTAGCAAATGTGAGCAAGGATGGTTGACCTTAGGGAGATCAACATCTCCCTAAGGTCAACATCTGTGGATGGATACCATGTTTGGCATAGGTGGTCTCCTTGACTGGAGACTGCCCTTCCCGTGGTTGTTCCTTCCCGGTGAAAGACCTGGCTAGTTTCCTGCCAGAGTTGAGAAACATGTGATGGTGTCTCCGCAGGCCTTCTTGCTTTGAATATTTCCCAGGGGGCATTGCTCTAGAATCACTGCGTTGAGAAACACTAAGGATAATAATAAGGAATAACGTTTGGAACACCATTCTAAGTCTGAACTGGGTGCAAAAACCTAAAAAAACATCACTATGGGGAGATAAGGTATGCACACCAGTGACTATGTAAGGGGAATACATGAAATAGCAGAAACTGCTGTGTGAATACTGACTTGAAAAATCCAATAGCTATATGTAAGAGTGAAAATGTGAAAAATGGAATCTGCATTACTGCCATGAACATATGAATCAAGAGAAATTTAGCTACTGAATTGATCAATGCAATAGAGCCCCAACACTACGCCAAAGTATTTCTCTACGTTGGGGTCCCTAGCTTTTGTGTGTCCTCTCATGCAGTTAAAAAACTTACCGTGTATGGGAAGCTGAGACCCAGGCTATTTATGCGTATGATATAGATTGGCAATAGGTGTGGTTGGGGAGGGTTCACAAATGAAAAACTACTAACAATAAGGAATAACGTTTGGAACACCATTCTAAGTCTGAACTGGGTGCAAAAACCTAAAAAAACATCACTATGGGTTTTTGCACCCAGTTCAGACTTAGAATGGTGTTCCAAACGTTATTCCTTATTGTTAGTAGTTTTTCGTTTGTGAACCCTCCCCAACCACACCTATTGCCAATCCATATCGTACGCATAAATAGCCTGGGTCTCAGCTTCCCATACACGGTAAGTTTTTTAACTGCATGAGAGGACACACACAAGCTAGGGACCCCAACGTAGAGAAATACTTTGGCGTAGTGTTGGGGCTCTATTGCATTGATCAATTCAGTAGCTAAATTTCTCTTGATTCACATGTTCATGGCAGTAATGCAGATTCCATTTTTCACATTTTCACTCTTACATATAGCTATTGGATTTTTCAAGTCAGTATTCACACAGCAGTTTCTGCTATTTCATGTATTCCCCTTACATAGTCACTGGTGTGCTTGCGTTGAGAAACACGTGATGGTGTCTCCGCAGTGGTGGATGTTGATCTCCCTAAGGTCAACCATCCTTGCTCACATAGTCTTTTACTAGGCAATGCTCCCACTAGCCAGATTCCTACTCCACACTGATGAGGGGCAAATACCCCGAAACGGCTGTCTGTGGATGGATACCATGTTTGGCATAGGTGGTCTCCTTGACTGGAGACTGCCCTTCCCGTGGTTGTTCCTTCCCGGTGAAAGACCTGGCTAGTTTCTTGCCAGCGTTGAGAAACATGTGATGGTGTCTCCGCAGGCCTTCTTGCTTTGCTTATTATACTAGCAAACACTGAGTGAACTTAGTGGCATCCTAAACGTGGCTATTGGACTTCTGTATAGTCCCAGTAGTGCAAAGATTTTTGCAGCACGTCTGGCTGCATTGCACACTCAAATTCATTATAACTAAGCCATTATACTAGCAATTTATGCTGCCAGTTTAAGGCCCGTAGTTGCATTGTCAGGGATATTTATTCTTTATTATTCTGCTGTTAATAAAGCTAGACCACCGCTGCAATCTACACCACCTCTCAATTTTTACTACCACATTTTCAGTGCACAATCTTGTCGCAATCAATATGAGTGGCAAAATGACAGATGCTGGTGGAAAGGGGAAGAGGCGTGGTGGAAATGGAAAAAAAGGGTTTGTCCGTGGGGAAGGTGGCAAAGCTCCATTATCATCTGCTGAAGATAGACCATCTACCAGCAAAAGTAAGATGTCTACTACTTACCGTGGACAATCCGATGTGCTCCCTTTTTTTACGGACACGAACAACAGGAACAAAGGTAGATGATGGCCAAAAAAGGAAAATGCTTGAATGGATCTCAAGTGGTCCAACAAGTGCCCTCTCAGCCACCTCAAGTACCGCATCCAAAAAACACCAGTCCTCTGAGTTGTCATCCCAATCAAACTTGCTTTCTCCCAGCTCTGAAGTCTCCATCAGCCCTGCACAGTATGGTGGAAGTGAGATGGCTGAGTCTGCAGAGCTGTTCAGTCACACTATATAGCCTGGGAATCAGAGGTCTGCTCCCAAGCTACAGTGAGTACAGACCAGGAAATGGTCTGCAGTGAGCCCAGAACCTTTGTGACTCTGATTCAGGCCGGGAGGACCAAGTTTCTGAGCATAATGTTGACCCTTTGTCACAAACTGTAACACCTGTGGTTATAGGCAATGAGGAACATACTGATGACGATGAGACGCAGATACCAGATTGGGATGACAACTTAAATATTCGGTCAGGGCAAGAAGAGGCTCGGTCTGAGGGGGAGGGGAGTGCAAACACAACAATTGATGAGGAAGTTCTAGATCCCACCTACTGTCAACCCCCAGTCAGGCACTCGAGGAGGTCAACAGAGGCGGTGGAAGAGGATGCAACCGACGACGAAGTTACCTTGTGCCTTCCTGGACAGAGTCGGAGCACTGGTAGCACATCTACAACTGCATCATCAGCCACCACTCTGCCTCTGAGCACTAGTCGGGGGGGCTCAGCAGGTCGCATGCCCTCTAAGCCTTGCCTAGCCTTTTTTGACATACAAAAAGATCACCCAAATTATGTGATGTGTAAAATTTGTCGTGATTCTGTTAGTAGAGGTCAAAACCTCAGCAGTTTGACAACTTCTTCCATGAATCGTCACATGAATAAATATCATAGGTCCCAGTGGGAAGTTCACCGTGCTGCAATGCGGCCTAGCAGAGCGAACCATCCACGGCCTGCCCCTTCCAGTGCATCCGCGCGCTCTTCATCTTCTAGGACTGTGGGGACAGCTGTCACACCTGGTTTTCCACGCACAACTTCCACCACTGTAACCGCAACAGGCAGTTTGCTTGGTAGGTCGTCAGTTGGTTTGGAAGGGGAAACAAGTGAGTGTGTACAGCTCTCTCAGACATCGATAGCACCAACGTTGGATGAAGGCAACATCATGTCTCCGCCTGCACTTTCCTCACAAACCTGCATTTTTCCAGGGACACTCTACTCAACACCGTCTACACACAGCAGCCAGATCTCTGTCCCTCAGATGTGGTCAAATAAAAGGCCATTTCCTGCGACCCATGACAAAGCTAAGAGGTTGACTCTATCCCTCTGTAAGCTCTTGGCTACTTAAATGCTGCCTTTCCGCCTAGTGAACACACAGGATTTTAGAGACCTTATGTCTGTCGCTGTGCCCCAGTACCAGATGCCTAGTCGCCACCACTTCTCTAAGAAAAGTGTGCCCGCGCTACACCAGCATGTCGCACACAACATCACCGCTTCCTTGAGAAACTCTGTGTGTGAACGGGTGCAATTCACCACCGATACTTGGACCAGTAAGCATGGACAGGGACGTTACATGTTGCTGACTGGGCACTGGGTAACTATGGTAATAGATGGTGAAGGGTCTGCTGCACAAGTCTTGCCGTCCCCACGACTTGTGTGTCAATCCTCTGTCTGTCCAAGTTCCGCCACTGCTTCTGCCTCCTCCACCTCATCTGGGTCCTCCACCTCCGCCCCAAGCCTGCCTGGTCAGGCCACCAGCGTTCTCACTGCGCAGAAGGAATCACGCATCCCTCATTACTATGCTGGCAGCAGAGCGCAACGGCATCGGGCGGTCTTTAGCTTGACATGTCTTGGTAATAGGAGTCACACAGCTGAGGAGTTGTGGTCAGCTCTGCAGTCCGAGTTTAATAAATGATTGTCTCCACTCAACCTGCAGCCTGGTAAGGCCGTGTGCGATAATGCTGCAAACCTGGGTGCGGCCCTTCGCCTGGGTAAGGTGACACACGTGCCTTGTATGGCTCACGTGTTGAACCTTGTTGTCCAGCAATTTTTAACACACTATCCCGGCCTAGATGGCCTTCTGGCCAGGGCACGAAAACTGTCTGCTCACTTCCGCCGTTCAACCGCCGCAGCTCAGCGACTTGCATCGCTCCAGAAGTCTTTCGGCCTGCCGATTCATCGCCTGAAATGCGATGTGGCGACACGGTGGAATTCGACTCTCCACATGTTACAGCGACTGTGGCAGCACCGCCGAGCCCTGGTGCAATACGTCATGACGTATAGCCTGGGCCAACGAGATGCAGAGGTGGGGCAGATCACCCTGATGGAGTGGTCTCAGATCAAGGACCTATGCACCCTTCTGCACAGTTTCGACATGGCGACGAATATGTTTAGCGCTGACAATGCCATTATCAGCATGACAATTCCAGTTATTTACATGCTGGAGCACACGCTAAACACTATTCGGAGTCAGGGGGTGGGACAACAGGAAGGGGAGGAACTACAGGAGGATTCATATGCGCAAGGGACAACAACATCCCCAAGGTCCAGACGTTCATCATCACCAACGCGGCAGGCATGGGACCATGGGGGACAGGGATCAACAAGGGCGCATAGTAGCAGGCGAAATGTTGAGGAAGGTGCAGGAGAACATGAAGAAATGGAGGAAGAACTGTCCATGGACATGGAAGACTCAGCGGATGAGGGAGACCTTGGTCAAATTTCAGTTGAAAGAGGTTGGGGGGAGATGTCAGAGGAAGAAAGAACGGTTAGCACCTCTATGCCACAAACACAGCGTGGACTTGGTCCGCATAGCTGCGCAAGACACATGAGTGCCTTCTTGTTGCACTACCTCCAACATGACCCTTGTATTGTCAAAATTAAAAGTGATGATGACTACTGGCTTGCCACACTATTAGATCCCCGGTACAAGTCCAAATTTTGTGACATAATTCCAGCCATAGAAAGGGACGCACGTATGCAGGAGTATCAGCAGAAGCTGTTACTCGATCTTAGCTCGGCTTTTCCACCAAACAACCGTGCAGGTGCAGGGAGTGAATCTGTAAGGGGTGGACAGACCCCTAGTGTGGAGAAGACGTTTTTCCCCCCCTGAAGATGCCACAGGAGTATGGTGGCACATTGTACCATGTTATGTGTTATGTACGGTTCTTCCCCCCCTAGGTGCCAGTGTAGTGAGTGGTTCCCCTGGTAACAGTGACAGGGAAGGAAGGGGCAGGGCAGCCTAGGAGGGAAGAGAGGGGGGGTTGGGCTCTGAATGCAGGGCAGTGTGCTGTGAGATGTAACAGGAGAGTAAGCTGAGGAGAAGTGCCGGGGCAGAGTGCAGGAGTGGGTGCTGTGGCAGTGGAGCGGAGAAGTTGGAGCTAATCCGGAGCCGGTAGTGAGTACTGGAGCCGTCCCCTAGTTCAATACAAATCCCTGGGAAAGGGCTGGACTAAAATCGGGATAGGAGTACCACTGCTAGGGGGATAACAATTGGCCCCTGCAGGCAAAGGAAAGTGCCCGTAGAGAAGAAGGAAACCGTTTTTGTAGAAAAGGACTTGTAACGTACTAAAGTAAACCTGCTGCAAACAAAAAGATGGAAGCTTTGTTTAATAAAACGGTGTTTGGCTTATCCGCTGCCTGCAATTGTCTCTTTCCTGAAAGTGAACAAGGAGCTGGAGAGCACAGAAGGAACGCTGTCATGAATGGGCCCCATGCATCCCCACTCTGCCCCAACAACACACCTGTATTGCAAGTAACGGCCGGGCCGGGGTTCAGCCTGCGGTCCACAAGGCGAGGGGACCCGACTACACCCCCTGAGGTGCCCCCTGCCCCCGTTACAAATCTCCCAGTTGTAACTTGACAAACATGGGACGGTCTCGTCATCTTCAACAGTCTACCCGTACCAGTAGCACCGTACCTGGTGCTGGTAACAGCAATTTTATGGAATCTTTTCATAATTTTTTTAGACCCTCCTTTGCAAGGCCACCAGAGACAACAAGTCTGACACATAGTCAACGGCTGGAGAGGATGATACAGGAGTATCTCCAAATGAACATCGATGCCATGACTTTGCAAATGGAGCCTTGCTCATTTTGGGCTTCAAATCTAGAAAAATGCCCAGAGCTCTCCAGCCTTGGAGATTTTGTCATGTCCAGCTGCCAGCGTTGTCTCTGAACGTGTCTTCAGTGCTGCTGGGTGTGTGCTGACAGATAAGCGCACGCGTCTGTCCAGTGACAATGTGGACAGACTAACGTTCATCAAAATGAACAAGTCATGGATCCACCAGGAATTTACTACCCCTGTGTCATCCTGGGGAGAGTAAATGCTTGTGGATTTGGAATGTGCTTGATGCAAATCTAGCTGTGAAGTGTACAACTAGGGCACAAGTGCTGCCACTGAATGGGTGGGTGTGTGTGGGGCACAATTTTTGGAAAAAAAGGGAGACTCCGCTTGGAGTAACCCTTGCTTGCTGTGTTTTTTAAAAATGATCCAAGATGAACAGAGCTGGGATCAGGAAAGAGTTTGCTACCTACCCCGGTGTCATCCTGGGGACGGTTAAGTATGGCGTATTTTTGAATGTGCTTGATGCAAATCTAGCTGTGAAGTGTACAACTGGGGCACAAGTGCTGCCACTGAAGGGGTGTCTGTGTGGCCCAATTTTTGGAAAAAAGGGAGACTCCGCTTGGAGTCACCTTGCGGTGTTTTACATGATTTTAGAAGGGCATGCCATGCCTATATCTGTGTCTCGTCCTCTTTTTCCTCGTAACGCTGTTTTGTTTTCGCATGAGAATTTGTCCTTGTCACTTTCCCATGTGTTTGTGTTGTGTTGTGAGTTGTTTGTCACCTTTTGGACACCTTTGAGGGTGTTTTTTAGGTGTTTTTATGTGTTTGTGATTGCCTGCCATTGTTTCCTATGCAGTTCGAGACCGGTTCGCTCATCTCTACCCAGAAGGACAAGATTTTGTTTTTGATGCCAGAAGTAGTCCGGCAATATTACCCAGTATTCCTAGTTCTGAAACCTTCATTGCACATGAAGGATGAGCATAGATTTTAGATATCTAAATCCATTTATTCTTGAGAAGAGATCCAAAAGAGAGACCATCAGCATCAAGCTTCTATTCTAGACCAATGATACTTCATGGTATTTTTCAATGTAACAGATGCCTATCTGCATGAACCTATTGTTCTGATGATATAACAATGGTCTGCACTCAATTTCAAGAGTTTTTTTTTTTTTATTTTATTTTTGTTCTCATTTTATTTCTATTCACTTTCTTTCAGTTTTTTTATTCTTTATTTCCTATCTCCCAATTCTCTTACTGGTCGTTGCCTTTATTACCTTTTCTTTCACTCATAATTATCCCTTTTTTATATTCATCCTATTTATATTATATACATTATCCTACTATACTCATAGCCCCTTCACCTATATGTAGTTCCCTGCACTTCATGATGCTCAGCTCATATACATCAGCTCCACGCTCCTATTTACGCTTATACATTTCTCCTTTTGTTCCCAGTTCTCTTTTCCCTTCACTACGCATGCTCTAGACACTTACGTCTATTACGTAAGACTACCCACGCTTCTTGGCTTCACCCAGCCTCTCTACATGTCAGCGCTTTACACTGTTACACCAGCCGCGCGGTTTCTCTCACTGCGCGTGCGTGATACACGCTACGCAATTTACGTATATTTACGCAACTTTTCGGCCCGGTCTACGTACATTTACTACGCTTGCGCAGATACTGCATATGTATCTCCTACACACTGACAGAATGTCTAACGCTGCTTTACTGCGCATGAGCCATTCACTCCAGGCTCTCACTGCCACGTCCTCATCTATGACGTGACATCACATGTTCTATACCAAGCCCCCACATTCCTGATCTCTGATTGGCTGACATCCTTATCTATCTTAGATATATACTCCCCCTCCTCCATTATGCCTTGGGGCACAAGATTCTAATAGCAACAGCACTGCTGCGCTTGCATAACAAACATATATATCCCCAAGGTAACTTCCTTTTCTATTATTTCTATTATTTCCATGGTTACATGTATTGCATTCTGTGTACTATGTCCGTTAGTTACTATGTTCTATTCCCACCAGGCACCTTTTCCATATACTTCTATGCTTCAGTGCACATCATCCCTCACCCTTCAGTCACCTATTATACAGGTACCGTATCTTAGCCGGTGTACTATACAATTGTATACGTTTCTTTTTATTTTTTATTTTTTTCCTCAATTGTTCTATACCAGCATGTAATAACCCCCCCTTTTTACCAACAGGAATTTTGTCTGTTTTATTAATACTGAGGTTGCTATTTTTATGTTTACATTGTTTTCTTGCAAAAAAACCTTTTTTGCATACACTATATTTAAAATGCCACCTAGCTACTATAGCCTATACAACAAATTAAACATGACAGTACCTTATGACCAATTGTCTTGATCTGTACATAGTTTGTATATATCCTGTATATATCTCTTTAAAATGTATATATTAGTTATTGTATATAATTTTTGCTGTATTTTGATCATATGTTTTGTATCTCTTTACCTAGCAACTTGACTAAGACCCTGGTGGGTCGAAACGTCGTTGGATGTTGCTTGAACCTATTGTTCTTCCTCATTGAACGTTTCTGAGGGTCGCGGTACATTATAGGGAATCTCAGACAACTCCAATTTACAGTTCTTACCTTTGGAAATGCCTCTTGTTGCATTATCTTCACACCACTGTAGATTTAATTTAAGAGTTGAGATAAATAAGGTAATAAAATGAACGTCAATTTCTGGATTTCATCATAGACTCTTATAGACTGTGACTATCTCTGCCTTCTACAAGGAAAGACAAACTCATTGTTGTAATAGCAAACCTTGTTCTTGAAATAAAATCTATCAGAACTCTCATGAGATGGATCTTATGACTCATGAAGGTGGTGTCTTCTACTTTATTCCACCTACGCCCTCTGAACAGGGAGATTATTGCCTCCTGGAACTACAGTTTCTTGGTCCCTAACGAGAGATGCTTCCTGTCCACTTGTGGTGGCATCATCTCAAGGATGGAAAGTCCATGAGTCAACCTTGTTGGACCATGTTGACAATTGACACATTCAAAAAGGGCTAAGGTGCCCTCTTCAATAAGTCAAGGCCCCTTTCACACATCAGTTTTTTGCCATCAGTCACAATCAGTTTTCATGACGGATCCGTCGCCGATTGTGGCTAAACTGAAGCGACGGATCCGTTTTTCGACAGATCCGACTAGCTGGGGGCTAAATAATAAATTCGAGCATGCTCAGTTAAAAAAAACGGAATCCATCGCCGGATTCCATCATTTGACAGATTACGACGGATCCTGCGCCCATAGACTTCCATTCTACCAAACGACGGACGTGACGGATCCGTCGCTGTCCATTTTTTTTACGTAAACAAAAAACGTTACTGTGGCCGTCATCTCCGTTCAACAGACAAACATTTTTCAACAGATCCGTCGAACAATGGATGAAACATGAGGTCATCTATCGTAATCCGTTGCTAATACAAGTCAATTAAAAAAAAAAAAGATCCAGCAGCATCAGTCGCCAGATCCGTTTTTTTTCAAAATTCGCCGAATTGTGACTGATGGCAAAAAACTGATGCGTGAAAGGGGCCTCAGATGTCCTCAAACTTGGGGGAAGTCAGAAAAAATGTTTACACTCTTTTACATTTTGTTCTTCACCTACAAGGACAGGCTTGTCAGTGCATGCTTAGACAACCCCAACGGTGGTGAATTATATCAACAGGAAGGCACTTGGTCACTTTTTCTTCTGGCAATTTTGGTGCTTTGATTTTTTTTTTTTTTTTTTCTGCGTGTAAATTTATTTTACATTTTCATAAATTGGACAATTATGGATGCAGCAATACCAAATATGTTTTTCTTGTTTTTAATTACTTTATTTTTGAACTGGAAAAAGGAGGTAATTAAACTTTTTTTAGTTTTTTTGATTTTTTTTTAAATATGTTTAAACTTTTATATTACATTTTATTAGTTTTCTTAATTCCCCAAGGAAACGTAAACCTATGATACTTAGATCGCTTGTATTAAAAAAACCACAATCTCCTATAAATTCCAGTTGGAAGCACAATGGAATCACATCTAGAGGGGAGGGCAATAGTTGCCTGAATGGATAGCCTACTGACGCAGCAAAACTTAAAAACTGTAGCGAGAATTTGACAGTGACCTTTAAAGGATTGAAAGCAGTGTTCAGAGGTAGAAACATCTACTAAGATTATTGGTATTTTATTACATACAATTGTAATGGTGAGGACCAATGGTTTGAAGACACCAATGGTTTTAATATAATAATGTCATGTGTTTACTATGTGGTATTGTATAAGGTGTGACATAGCTTGAGCTACAGTACAAAAAAGTCAAGAGGTCAACTGTTTCCCCTGGATATGGCTAGATGTCCCCTCGGCGAGATAGGATTACGCCTAGTCAGACAGGGAGGACAGAGTAGATTGTGAGCTGTTTTAGGAAGACATGTTTCCTGTTTAGAGTACTGTTGTGTGCAATGTGAAGAGTGGGAAAAATTCTGGTTAGAAGTATACAGAGCTAGTGAAGTGCTAGAAAGTACTAGGAAGCTTGAACCACGAAAAGTGTTAGTGGCGACAGAAGTGAATACAGGAGCAAGTAAGCAGAGCCTTTTGGCGAGAAGTCCTCAGCAGAAGTGAGGCCAGTGTTATTCAAAAGTGAAAGGGGACCTTGCAAGAAAAAAAGTATCTGCCTAGTCGGAAACACAGGAAGAAAGTGAAAGCTCAAAGAGCAGCCTATGTACGGAATCACTGTCTGTGGCCTAAAACACACTTCCGCATAAAAAATGTACGTGTCTCACGTTCCATTTTTTGGGTCTGTGTTCCGTTTTTATGGGCGTATCTCCGGTACGTATGACATCCGTGTGATGGCGTATGCTTGCCGTGTGTGGAATGGCTGTGTATGCGTACGTGTAATGTCCGTGTGAAATGTTCCGTGTGATGCACAATCTCGTTGATACATGTCGGCTGACAGCAGACAGAGTTGCGCGATGAGAAAGAACTTGGGTGAACTTCACCCGACTTCATTGTCATACCGCGGCTCTGTCTGTGTGTCGCGTAATGATTAGCGGTCACCCGTGAAGGACTCACCGGTGACTGCTAATCCCCTGAGTGACTGAAGTGAGCAGCGCGATTAGCGCTGCTGTCACTCAGGCTACCCGCGGCCAGCTGGAGTCCTCCCCCCGAGACCGCAACTCACCTGTGACTTCATCGCTGTAACTCGGGCGACTTGCTGTCACAGTTGGAGGATCCGGCGGTGGCCGCGAGTAACCTGAGTGACAGCACACCTCAGTTGCTGCATGGAGCTGACAGGTGCGGCAGTGTTCTTCTGCAGCTCCTGTCACCTTCATGTAGCAGAGCTGGAAGCAACGCGGGACCTCTGTGGATTACGCCGGACATGGATGGGTTTTTGGGGCTTAATAAATTGGTGAACGAGGGTATTTGTTATTGTTTTTTATTGCAAATAAAGGATTTTTCGTTGTGTGTTTATTTTAACATTAAATTACAGTTTAATCATTGGGGGTGTCTCATAGACGCCTGCAATGATTAATCTAGGAGTTAGTGGCAGCTATGGGTTGCTGCCATTAACTCCTTATTACCCTGATTGCCAACGCACCAGGGCAAATCGGGAAGAGCTGGGTAGAGTTCCAGAACTATCGCATCTAAAGGATGCGGCAATTCTGGGCGGCTGCTGGCTGATATTTTTAGGCTACGGGGCTCCCCATAACGTGGAGCTCCCCATCCTGAGAATACCAGCCTTCAGCCGTATGGCTTTACCCTGGCTGGTATCAAAATTGGGGGGGACCGCACGTCGTTTTTTTTAATTAGTTATTTATTTTACTGCACAGTATAGACCCGCCCACCGGCGGCTGTGATTGGTTGCAGTGAGACAGCTGTCACTCAGGTTGCAGTTAGACACGCCCACACGCTATCATAGAAGAAAGCAGTGGAAAAATCCAGCTGGACTCCAAAGGGATAAATAAAAATGCTTCTTTATTTATATCAACTCGATTAAAAATATATATCCATTTCTCAAGTAAAGACACCGGCTTGTTCACACTGATGCATGGCAGATGTATACTACTACGCGTTTCGGCGGAACGCCTTCCTCAGGTCATAGTCAGTACAAGATTAAGAGGATATTTATAAATGTTTTTCCTGAGCAGCGAAGTAACTCACATGTTCTCAATAAATTAATTATATAGGGGAGTATACGCTGCTCAGGTAAAATCACAAATTCCTTCTAGATGAATCCATATTAAATCACAATTGTGATTCTATGGGAAATAACCAGTGGTTTCCCAACCACAGCAATAAAAACCGCAAGCGTGCAAAAAACGACGAAGGGGAGGCAAGAAACACAGGAAGAAAATACCATACTCGGAGTCTGAAGAATTGGTGAGTGTTCCAATCTGGAATATATCCAGTTATATATTGTCACAAACACAAATTAATGTTTTATCGAAGGGATTGGGGTTTTCCCCATCCAGAGACTTTGATATATTTAATACTCTATGTGACATTAATAAATTTGTGAGGAACCTTACAGTCAAATGTCACTTTGACAAAAGCAATGAGATATGTGCCCCTACAGTCTCAACTTCCCAAGTGATCTCACAAGATTTTTTGACTTTGCAAGAACAAACTGTGTTATGGGATTTGAGACATTTAGAGAAAAATGCCAATGAGGATGTTATATGTCTTAATAATTCATTTGCAACACCTAACCCTGCCTTTTACCCATTGCAATCAAGACCGCATATTCTGGATTCGTTCCAGGAATTGATTGAATCTGAACTTTTGGAGCTGGAGAGACATACTACAAATATTACAAATGTGTCTCATAATTTGTCTAGTAGTGAGCGGAAAGCACTAAAAGATTTACGGAACAACAAAGATCTAATGATAAGACAATCAGATAAAGGAGGGGCTTTGGTTATTATGAACTCTGGACTTTATAAGAAATTGAATTTCATAGATCTTTCTAACGATCACATGTATTTGGAACTTCTGTCTGATCCTACAGAAAAATATAAGTCTGAGTTATTGTCTATTCTGAATGAGGGTTTAACTATTAATGCAATTGATGGTAAACTTAAAGACTATTTATTTGTGAATCATCCTGTGGTCCCGGTGTATCATTCCTTACCTAAAACACATAAGGGGTTATTTCCACCTCCCCTTAGACCCATAATAGCGGGTATTGGGGGTCTCAATGAAAAGCTGGGTGAGTGGGTCGACCATTATTTGCAGCCGCTGGTCAGACTCATCCCTAGCTACATTAGAGATTCCAAATCGATTATTTCCCTTTTTGACAATATGGAATGGAAAAAAGAATACACCTGGATCACAGTAGATGTTATTGGTTTGTACCCGGCAATACCTCATGATGTAGCTATTAATTGTTTGGAATATTTTTTGAACAGTTTCAGCAATTATAACCCTTCTATTGTCGAATTTTTGCTAATTGCGGTCAAGTATCTCCTCAGTCACAATTATTTTTCATTTGATAAACGTTTTTTTTTGCAGCGGAGTGGTGTTAGCATGGGAGCGGTTTTCTCACCCTCCCTTGCTAACATTGTTATGGCGGTTTGGGAAGAGAGGTTTTTATACAGTACTAATTCACCTTTTTTTAGTGATATTTTGTGGCTGGGGAGATACATAGATGACATGTTACTTATATGGAGGAGCACAGAATCCAGAGCTGAGGAATTGTTTTCATATTTGGATAATAATGAGTTCAATCTGAAATTCACACACAATCTACATAAAACAAAAATTAATTTTTTGGACATTGAATTCTCCATCAAAGATAATAGAGTCTGTATTTCTCCATTTAGGAAACCTCTGGCCACTAATAACACACTGAATGCATCTTCCTGCCATCCTAAACATGTTCTGAGAAATATTCCAGTGGGAGAATTGATCCGTACTAAGAGAAATAGTTCCAGCCCAAATACATACAAAAAAGAGGCACAAAGGGTTAAAGACAGACTCAGAGCACGAGATTATCCTGGGTGGGTACTAGACAGAGCAGAGCATATAGTTGATAGAGTAAATAGAGTAGACCTCCTTGCCGACAAATCTAAACAGAGGGACAACGATAATTGTTTTATTACCTTCTCCACGCAATTCAGTGATCAATTTGACAGTATAAAAAATATCATAAAAAAATACTTACCTCTGCTGAACCAAGATCTGAGATTGAAGGAAATTATGAGCAAGAATGCAGTTAGATTTGTTGCCAGAAAGGCTCCCACTTTGCAGAGTATTTTGTCTCCTAGCACATTTGTCTCCGCACGGCCGGTCAGATCTACCACGTGGTTAGAAGTCAAAGGTTTTTTTAAGTGTGGTGCCGCTAAATGTAAATGCTGCAGTTTTGTTAGCAAGAGTGATACCTTTGTATCTTTCCACAATGGTAATAGCTTTAACATTAATACTTTCATTAACTGTAATAGTGATCATGTGGTATATCTGATAGAGTGTGAACAATGCCAGATTCAGTACGTAGGCTGTACAGTGGGGCCACTTAAAAAACGTATACGCAAGCACATGTCCGATTCAGTGAACGCTAATACCATTGGTATCTCTGCGGTATCTAGACATTTTGCCACAGTCCACAAGGGCAATTTGACAGCTTTTAAATTCAAGGGTATAGAGAAGGTTTTTAAACCATTGAGAGGAGGCGACCATAGGAGAAAGCTACTTAATCATGAAAGTCGGTGGATTTTTATGTTGGATACCCGCCTCCCAAAGGGATTAAATAGCAGACATGATTTGATCTTATGCTATTGAGGTTTTTTGAAAAAAAGAGAGAAATTTAACTTTTTTTTTTTTTTTTTTTTTTTTTTGGCTGACAACTGCGAGACTAATACAATAGCACTTTACACTTCCATTGTATGAGCGTGGTTGATTTGTTGCTGTAGATCTCAACACTGATATTTCTGTCGCTCATTAATATTGACATGTGTTCTGTTTGAGCCTTACACATACGGGTAGGCATCGGCTGACAACTGCGAGACATTATAATTTTTTTTTTTTTTTTTTTTTCTCTCTCTCTCTCTCTCTTCTTATACCTGTGGGCAATGTCCTTTTTATATTTCTTGCTTCCTATAATGTGTTTTGACAAACGAATGTGATTACTTATATCTATAAAGTGGGGTTTTATTGTGTCTATTGATTTTCATGTCCATTTATGGGAAAAAAAAGAGAGAAAAAAGGATATGTATATTTATATATATATAAGATTTTCATACCTGAATGTTAATTGATATATTTTTTTTTTTCTGTATTTTATCTGGATGGATACCTATGTAATTTAAGGTTAGATAAATACTTCATGGTCTTTTTGTACTTTTCTTTTGTGAATTTGTGATTTTACCTGAGCAGCGTATACTCCCCTATATAATTAATTTATTGAGAACATGTGAGTTACTTCGCTGCTCAGGAAAAACATTTATAAATATCCTCTTAATCTTGTACTGACTATGACCTGAGGAAGGCGTTCCGCCGAAACGCGTAGTAGTATACATCTGCCATGCATCAGTGTGAACAAGCCGGTGTCTTTACTTGAGAAATGGATATATATTTTTAATCGAGTTGATATAAATAAAGAAGCATTTTTATTTATCCCTTTGGAGTCCAGCTGGATTTTTCCACTGCTTTCTTCCATTATCTTCTCGGCTTGCTGCCGTAATCCGTGCCGGACCAAAGGGGACTAACAGGAGGATATATTCAGGCTTGTCTCTGCAGTGGTGAGCGGTTTTGTTTCTTTTTTGTACTTATCACACGCTATCATAGGTGCCTGTGGGCGGGGGAAGCAGGGAATATGAGATTGATTAATGAGCGGCCGGCATTTTCAAATTAATTGAAGCCACGCATCTTTGGAACAGCTGTTCTTCGCCGCGCTGATGATCGGGATCGGTGAGTATGCGACAGGGGAAGATACAGACCGACTGCAAAAGGGATGATGACTGAGAACAGCAGAAAAAAAGGTAAGTAGACTGACATTTAACAAAAAAAAAAAACAGACATCGTTCGTTTAAAAACGCACAAGGACGGTACGTGCTGAACACGGACATGCTACGTGTGCCGTCAGTGCAGGCACGGACCCATTGACTTTAGCAGGTCAGTGCCTGCGTGCTGACCACCAAAAAACGGACATGTCGGCCATGTGGGAAAACGCAGACACGTAGTAACCACACGAACACATGTTCCGTGTGATTTTACGTGTGTGTGCCATCTACCATAGGGCAACATTGGTCAACGTGTCTCTAGTACGTGCAAAAACGTACCAAACACGTACCGGAGGCACGGATGTGTGTTGCAGGCCTATAGTAGTGGGCTGATGACCCAGTGAAACACATTTACCTGTGGGTCTCGATACCGTACTGAGAGGACTGATCGAATTGCATGGGTACAGTAGCCATAGCATTACACATTGACCCTTGTGGTCTTGCACGAAGAGAGGAAGGAGGAGCCCCCACATGTTCCAACCATCTAATGTACACAAGTAGAATGCCGTTGCTGGAAACTGTTAAGAATTTGCCTCATGCTTTATGGAAGTTAAAACAAAGTGTGCGGGCTGCTGTCCTATGTACCAAAGTTGTATACTCAGTAAAATCTGCCTGGTTATTAAAATTTCATCTGGTGTCCTTATCCTAAAGATAGAGGGCTTAAGGAGGAACAAAGTCACTATGGACAGAAAGTGAGGGTGTTCAGTGTAATGGCGTCATGTCACCCACAAACACAGCAACCCCTCATTTCTGTAGCATACTGGGGCAAGGAAACTGAGTCCCTCGCCCAAGGCTACTGTCCCGAGCAATGTCAGGGAAAGACAGCCTCCTCCTACCAAATCCAGTTTATTGAGTATCTGTCATTAAATTCATGCTGCCTAAACCACAGACAGTATAAATTAGTGTCTGGTAGTGCAATTTTAGCCAGATATGTATTATACTGAAACGTTGCTATTTTTCAGTTAAAACATGATTTAAGAGACCGGATGAGGACCATAGTAAGAAACGTGACCAGTCCTACACGACCCCGACCGTCTTTTGCCGGCCCCACTCCCTACATTCTAACAACTCTATCCAATGGGTATAGCTGCCAATCACCTAAGTGTATGATTGTAGCCATGTATGATTGACTATGACCGGGAACCTGCCTGTTTGACAAGTCACCCATGTGGCTTGGTCCATGGATGGCCTTTAAAGTATGTTTTTCTCTCTAATGTCACTACATTTCATGGTAAACATATGGCTGAAATCAGTCACCATGTCTCAGCTGTCAGGTTCCTATTAAGATACTAACAAAAGTGTACCTCCAATTATCTAATGATGTTAATTAGCCTATCAGAGGCTTCTAAAGGTATAATATTTTTTTCTAGAATTTTCAAAACTATTTAAAGGAGTTGTCCGACATTAGCTTACCAAACATTTTAGTTTGAGTAGATATAGAGATGGATAGATATAGAGATAGAGGGATGGGTGAATGAATGAATGGATGCATAAATGAACAGAGGGATAGATAGATATAGAGACAGAGAGATAGACGGATGAATGAATGGGATAGATAGATAGATAGATAGATGAGAAAGACCTATGTAATGTCCTACCCCCCTGCATATTCTAAGCTGGCACCCTTTAGTGACTTTCATGTGGCACTAAAGGGTGCTTAGCCTTGTATTTAGCCAAATAAATAATTAATTAAAAAAAAACAACGTGGTGTCCCCCCATCTTTTGTAGCCAGCTAGGGTAAAGCAGACGGCTGCAGCCTACAAACCACAGCTGGCAGCTTTAGCTTGGCTGGTAATCCAAAACAGAGGGCACCTCACGCTGTTATTTTAACTTATATAAATAATTTAAAACAAAAAACGTGGGGTCCCCCCCAAATTGGATCACCAGCCAAGGTAAAGTGGACAGCTGTGGTCTGGTACTCTCACACTAGGGAGGTCCACTGTTGGACACTTCCCAGCCTAAAAATAGCAGGCTACAGCCGCCCCAGAAGTGGCGCATCCATTAGATGTGCCAATCCTGGCGCTTCACCCCAACTCATCCCATTGCCCTGGTGCGGTGGCAAACAGGGTAATATACGGGGTTGATGCCAGATGTGTAATGTCACCTGGCATCAAGCCCTGGGGTTAGTGATGTCACGCGTCTATCAGATACCCAACATCACCATCCCAGTCAGTAATAAAAAAAGAAATAATAGACAACAAAAAAAGTTTTATTTGAAAAAACACTCCCCAAAACATTCTCTCTTTCACCAATTTATTGAAAAGGACAATAAAATTAGGGTCCAGCGTAATCCAATAAGGGGGTCCCACGGCGATCCATACCATAGTCAATGTCCCTGTCAATGAAGAACAGAATGTTCCAGATTGTCTGGGAGACCAGTGCAGTGACCTGAGCTAACATCAATAGGTCTGACCAGGTTACTGCAGGGGATGATGAGCGCTGCCGTCAGGAGGTTAGATGAGATCATTACTTGCTGTGACGATCTCCTGCTCTACTGACGTCAGCACCATCACTGCCTTCTATGCCCGCCATGTTCTCAGCAGTATCGCGAGAGCCCGTGATGTCACTGCTAGTGACAGTCTCGGGCCGCCCGCAAGACGTGACGTGAGAACACAGCGGGCATAGAAGTCAGTGACAGTGGTGACGTCGGCAGAGGAGGAGATCGTCACAGGAGGTAATGATCTCATCTAACCTCCTGACGGCAGCGCTCGTCATCCCCGCAGCTGCACGCACTGTGAGAAGCTGCTGATACACTGCAGTGCGAGCAGCCGCGGGGCTGGCAGGGAGCGGGACACAGACTGCATGGGCACTCCTGCTATCCTAAGCACTGTAAGCAGGGGGCCCGGTGTTGGCGGTGACACCGTGGGCGGGGAGAGTACGGGGTGCGGAGGAATGTGTGGGAGGGTGCAGGGAAGGGGGGGAGGGGACTCCACACACTGTAGCCGCCCAGCAGGGCGGCAACAAGCTGTTCCCAGATTTGCATGTCTACATGGTCCTGCCCATGTTGACATGAAATGACCGGAAGCAGCAAAATCGCATCAGGAGCGGTCACATGACCGCTCTGAGCCAGGGGAGAGGGGCTTACAGCAGGGCAGCTAAGTGGTCTCTATCTACTTACCTGCCCCAATGTAGCCCAATAGGGTAATAATAAAAAAAAAGTCAAAAATAAGCCGGATAACCCCTTTAAATACACAGCCAACATGGTGTATGTAAAGTTCTGACCCACTGTAATTTTGATATGAGTTATAAGTCAAATTATGTGTTTCATAACATTTGTTGTAAAAATTAATTGTGCGGTCTACAAAAATAACTTGCATAAACAATAGTTTTTGGATAAGGAATCTGTGGAGGGGATACATATGACTTACAAAGTGAACCTCAGAACTAATGTGCCTATATGGTCCAAAACATAATTTCCGGTCCTCCCAATACCTCCATTTTCTCCTCCACGCTCATATGTTCCTCACCTAATTGCCTCCAAGACTACTCCTGAGTATTCCCCATCCTCTGGAATTCAGTACCCCAACATGTCCAATTCCACGACATTTGGAAATTTCACATGGAACTTGAAAGCCCATCTCTCCCTGCCTCCACATCAATGCCGAAGCTGCCGTGTCCCCCCAATCTACTACTATCATCTACTATCTCCTTGCCATTATCCTGAAGACTGTAAGCCCGCAAGGGGAGGTCCTTGACCCACCTGTACCACACTGTTGTTAGTCTGGAATCAATATTCGTATTTTGTACAGTATGTTACTCTTTTTACATTTACAGCACCATATAATCAATGGTGCTCTAAAAAGAAATATTAACAATAATCGCCAGTCCTCTGAAACACGGGCAGCATAAATCAGAGTTCAGCTACATTATTGTAGCCATGTATGTTATACTTTAAAATGAATGAGGGTGTTTCAGAGAGAACATACACTACTCACAAAAAGTTAGGGATATTTGTTTCAGGTGAAATTTATGTAACATGTAAAAAGTTCATCCTATAGTGATATTTTATCATGACAGTATGGCATTTAAGTAAAAGCTTGCAATGGTGATTTCATCATCTCATAAAATTTATTGAAAAAAAGAAGGGCGACCCTCAGGTCATTGAGGTTCGGAGGTATACAGTTATGAGCATCTATATGGCCTCTCAGCTGATCATATGGGTTTTCTTTGGAACTCAGGTCGGGAGAAAGTGCAGACCACTCCATTTGAGGTACACCAATCTCCAGCAACCATTATCTAATGATGTGACCTCGATAAGCTGGAGCACTGTGATCCATGAAGATGAAATTAGTCCTGTTCATGCAGAGACATGATGACTGGCTTAATAATGTTATTCAAATAGTATGGGTTTATCACTGTACCATTCACAAAGTGTAGGGCAGTTCTGTGTTGACTAGACACAACTGCCCACACTGTAACACGACCCACACCAAAGACTCATCTTGTGACGACAGTGGCTGATGCTTAACACTCTCCTTGGTGTCTTCAACATCATTAGTGGCTATTATTTCTGCTCAGAGTGAGTCAACTTTCAGTAGTGAATAGTACAGAGGTCCACTCGTCCCTCATCCAGCAGGATGATGATGCCTGTGCCTGGTGGTGTGGTCAGGTAGCCTTGCAGGTCATCGATGTAGAATGCAGACCACATTGATATAAGCAGTTTTGAATGGTCAGACATGACACTTTGGTGCCCTCACTTCCTTTTAAAGGTGCTTGCAGGTGTGACATTCACCATCCAGTTCCAAAGGACATTGTTCACAATGTAGTGGTCATCAGTGTGGGATGTGACCAAAGGACGTCCACTTCTATGCCTTTCTGTGACTCTGACAGTCTCTCCGTCACTATTGCAGTCTGCTGATGACACTCTGTGACACTCTAAGCTCAGAGGCCATTTGTGTCTGAGAACATCCTGCTTGAAGCCTTGCAATCGTGAGGTACTGTTGATCAATTGTTTTATCTTGGTCTCATGATGTCAAAATGTGAACAGCTTGATGAAGAGTACTGTTTAAATACCAATTCTAATTGGGATATTCATGAATCAAACACCTGTTGGGAATTTTCCACTAATCTCCTTGGTAGAGAAGAGGAAGTTGTGCTAAAAGTACTTAAACATTGAACAGTTGGACATGTGCATTCAAAGGTTTATAGCAGGTCACATTAAGTTCACATGAAAAGGTTAGAGTGTATTTTAGGATCATCCTGAAATTTCACTGGAAATCTAAATATCTCTAACTTTTTATGAGCAGTGTACATATAAAAGCTGGCCAGTGGCTAAAGCGGGCTTTACACGCTGCGACATCGCTAATGCGGAGTCGTTGGGGTCACGGAATTTGTGACGCACATCCGGCCGCATTAGCGATGCCGTTGCGTGTGACACCGATAAGCGATTTTGCATCGTTGCAAAAACGTGCAAAATCGCTAATCGGCGACATGGGGGTCCATTCTTAAAAATCGTTACTGCAGCACTAACGAAGTTGTTCCTCGTTCCTGCGGCAGCACACATCGCTGCGTGTGACGCCGCAGGAACGAGGAAGCTCCCCTTACCTGCCTCCCGGCCGCTATGCAGAAGGAAGGAGGTGGGCGGGATGTTACGTCCCGCTCAGCTCCGCCCCTCCGCTGCTATTGGGCGGCGGTTCAGTGACGCTTCAGTGACGTCGCTGTGACGCTGCACGGACCGCCCCCTTAGAAAAGAGGCGGTTCGACCGTCACAGCGACGTCGCCGGACAGGTAAGTATGTGTGACGGCTGTTGTGCGACACGGGCAGCGATTTGCCCGTGTCGCCCAACAGATGGGGGCGGGTACCCACACTAGCGATATCGGGACCGATATCGCAGTGTGTAAAGTAGCCTTTAGGCTAATAATCTTGGATGACTGATCCAAGGTAGGTTCCCAGTGGCTTTTCCCCACCCTAATCATATTGACCATTAAAGCTTTCTCAATATGTATAGTAGAGTGGGGCAGTAGTCATGGGTGAGGGATTGACTCCGGACGCCCCAGCATTCTACATTAAAGAGCTGGTTTTGGCTGGGTGTGTGGACTTGAGTCATCTGGGCTGGGAATCCGTGCAGACCACATTCTGCTGCTGACTTCGACAGGCCAGGCGACTCATTTCAGACTAACACTTTACTGAAGAGTTCATTCTCAGCAACAACTTTACATTCCAGATAGCGGGCACATATCTTCCAGCAAGTTACAGTTCTACAAGGCATATTCAGAAACAGTCATAGTTCCCACTGGGTTACTTCAGGTGTAATTGGTCCTGTGAAATCCAGTGCAACCCAGCTCAATGTTACAGTCCAGTTCTTGATGTTCATCTTCCCTTCAAGCTGTTCCATGTCCAGTCTCCTTAAGGGTCCTAGTATGACTGGAGTAAGGCTTTGTACTCCTGGATGCTTAGAGGAAAACCACTTGTGTAGCCGACTACATTCACATGCCAGTAAAGATAATCCGTTTCCTTGATGGTTAAGAGGCCTGGCTGCTAGAGTCCTGTCCTCCAGCTCCTATTGTCTTGGCCATTGGGCCATTGCTCATGAGGATGTGTCTCATTTCAACAATGTTCATATTCCGTGTCTCAGTCAAGACTTGTGGTTTACTCTATCTCGCCTCCAGTCTCCTTTCTCTTCCTTTTGCTTCAACACAACACTCAGTTTATGCGACCTTTGCAGCCAACTGACTGTGTCCGTCACTTTTGCTCACTAGGTCTTCACTGACTCCTCCAGAATAAACCGTCACTTTCTCATTAAACTTCCTTTCGTTCCTCCCATTGTGAGCTAGTCTCAACGCTTAACTGTTACTGACCGTACAGCCGTACAGTCCTAAACAACACATCCTATGCAATACATTACCACATAAAATACTTACTACAGACTTTACCTTACATTATACATTACTACATGTTACAGCAACAACATACGTTCTACATGACAGGATATTCACAAATAACGCAAGACATTGTTCACATTACACTTCACAAAAATGCAATGACGCGATTGGTGTCTTCAGGGGCAGGAACGTGAAAGCAACAGTTCACACCACATACATATGGAGAGACTTGTCAATCTAGGGGGATGGGAAAGGGAGAAGCCGCTGAGGACCTGCTTTGGACTTGTTAACCGAGATTTATAGTCCTCAGCAGGGTTTAGAGTAAAACATATGCAGCTGCAATAATACTGTATATTCTTATTCGTGCTGCGCATGATTTCAGTAGCATGAATCAGATGACAAGTTCCCGATACTGACTTCATCCTATGTGAATGAAAATAAATACTTCAACTGTAAAGCCCTTATTGAATTTAATAGAATCAGTATTTTGGCTCATAAAAATCTCTGTTGCTAAAAGCAGCTCTCAAAACATTATTCACATATCCACAGTTAATAACTGCACATCATCTCCGATTTGCCCCATTCCCCTAGCTGCTTTGCCTTTTATTAGCTGCCAAGCTCCTGCCGGCCTTGCAGGTATTATACCTGACTACTGTTTAGACCAGAGGAGGAAACTACATGGTCTTCTAATATGTTTGTGAGCAATGTGTTTAAAAATGACTCAAATACTGATTGCTTTTCCGATTAAATGCTTTCACCGCATCTTGTAATGGAACGTTATCAATGCTGAGCCCTATCTTTGTCTGGCCCATACTATATAGACATTAATGTCATACTATCATTTGCCTGCAGTACTACTAAAAGTGTTCATCTACTCTGTGTACCTACTACAGACTATGGTATGTCTCTTCATTTATTTTCCTATATGTTTCTGCCTCGCCCACCCCAGGGCTATGGGACACTCGGTGCCGGGCCGGACTAGTCCGGGGGACGTCAGTGGTGGCTGGGCCCGACTCCGTGCCCTGGTGGGGTCAATTAATATGGCTGGTGACTTGGGGGGTGATTAAAGTTTGTATTAGTCGTGACGCCACCTGTGGTTTGCAGTTATTAAGCCGCCGCTGCTGTATGGGGCCTCCGGGGCTGATGGAATGGCAGCTTGGATGGTCCTGCTCCTCACAGGTGGAGCGGTACTCCGGGGCACAGTTGGAGCTTGTGAGTGTCTATGCAGTGATGGAAGTCTATGCAGATGAAATAACAGAGGCAACACCAAGGGTGCAGTTTCAAGTTGTTTACTCACAGTTCCTGGTAAGTGCACACTGGTGCCTCTGGACTGCTGAGACCCACTGTCAGGGACCTCCGCCGATCCTGGGTAGATCTGGGGGTAAAAGCCGGTGCACCCCTCTATGTGTTCCTTTCTTCAGCTGTCTCCTTAAGCCTTGCCCTTGTTGGCTGAACCTGGCTCGGTCTCCACTACAGCCTCCGGGCCAGGGGCTTGTGTCGCGGGCGGAGGAGGGGACGCTGCGCTCTCCCACTGCTCGGGTCCGGCCGCTGCTGCTGCGGCTGCCGCTGCTCGGTGGTGGCTCGAGCGGTGGGTCGGATCCCGGGGACTCGAGCGGTGCTCCTCGCCCATGAGGGAAAAGGGGATTTGATTGTGGGGATTGGATATTGTCCGTGACACCACCCACGGTTGTGGTGATATTGGTGACACCACCGCTGCTCTAGACGGGGATCCCTGGAGCGGTGACAGGGAGCAGCTTTGTTGTTAGTTCTCCCCTCCGTGGGTAGGGGGTTAGTTGTCCCGGGGCCCGGTGATGGGGTAGGGATGGATGACAGGCGGGTTACAGGGCCTGGTGAGGTGCAGGGTCACGGGGGCAGCGCTGTGCCGCACGGCACGGTGGTACTCACTCAGCCAATGATGAGGACACAGTTCTCGGTAAAACACACGGCTGGATGGACGGGTCCCACAGACGGCTGCGGTGTTGTTTCTCCCGGCAGGTTGATGGTGACTGCCTTTCCCTGTACCTATGTATGGTAGATGGTTCCAATGGGTTCCCACCGGTAACCCGCTCCCCAGCTTGGATATGGGCTGGAGGAGCCCCTTCTGCCCGCAGGCTCTGGCCCTGGGAAACGGTTGCCGTGGCGGTGTCTCCCTCTCTTGGTTGGACTGTTGCCTTCTGTCGGGACTTGGCTGCTGGGAAACCCAGGAGGTTCCCTTCACTAACGAATTCGGCAAATTCACGGCAACTCCTAGCCTTGCCGGGGTCCGTAAGCCCCTGCCAGATGGTGCTGGCTTCTCTTTGCGTACCGGTTCGGTACTGCCAGGCCACCGCTCGTCCACGGTCGTTACGGTAAGCTCTGATAGGCCACTCCTGCAGACGGTCACCACCGTCTGCCAACCTTGCTGCTCCGTCCAGGCCACACACCCGGACCAACTTTAGTCTTTTCAGCTGCCACTTTCCTTCCTTCCACTTTCACTTCCCTAGCTGAACTCCTTACTAGAGATGAGCGAACCGGTCGCGGTTCAGCTCGAGGTCGGTTTGCCGAACGGAGCTCCCGTTCGAGTTCGGTTCGTCGAATGTTCGACGAACCGAACTCGAACCAATAGGCTATAATGGGAGGCAATCACAAACACATAAAAATGCATTATAAATGTACACATACAGTTAATAAACATTGCCATAACACTTACCGGTCCCCGCGATCCCTCCTGCACTCTGTCTCCTGCCGCTATTCCATCCAATGATCGCTGAATCCTCCCGGTGACCGGCACTGCCAGCAGAGATGCAGGACCTATCGTGACGTCAAAATAGCCATGTGACCAGTCACGTGGCTATTATCTCATTGGCTACAGACTGGTCACATGACTATGACGCGTCATGTAGGACCTGCGAGTGCATCTCTCCGGTACACGGTGCACATTTGTGTATCGCCGTGTACCGGCGACATGCTCTAGCACACAGTCGACTCCCCGTTCCGTTAGGGACCGGCTGACACAGCCGGTCATTAACGGAGATCACCGTTGCCATAGCAACGTAGTTAGCGGTGACGTCACCGCTAACCGCGGCTCCGGGAGCACCGTTGCTATGGTAACGCGTCTGTCAGCGTTACCGCTGTTACCGCTAGCAGCACTGATCACTCACGGAGTGAAGGCTGCACGCTGCTTCTCGTGCAGCTTTCACTGAGTGAATGCTCCACGGGAAGCGGCGTCTTCCCCCATGCAGCAGTGATGTAGCAGAGCTGCATTTGTTGAACGAGAAAGACAGAAGACCATGGATCGTGGAGGGCTGACAGGGGGTAATAAAGATGGAGTCTCTAATGTGTTTGTGTATTTATTTCTATTAAAGTATTTTTTCTCTGTGTGGTGTCTTTTTTTTTAACCCTTTATTGGAGATTCTTAATGGCCGGGTCAAACGTGCCTGACATTAAGAATCTCTGGCTTAATACTGGCTAGTAAAACAAAGCCAGTATTAACTCATGATTACCCAACAAGCCACCCGGCTCCAGGGCTGTTGGAAGAGTTGGATACAGCGCCAGATGATGGCGCTTCTATGAGAGCGCCATTTTCTGGGATGGCTGCGGACTGAAATTTGCAGCAGAGGCGCCCAGAAACCTCGGGCTAACCTGTGCTGCGGATTCCAATCCCCAGCTGCCTAGTTGTACCTGGCTGGACACAAAAATGGGGCGAAGCCCACGTCATTTGTTTTTTAATTATTTCATGAAATAAGTGAAATAATTAAAAAAAACGGGCTTCCCTATATTTTTGGTTCCCAGCCGGGTACGAATAGGCAACTGGGGGTTGGAGGCAGCCCGTGGCTGCCTGCTGTACCTGGCTAGCATACAAAAATATGGCGAAGCCCACGTCATTTTTTTGGTGGGCAAAAAACTTCTGCATACAGTCCTGGATGGAGTATGCTGAGCCTTGTAGTTCTGCAGCTGCTGTCTGCTCTTCTCCATACAGACAGACAGCAGCTGCAGAACTACAAGGCTCAGCATACTCCATCCAGGACTGTATGCAGAAGTTTTTTGCCCCCTGAAAAAATTATGTGGGCTTCGCCATATTTTTGTATGCTAGCCAGGTACAGCAGGCAGGTACGGCTGCCCCCAACCCCCAGTTGCCTATTTGTACCCGGCTGGGAACCAAAAATAAAGGGAAGCCCTTTTTTTATTATTTCATGAATTTGATGAAATAATTAGAAAACAAATGACGTAGGCTTCGCCCCATTTTTGTGTCCAGCCAGGTACAACTAGGCAGCTGGGGATTGGAATCCGCAGCACAGGTTGGCCTGAGCTTTCTGGGCCCCACTGCTGCGAATTGCAGACGGCAGCCGCCTCAGAAAATGGCATTTTCATAGAAGCGCCATCTTCTGGCGCTGTATCCAACTCTAACCAAAGCGCTTTGCTTGGATACCCAATGTTTATCTTGGTTACCAGCTTCTAGCAGGCTGCCAGCGATGGCTCCTGCACACTGTAGCTGTAAAAAGCCCTGCTTTTTGCTGCTAGAACTATTCTCGAACGTATCTAGAACTATCGAGCTTTTAGCAAAAAGCTCGAGTTCTAGTTCGATCTAGAACAGGCCCCAAAATCACTCGAACCGTGAACTGGAGAACCGCGAACCGCGCTCAACTCTACTCCTTACTTTTCCCGCCTCCAGGCCTGTGAACTCCTTGGTGGGCGGGGCCAACCGCCTGGCCCACCCCCTGGTGTGAACATCAGCCCCTGGAGGAAGGCAACAAGGGTTTTGTGTCTGACTTCGGTGTGCCTGACCGGGAGTGTGGGGTGTGTGGGTGTTGTGCTCTGTGGTCCCTGGCTTGTCCAGGGCGCCACACATTCCTGTCGGTAATTTACTCCCTTTCTAGAGGTTCTGCTGTGGGCTGTGGCCCGGGGAGCTTGCAGCTTCCCCTGGGCCTCGGTTTTTACTTTTGGAGATGACTTTTCCTCCTCCCGTTTCTAGGGACCGTCCCCTGTGTGCAGCTTGATCCCTCCACCGAATCTTCTTATTGTGGAACAGGCCACGAGCCTGAAAGCTATCTGTGGCCCTGGAATCCCTTCTTTTCTCTACTTGGTGTCACCTGGACCCTCTGAGTCCCAGGGTCTTCACCAGGAAGCGTCACTTTCTTCTCTTGCTCCTGACTGACTAGAGCACTTCTTCTTTCAGGTATCTCTGCAGACTCACACTTCTCACTTCTCTGTCTCCCGCAGACTTCCTCACCCCCCTCCTCCCTGAGGTAAACTCTCTCTTGACCTTCCTTGTCTACTCTACACTCGGCTGGCTCCTCCCACCCAGTTGCTAAGCTACCACCCTATGGGAGCAGGGATGGGTCTTACGGCCCCTCCCAGCATGCAGCATGGGAGGGTTGCTGCTACTGTCCCTGGTCCCTGTGTGAATTTGCCTGTGGACCGGCGTTCACTCCTTTCCTTACCCAGGATGGGACATCACACCTCCGGCTGGGGTGCAATGTCTCTGTGGCCACGGAAGCCTCAAGGGCGCCACATTTCTCTATATTACTAAAAAACAAAAAAAAAATAAAACTTTTGATGTTTTTCATATGAAAATGGTCATTTTCATACCTACCCAGTAGCCTCGTCATGGCAATCTCATTGTACTGGGTCCTCTATTTTACTACCTCTCTCTGGGTTTGAAAACCTACATATATGGACAAAGAGAGGCAGCGGGTCATACCATGGGCCATACCATATTTTCTATGGTTTCATGTGCCAACCTGTGATCTACCAGAACTGCGACACAGAGTCAAAATGTTTCCAAATGGGATGGACTACACACAAGTGTATAAAAAATCGGTCCCATTCTCATCCTGAAAAGTGGGACCATTTTTTGTCACTGCCATCCATGTGCAGTCCATGTGATGTCCTATACAATCCATTTTTTTTTCCATAGCAGCTATTAATCTTTTACAATTTCTCATCTTATTAATTGTCATGTATCCATAAAAGTTGGATGCTCTATTGATGGTCTATATGGTATCCAATTTTTTTTCTTTTACTAGTCAAATTGCACCATGTTGTAATTTTTCTCTCATGCCAAAAACACGTGAGAAAAAAACCACAGATCTGCATACCGTTGAATATCATTTGACTGAATGCAATCTTCTTTTAACCGATTGTACTCATCCAGTTTATACACTCGCATGCGTGAGCCCTTATATACAACTTCTCTGTGATTTCTTGTTTTAATTTACAGTAAAATCGCATCTCTAACGCAGTCACATGATAGTGAATCGCAGGCAAAATGTTTTTGGTCGCGCGACTTGTCTGACAACTGTATAGCCTTAGGGGTACTTTTCGCACTACGACATCGCAAGCCCATGCTGCGATGCCGAGTGCGATAGTCCCCGCCCCCGTCGCAGCTGCAATATGGGGTGATAGCTGGCGTAGCGAAAATTATCGCTACGCCAGCTTCACATGCACTCACCTTGCACTGCGACGTCACTCTGGTCGGCGACCCACCTCCTTATTAAGGGGGCGAGCCGTGCGGCGTCATAGCGACGTCACACGGCAGGCAGCCAATAGAAGCAGAGGTGCGGAGATGAGCGGGACGTAAACATCCCGCCCACCTCCTTCCTTCCACATAGCCGACAGGAGCCGCGGTGAAGGAGGTAGGAGATGTTCCTCGCTCCTGCGACTTCACACACAGCGATGTGTGCTGCCGCAGGAACGAGGAACAACATCGGACCGTTGCAGCAAGGTAATTATGGTTTTCGCCGACGCTACACCGATGATACGATTACGACGCTTTTGCGCTCGTTAATCGTATCATCTAAGCTTTACACACTACGATGTCGAGAGCGACGCCGGAAGTGCGTCACTTTCGACATGACCCCACCGACATTGCACCTGTGATGTCGTAGTGTGCAAAGTACCTCTTAGTCTAAAATAACATAAAATGCTATTCATGCTGAATGTGGAAATATTTCAGATGTGGTCTAATGTGGGCTCTGCATAGCCAGACAACCAGGATTTATATCTTGTGCCGTGTTCCAAGGAGGAATCTCAGAAAAGCTGCAATTAACAGCGCCATTTACAGTATGTCCTTTGTTCTCAGATTACTGCTTTCATATTATGATCATGAATGCGTCTCACAGAAAGGATTTTAGAGGGAAAGGCAAGCAGAAGAAAGGTTTTAAGAGGTTAATACTAATGACTCATAATACTGAGAAACACAGACAGTCGCAGGAAATTTATGTTAGCATTCTACTTGCTCAGGCTGATTCATACCTTCCTACATCCAGTCAAATTGAGAGAGCTGCCACAGAATCCGTGGGTGTAGGTTTTATTCAGAGGATAATGGCCCTATACAGAATATTTTTAGAACAAGTGTCCTAGAAAAAAAAAAAGAAGAAATGTTCTCTGGTTATTTAACAATATAAAGGAAAAAGCCAACACTGACTAATCTAACAACTTCTCCATAGCTAGCATGATATCCAGGCAAACAGGTGACATTGTCACTAGATGCAAAGTACACGACGAACTGACCGTTTCCTGATTTTTGTATTTCCGAACACATGTTAAAACATTGTTTTTTGTCAAAGATAAAGGTCAGCAGGGTGCAACGATTCTACTTTTCCAATTTACACTCCTGTCAGGTAACTATACCTATATAATTACTTGGCACCTGTCAATTATCTGACCTGTCGCTTGCCTTCAGAATGTAGGAAACATTGCGATCACTTTGAAGTCAGCAGAAGTGGACACTAATTACATACAGGCGCATCACCATAAATTATATTGTCATTAAAAAGTTATTTATTTCAGTAATTCAATACAAAAAGGGAAACACATATATTATATAGAGTCATTACACACAGAGTGATCTATTTCAAGTGTTTTTCTGTTAATGTTGATGATTAAGGCTTACAGTCAATGAAAACCCAAACGTCATTATCTCAGAAAATTAGAATATTATATAGGAGCAACTGAGAAAATGATTTTAAAGTCAGAAATGTTGGCGCCTACTGAAAAATCTGTACAGTAAATGCACTCAATACTTGGTCGGGGCTCCTTTTGCAAGAATTCCTGCATCAATGTGGCGTGGCATGGAGGCGATCAGCCTGTGGCACTACCGAGGTGTTATGGAAGCCCAGGTTGCTTTGATAGCAGCCTTCAGCTCTTCAGCATTGTTGGGTCTGGTGTTTCTCATCATCCTTTTGACAATACCCCATAGATTCTCTATAGGTTTTAGGTCAGGCGAGTTTACTGGCCAATTAAGCACAGTGATACTGGGGTTATTAAACCAGGTATTGGTACTTTTGGCAGTGTGGACAGCTGCCAAGTCCTGCTGGAAAATTAAATTTTCATCTCCAAAAAGATTGTCGTCAGAGAGAAGCATGAAGTGCTCTAAAATTTCCTGGTAGAGGGCTGCACTGACTTTGGTCGTGATAAAACACAGTGGACCTACACCAGCAGATGACATGGCTCCTCAAACCATCACTGATTGTGGAAACTTCACACTAGACCTCAAGCAGCTTGGATTGTGGCCTCTCCACTCTTCCTCCAGACTCGGGGACCTTGATTTCCAAATGAAATGCAAAATTTACTTTCATCTGAAAACAACACCTTGGGCCACTGAGCAACAGCCCAGTTCTTTTTTTTCTTTGGCCCAGGTAAGACGCTTCTGGAGTTGTCTATTGGTCATGAGTGGCTTGACACAAGGAATGTGACATTTGTAGCCCATGTCCTGGATACATCTGTGTGTGGTGGCTCTTGAAGCGCTGACTCCAGCAACAGTCCACTCCTTGTGAATCTTCCCCAAATTTTTGAATGGCCTTTTCTTAACAATCCTATCAAGGCTGCAGTTATCCCAGTTGCTTGTGCATCTTATTCTACTATACTTTTTCCTTCCACTCAACTTTCCATAAAAAATGCTTGCACTCTGTGAACAGCCAGCTTTTGTGGCTTATCTTCCTTGTGGAGTATGTCAATTACTGCCTTCTGGACATCTGTCAAGTTACCAGTCTTCCCCATGATTGTGTAGCCTACTGAACTAGACTAAGGGACCATTGTAAATGCTTAGGATGTCTTTCCAGGTGTTTTGTAGTAATTGTTCTAATTTTCTGAGCTACAGTGGAACCTTGGATTAAGAGTAATTTGGTTTGAGAGCGTTTTGCAAGACAAGCAAAGCTATTTACAAATTTGTAACTTGGTTTAAAAGCAATGCTTTGCAATAAGAGCAAATACCGTGCACACATCTGGTTCCGTCCTTTCACCATGCTCTGACCTGCTCTGGAGGTAACGTTCTGTTCATATGTACTGTATATTGTATACAATATACCAATGTACAGTACAGTATATACTACAGTATATAGCATGTCTACCAATTTGCATTTTTGGATACAGTATTGTACTCTTTCGGTTAACCAGTACAGCATATTGCTTATACTGTACCTCTCGCACACCAACAATTCTATAGTGTAAGCTAAAGTGCAGTAATTTGTTTTATGTTTTTTTTTAGGTACAGTATGTTATATTAGTGTGCTGTAATAATTTTATATGAATACAGTACATTATTTTGTATTACTGTAATAAGGTTGTATAAATATGGTAAATATTTTTGGGTGGTGGAACGAATTGTCTGCATTTCAATTATTTCCTATGGGAAAATTTGCTTTGATATAAGAGTAACTTGGTTTAAGAGCAAACTCCCGGAACCAAATATCGTAATCCAAGGTTCCACTGTAATGACTTTTGGGTTTTCATTGGCTGTAAACCATAATCATCAACATTAACCCCTTAACGACCCTTGACGTACTGGGTACGTCACGTGACATGGTGCTAAACGACCCATGACGTACCCAGTACGTCATGGCAAAATCGCGGTCCCGGAGCCCCGGGGAGTTCAATTTGTTTAATTAAACAGTAGATTCGGGAAGGAGGGGACCTCTGCCTGACCTCAGGAGGGGTGGTGCCTCCTCCCCGAACCTACAGAGGCTGTTATTGGCTGACGAATGCCGCTCAACCAATTACAGTCACTGTAATGTTCCAGCCATTGAAAATGGCTGGAACATTGAAATCCAGCCCTGATCAGTGCTGCTGTAGCACTGGCCATTGGCTGGAGCTGGGTGATCGGTGCTTCACCCGCCCCCAGCTCTGATTGGAGAGACCGGTCTTGTGACCGATCTCTCCAATCACCGTGAATCTGGGGCCGGTGACCTGTGTCCGTCCCTGAAAGCCGAGAAGAGCGGTCTCTGCGGGTGCCCATCGGTAAGTTGCTGCCCCCGCCGCCCGCCCCTGTCCCTGAACACCCGCCCCTGTCCCCGATCGCCCGCCCCTGTCCCCGATCGCCCTACCAGCCCTGCCGCTGTCTCCTATCGCCCCGCCAGCGCCAGCCCCGCCGCTGTCTCCGATAGCCCCGCCGCTGTCTCCGATCGCCCCGCCCGTCACCGACAGCCCCGCCGCTGTCTCCGATCGCCCCGCCCGCCAGCGCCAGCCCCGCCGCTGTCTCCGATCACCCCGCCCGCCAGCCCCGCCGCTGTCTCTGATCGCCCCGCCCGCCACCGCCAGCCCTGCCGCTGTCTCCGATCGCCCTGCCCGCCACCGCCAGTCCCGCCACTGTCTCCGATCGCCCCGCCCGCCAGCCTCAGCCCCACCGCTGTCTCCGATCGCCCCACCCGCCACCGCCAGCCCCGCTGCTGTCTCCGATCGCCCCGCCCGCCACCGCCAGTCCCGCCACTGTCTCCGATCGCCCCGCCCGCCAGCCTCAGTCCCGCCGCTGTCTCCGATCGCCCCGCCCACCAGTCCCAGCCCCGCCGCTGTCTCCGATCGCCCCGCCCGCCACCGCCAACCCCACCGCGGCTCCGATCGCCACCGCCAGCCCCGCCGCTGCTCCCGATCCACCGCTGTCCCCGCCGCCACGCTCGCCACTGTCCCCGCCTCCACGCTCGCCACTGTTCCCGCTGCCACGCTCGCCACTGTCCCCGCCGCCATGCTTGCCACTGTCCCCACCGCCACGCTCGCCTCTGTCCCCGCCGCCGTCACACCCACCTTTTTCAGCCGCTGCTGCTCCCGAATCGGCCTCCACTGTTCCCGATCGGCCGCCGCCGCCTCCTTTATCGGCTGCCCCTTCTCCATCGCCACTACACTTCCTCCCCTCCATGTGCTGCAAGCTACCCTCCCCCCACATGTGCTGCAAGCCACCCTCCCCCCACATGTGGGGGGAGGGTGGCTTGCAGCACATGTGGGGGGAGAGTGGCTTGCTGCACATGTGCTGTAAGCCACCCTCCCCCCACATGTGCTGCAAGCCACCCTCCCCCCTCCATGTTCTGAGGGCCACCCTCCCCCCTCCATATTCTGGGGGCCCCCCTCCCCCCGGGGTCCCCCCTCCTCCATGTGCCATCTCTCTCTCCCATCAGACTCTGCCCCCATCCCCAATCTGCTGCCTGTTCTCTCCCATCCTCTTCATCTACTGCCCCCTCTCACACTCCTCAATCTGTTGCCTCCTTCATCTGCTTCCTCTTCTGTCTGCTGTGATCCTGCTGCCTAGATCCATCCTGTAAGGTTGGTATCCCCATCTCACCTCCCTCCCCCCATCCTCCGCCGCTCCTCCATCCGCTGCACCCTTTCCCATCCTCTGCCGCTCCTCCATCCGCTGCGCCATTTCCCATCATCCATCCGCTGCGCCCTTTCCCATCCTCTGCCGCTCCTCCATCCGCTGCGCCATTTCCCATCATCCATCCGCTGCGCACTTTCCCATCCTCTACCGCTCCTCCATCCGCTGCGCCCTTTCCCATCTTCCATCCGCTGCGCCCTTTCTCATCTGCCGCCCCGCCCTCTCGCATCGCATTATCCAGTGCAGTTGCTCGCTTCCAGACTGGAGTGGATGATGCGATGCGAGACTCGTGCATTGCTCTCACGTTTGGCACTGGTGTTAGTGGCAGGCGCTCATATATTTTTTTTTATTCATTTTTTTTTACTGATGTCTGTATTTTTTATTTCGCCAAACTAATTTTTTTGTATGAGGGGGGTCTAGTTTCCAAAATGGAATCACATGTGGGGGAGCTCCATTGTTTAGGCACCTCAGGGGGTCTCCAATTGCATCATGGCGTCTGCTAATAATTCCAATCAATTTTACTGTGAAATGGCGCTCCTTCTCTTCTGAGTCCCGCCGTATGCCCAAACAATTGATTTCCACCACATATGAGGTACCTGTGTACTCAGGAGAAATTGCACAATACATTTTATGGTGCATTTTTTCCTGATACCCTTGTGAAAAAAAAGCTACCTGTTTGAAAAAACAATTTTGTGGTAAAAAAAATAAAATATTTTCACGGCTGAACATTACAAACGTTTGTGAAGCCTCCAGGGGTTCAAAGTGCTCACTAAACAGCTAGATAAATTCCATGAGGGGTCTAGTTTCCAAAATGGGGTCAATTGTGGGGGAGCTCCATTGTTTAGGCACTTCAGGGGGGTCTCCAAATGCAACATGGCGTCCGCTAATAATTCCAACCAATTTTGCTGTGAAATGGCGCTCCTTGCCTTCCGAGTCCTGCCGTGTGCCCAAACATTTGATTTCCACCACATATGAGGTATCTGCGTACTCAGGAGAAAATGCACAATACATTTTATGGTGCATTTTTTCCTGATACCCTTGTGATAAAAAAAAGCTACCTGGTTGAAGCAACAGTTTTGTGGTAAAAAAAAAAAATTTTCTTTTCACGGCTCAACGTTCTAAACTTCTGTGAAGCCCCCAGGGGTTCAAAGTGCACATCAAACATCCCCCGTGCGCGATCCCCTCTGCTGCGTGCCAGCTCCCCCATGCGCGATCCCCTCTGCTGCGTGCCAGCTCCCCCGTGTGTGCTCTCACCGTGCTGTGCCCGCTTCCACAGGGCTATGTGCTCGTTTCCCATGTGCCGTGTGCCTGCATCCTCTGTGCCCGCTCCACCAGGGTTGTGCGCCCCCACCAGGGTTCTGTGCCCCCCCCACCACCGGGGTTGTGTGCACCCCCCCAACCGTGGCTGTGTGCCCCCAACCACCACCGGGTTTGTGTGCCCTCCCCCACCACCGGGGTTGTGTGTCCTCCAGGGCTGTGTGCCCCCTCTCCCCTAGGTCTGCGTGCCTCCACCCCTCCCCTAGGTCTGCCTACCACCACCCTTCCCCTAGGTCTGTGTGCTCCCCTCCCTCCCCTAGGGCTGTGTGCCCCCAACTCTCCCCAGTGCTGTGTGCCCCCAACTCCCCTCAGAGCTGTGTGACTTCCCCCCCCCCCAGTGCTGTGTACCACCCCTAGTGATGTGCCCCCAGTGATATCCATGCTTGCTCATGCTGTCTGTGCCCCCGTTGCGATATCTATGCTCTGCATGTGTTGTCAGTTTTCCCCTTTCCCCCCTAGTGCTGTCCGTGCCCCCCCAGTGCTGTCCGTGCCCCCCCCAGTGCTGTCCGTGCCCCCCCCAGTGTTGTCCGTGCCCCCCCCCAGTGCTGTCCGTGCCCCCCCAGTGCTGTCAGTGTCCCCCCCAGTGCTGTCCGTGCCCCCCCCCAGTGCTGTCCGTGCCCCCCCTAGTGCTGTCCGTGCCCCCCCTAGTGCTGTCCGTGCCCCCCCCAGTGCTGTCCGTGCCCCCCCCAGTGCTGTCCGTGCTCCAAAGCCATATTTATGCATCCAGTGATGTATATGCCCTCAGCCTTTTTTGTGACGTATATGCTCCCAGCCCCTCCTGTGATGTATATGCCCCAGCATCTCCTGTATTGTATATATCACAGGTGGGGCTGGAGCATACACATCACAGGAGACACTGGGGGCATATACATCACATGAGGGGCTGGGGCTCACAGCAGGGGCATATACATGACAGGAGGGGCTGGTGGCATATATATCACATTGGAGACACTGGGGGCATTTACATCACAGGAGGGGCTGGGGCATCTCCTGTAATATATATACAGCAGTCCCAGCATCTCCTATGTCATGTATATGCCCCCAGCCCCTCCTGTGATGTATGCACATCAGTCCCAGTGTCGGTTGTGATGTATATGATTTACCAATCTTATTATTACAAAGAGTTGACTGCGCTCCAGACCGAGGCAATCCCGGAAAAGCAGTTGTGAGAAGCAGCATGATCAATATCACCGAAAATTAACCGCCTCACCAAAGAAAAGCAGCTCCAGCCACCACATTAGGGGTGAGTTAATTAATTGCTTGACCAAATGTAGCCGGGTAATTTTCATTGATAATTTTGTGCGGCCCCCGTTGGTTGGTAGAAATTTCCAGATGGCCCCCGGCAGTAAAAAGGTTCCCCACCCCTGGGCTAAAGTAACATTTTTGTGTTTAAAAAAGTAAAATTTTCATTTTTTCTTCTACATTGCTTTGGTTGCTGTGAAGCTCCTAAAGGGTTAATAAACTTCTTGGAAAAATTTTTTTGTAAATTTTGTTGGAAATATGAGAAATTGCTGATGAACTTTGAATCCTTCTAACTTCCTAACGGAAATTTTTTTTTTTTTTTCAAAAATTGCGCTGGTGTAAATCAGACAAGTGGGAAATGTTATTTAGTAACTATTTTGTGTGACATATCTCTCAGATTTATGGGCATAAAATTTCAAATTTTGAAAATTGCGAAATTTTCAAAATTTTCACCAAATTTCTGAAATTTTAACAAATAAACGCAAAACATATCGGCCTAAATTTACCACTGACATGAAGTACAATATGTCATGAAAAAACAATGTCAGAATCGCCAGGATCTGTTGAAGTGTTCCAGAGTTATAACCTGTCAAAGTGACACTGGTCAAAATTGCAAAAAATGACCGGGTCTTTAAGGTGAAAACAGGCTGGGGGCTGAAGGGGTTAACAGAAATAAACACTTGAAAGAGATCCCTCTGTAATTACTCTATATAATATGAGTTTCCTTTTTGTATTTAATTACTGAAATAAATTAACTTTTTGATGATATTCTAATTTATTGAGATGCACCGTGTAGACAAATTATAATGAATAATTACATTTTATAGGAATGCAAGCAGGGTTAGTTTTCAAAAGGATTAAAGATGTCAGAATGAAGATGCCTATTCACCTGACTAATATGACCTCTAATTTCAGCCATAGCTCAAACCCTTGAGGATGCCATTTCTGGGCGAAACATGCTAGAGGGTCTGGGTTTTAAATTAGAGCATATCCAGCACCAGGGTATCATGCTAAAGTTGAGTATTTTTAATACCAGGATTAAAGCTCTTCATGCAAAATCGAGGTAGCAGCAGTAATTTAAAATCAGGGAACATTATAAAAGTTTTACTTCTCAGCACAATGGCTGCTTTTTGTAAGGTCAAATCAGAAACTGTGATAACAGAGAAAAACAGCCTATTACTGCTTTATCTGCAAAAGTGCAGCCTAATATGATGGAGTGAGTGATAGGGGACCTTGTTGTCACCCCTATAACCAAGGAGTATATTTACCCTGGATAGCACACGGACAGCATGAACCTCTTTGCTAGAGCCTGTCATTGCCGCTGCTGTCTTTGGCCCTGCTGCTGCTTCCAGGTCCACAGTGCAGTGAATATGCATGAGCATAATGAGCAGGCTCAGAAGCAAGGATGAGCAGCAGTGAGGACAGCAGCGCTGGAGACAGGTGAGTATAGAAAAGCATTTTATCTCAAAGACACATGTTTTCCCTGGTACATGTCACACTGATGTCACATGGATCACATCAGTGTGCGGGCCTTGTGACATCCGTGTTATCGGAGAAAAACAAACGTCGCCGTGAGGAGCACAAAAACACGCATGTGATCCACACGGACACATATCCTGTGTGAAAACATGGAGGTGTGGGCAGACCCATTGATTTTAATGGGTCTACATGTGTCCAGATCTCCAACACGTATGAAAACACGTACTGGAAACATGGCCGTGTGAAACAGGCCTTACCTTTAAAAATGCACTAAATGTAAAAAAGTAACATCCTATGTATATAGACCTTGCGATATTTTGCTACAGACTTTAAATTAATGTTTCTGCAGGGTTTTTTACCTAGAAGAATTGAGAAAATTAGCAATATATAAAATTGCCTTCAACCCCACCTCCCAACAAAGGAAAAAAAAATAAAAAAAAATGTGCCACTGCATAAGGTAAAGGCTGACTAAAATCAGTATTTTAGAAATATGTGCTCTTTAAAAGGTTATTCCCATTTTCAAGATCTTATCCCAATATGTAGTAGATGCAATAATAATAGCAAATACCTCCAATTAGAAATGTAGTATAGATCTCCTGATATAGCCAGGTCTGTTACCTCATGTGCAGGGCATTGTAGCTTGGATATCCATGGTTACATCCACTCATATAGTGACAGTAAGTTGCCCATGGTCGTAACCATGGATACCTAACCTACAATGCCCTGCACATGAGGTAAGAGACTTGGCTATATCAGGAGAACTATACAATATTTCTAATTAAAGATATTTGCTAATATTATTATTACACCTACAACATATCGGGATAGGAGCTTGGAGATGGGAATTCTAACTCTGTAACAGCACATAAAAGTGTACTGTCTTTTCAGGAGAACTTGCAGCAGAATGTCTGTATCTGCCTATAGAACGTCCCCTTCATCCCTGGCACCTCTCCATAGAATGTTATGAGCACCAACTGCCATCTCCTATCTCAATAACGGGACTTCACTGAATATAGATCTTACTTGTGAACTGAGAATTTTTATACTGAATTATCGATGCAAGAGACAGAAGGCGATTTGTCTGATAAGATATACTACAAAGTTGCTTATTTTCAGGTGATTGATTTATGCGGGGAAAAAATTAAAAGGTTACTCTTTAAACTTTTTATCATACATTTACTTTTTTCCCCAAGAAATAAGCTCATATATTAAGAACAATAAGGAATAATGTTTTAGTAACATATTTTGAGGCCAGTTTACAAATTAGACTCCTTTTATGAGATTCCTTCCTCCATCCAGACAGATGTCTTTGTTTTAGACATATTGAACCATTGTGATTCTTGCAGCAGAATACATGCCTGAAAGTGGCGATACAAAGTGACAATGAGGATGTTGCAGAGGAAGAGTTAATGATGCTGCATTTATCAGCAAAGCCTTCATGATGTTGCTAAGCAACAAAAAGGGGGTTTAAACTGGTATAGTCATTCTTAGTAAGGAGGAAAGTATGTTTCAGGTTAGTAGTCTGTGTGTGATCCCGGCTTTATTACAAAAATGGAACAGGGAAAGGCAACTTCTAATTCATCAAATGAAGCTTTTGGGCCTTAAACCATTAGACTTACTCTGAATGAATAAGTCACATATTAAGTTATTTTATTTACACAGAAATCATTCAGACTTGAAGCCTCAGATTGATCAGCCGGAGAAAGTTATGCTTCAAATATTACCTAAAATAGCAAAACCCAAGCACTCAAAGAGAAGAGGAGAATTGTTTTTGATGCAAGTGTTTTATTAACAAATGACAAACTGAAAAAGTGTGAACCCTGACATATAGCAACAACCAATGTTTCGGTTATGACACCTTTATCAAGGTAGTTTCTTAATATAGAGATGCTATGTCGTGCGGGTCAACTCGGAAAACCGTCTATGAAGATTAGATGGAGGGCATCACATTTTGCAGTATGCAGTGTCAAGGTGATGGTGGTGGGCTGAGAAAAAGCAGAGGTGTGGAGAGGAAGACGCCTGCTTTGAATGTCTAGGACAGTCATGGCGAACCTTTCACAGGCCAAGTGCCCAAACTGTAGCCCTAAACCCAATTTTTTTTCCGAAGTGCCAACCAATCCTATTATGTAAATAATTGATTGTAACTTACCTTTGCCGTCTTCTCTTCTCTTCAGCAGGGGGCATCACGCTCATGCATGCTTACCACACATGGAAGCTGAGCCCCTGCCCTTTCCAGACACAGCAGTTGGATTGATCTTTCTGGAAAAAATTGCAGCATATTAGACAGAGATTTCACCCTGTAATCCACATCTACATTGCAAAGTCTGAACATCCTGAAATCCCATAAAGACGTAGGAGTTGCTACCCTCCCCTTTCATTGTGTAGTTATGCCCCCCTTCCTGGGCCACTTCCTGGTAAACATGTCCCCCATCCTGATATATATTTCCTACATTCTGGTATATTTGTCCCCATCATGGCCCCATCCTGGTAAATATACCTCATCAGGGTAAATGTCCTCCATCCTGGTAAATGTACCTTATTCTGGCATGTTCTGCCATGCTGGAAAATGTACCCCATCCTGGTAAATGTTCCCCCATCCCGGCATGTACCCCATTCCTGGTAAATGTCCTCAATCCTGGTAAATGTTCCCAATCCTGGTTAATTTACCCCCATCCAGGTAAATGTACCCCCATCCAGGTAAATGTCCCCCTTCCTAGTATGTACCCCTTCCTGGTAAATGTACCCTATCGTGGCATGTTTTCCCCCATCCTGGCATGCATGTTTCCTCCATCCTGGCATGCATGTTTCCTCCATCTTGGCATGCATGTTTCCCCATCCTGGCATGCATGTTTCCTCCATCCTGGCATGCATGTTTCCTCCATCCTGGCATGCATGTTTCCTCCATCCTGGCATACATGTTTCCTCCATCCTGGCATGCATGTTTCCTCCATCCTGGCATGCATGTTTCCTCCATCTTGGCATGCATGTTTCCCCATCCTGGCATGCATGTTTCCTCCATCCTGGCATGCATGTTTCCTCCATCCTGGCATGCATGTTTCCTCCATCCTGGCATACATGTTTCCTCCATCCTGGCATGCATGTTTCCTCCATCCTGGCATGCATGTTTCCTCCATCCTGGCATGCATGTCATCCCCCCCCATGCTGGCATGCGTGTTTCACCCCCCATGCTGGCATGCGTGTCCCCACCCCCCCCATGCTGACATGTGCGTTCCCCCTCCCCCACCCCATGCTGGTGGCATGTGCGTTCCCCCTCCCCCACCCCATGCTGGCATGTGCGTTCCCCCACCCCCACCCCATGCTGGCATGTGCATTCCCCCACCGCCACCCCATGCTGGCATGTGCGTTCCCCCACCGCCACCCCGTGCTGGCATGTGCATTCCCCCACTGCCACCCCGTGCTGGCATGTGCGTTCCCCCACCGCCACCCCATGCTGGCGCTGCCCATCCACACCTTGGCACAGCCGCACACGAGTTATAAAAAAAAAAAAAAAAAAAAAAGCAACACACAACTCACCTTCCTGCACACGCTCCCCCCGCTGCATGGCGCCGCTGGGTCCTCAGTTTCCACGCGGTCCAAAAGACCTCATTACGGCGGCGCCGCTCACTGACGCTGCTCCGTCTCCTAGGCAACACACCTGCAGCCTGGGGGAGGAGGAGTGTCAGAGCGAGGAGAAATGTCTCCTCCGCTCCAACACAGTTTTGATCTGCTGGCGCGACTGCACCAGCAGATCAAACTGGCAGGATCAGGCGACAGCACGCGTGCCAGCAGAATGGGCTCTGCGTGCCCCTGGTGGCACGCGTGCCATAGGTTCGCCATCACTGGTCTAGGATGTGCTGTAGCAGCGGTGGCAGTGGCAGCGGCGGCGTGCCATTACCACCGCTGCTACAGCACATCCTGGACATTCAAATCGGACGTCTTCCTCTCCACACCTCTGCCTTTTCTCAGCCCACCACCATCACCTTGACACTGCATACTGCAAAATGTGATGCCCTCCATCTAATCTTCATAGACTGTTGTCCGAGTTGACCCGTACGACATAGCATCTCTATATTAAGCAACTACCTTGATAAAGGTGTCATAACCGAAACGTTGGTTGTTGCTAAATGTCAGGGTTCACACTCTTGCAGTTTGTCGGTTGTTAATAAAACACTTGCATCAAAAACAATTCTCTTCTTTTTGAGTGCTTGGGTTTTGCTATTTGAGATATATTTATTTACCCTACAGCACCTTTATTTATAGCAGTAGAGACAGACTTTTTCTATACTATCAAATATTACCTAGGCACATTGGGGCAGATTTAGTAACCCCGTCCTATATTAACCCCTTCCTGACATTGGACATACCGGTATTCACTCATTTGCAGTGCGTTACCACAAATGGACATCACGTACTGGTGTGTCCTAGTGATCGTGAGGGCACAGGAGCTGTGCTCACAAAATTGCCACCGGGAGCTCGGTTTAAGTGATAGTCATGGCCATTGAGGAAGGATTCTCCAGTCGTGATGTCTGTGTGTGTGCGTACCCCACCATCAACCCACTTGTAAATAATACACGGACTGCATGCGACTTGGTTCAAATTGGCCACAGCAGCCTTTATTACCTATTATTTACATTCTAACACAAGGGGGCGCCGTCCAACGGGCGACCCCAACAAATAACAATAGGTAACACAATAATACCAATACAGTATATATAACTCTAGGTAGGGCCAGTCCAGAAGACCACTTTTTACCCCAATATCCCTGACCGCAACACACTGACCCAGAGATGAGGTATTAATATCCCACGGATTAATACCCCTAGATCTTGCAGAACCCCGTGCCTGCAACTTCCCGGAACCCGGAGCCACCATAACAAGACAGTGTCTCTCAGTCCAGTTACCAATCCCTTCAAACCGCCTCTGGGCCAGATCTATCCCCCCCCACCCCCCGCTGCTGTGACAAGAAACAAACCACTAACCCAAGTATTCCCATTTCGCAACCAACAACAACAGAACACCTCTTTCTAAGTACCTAACCATCTCCCACTGCCATTCTTTCTCTCTCTTTTTTTTTTTTTTTTTATATATATCTTCGTCCGGAAGTCACAGAGGGAGGTATGAAGGTATGACACCCCCCCTCCCCTTATAAACCCTCTTATGGCCCCCTTCATCCTCCTGGGACTCCTCCTTCCCTCCAATCCCACTCTTCTGTATTCTGCAAAATCCTCCACTCCCTATCCCTATTTAACCACATCACTCCTTCCCTTCACTCTAGTCATGTCGCCCCTCCATCCTATGGGTTCCATGGCTTTCTCGTTCCCACGGTAACACACAGGGTCAGTACCTGCACCACTACTGGCTGTTCAACCCCCTAAATGCTGTGATAAATAGCAATCGTAGCATATAGGATGCTGAGAGTGAGTACGCTAACTCTTCCACCCAATCGAGAGAAAACACAGTCACTGGTTCCAATCATTGTCACGATAAGGCCATAGAGTCCAGAATAGCTCTGCTGCCTCAATATAGTTAACAAATGTCTCAGTGGTGTCATCTGAATAAGGTCAGCCAGAGATCTAGATGGAAACCCCTATGTAAGTGCTCAATGTAGGGCATGGGATAAACATGATTCAAAATGTCACATGAAGTATTACCAATAAAAGCTTTAACTCATTCCACAAAAAAATGGTTACCTGTCTATGGTGGCCTGTTAGACAATGCCAAGAGCATGGTCTAAAGGACCCATTACACGCTACGATATATTTAATGATATGTCGTCGGGGTCACGTCGTTAGTGACGCACATCCTGTATCGTTTGACATATCGTACCGTGTGACAACTACGAGTGACTGTGAACAAGCAAAAATACTCACCTTATCGGTGCTCGTTGACACGTCGCTCATTTTCAAAAAAATCGATCGTCCCTCTGCACGCCGGTTGTTCATCGTTCCCGAGGCAGCACACGTGACTCTGTGTGACACCCAGGGGAACGACAAACACAGCTTACCTGCGTCCCGCCGGCAATGCGGAAGTAAGGAGGGGGGTGGGATGTTATGCCCCGCTCATCTCTGCCCCTCCGCTTCTATTGGGCGGCCGCTGTGTGACGTCGCTGTGACGCTGAATGTCCCTCCCCCTTCAGGAAGAGGATGTTCGACGCCCACAGCAAGGTCGTTCGGGAGGTATGTGTGACGGAGGTTACCGACTTTGTGCGACACGGCAAATTAATTGCCCTAGATGCACAAACGATGGGGGCGGGTGCGATCGCACATGCGAACGCATGATAAATCAATGCGTGTAAAGCCGCCTTAAGAGGCATTTAGTCAGTACTATACTGAAAGATGTAATGAATTGCCATTCTTGTGCATTGCATTATACCAGAGAGCAGACTAATAAAATATAATGTTCAAAAGGGGGACTATATAAAAAAAGTTTTAAAAAAAGTTATAAATCGTTGAAAAAATATTTATAAAGAATCCCCAAATAACAGAAAAATGAAAAAAAAATATTATACCAATAAACACATATATTTATGTAAAAACAAAAATAAACAATAAAGTACACATATTTGGTGTCGCTGAGTCTCCCACGACCTGAACTACTCATTGGTCACACTAGTTAACCTGTTCAGTGAACACTGTAAAAGAAAAAAGAATAAAAAGTGGTAAAAATTATGCTTTTCATCAAACTGCCAGAAAAAAAAGTAGAATAAAATGTGATCAAGAAGTCAAATGTAATTAAATATGGTATCCTGTAAAAGAACATCTCATCTTACAAAAAGCAAGCCACCATACAGTTAAGTCAATAGAAAAATAAAAATAATATATCTGCCAGAATACAACTATGGAAAATATTTTTTTTTCTATAAAATAGTTTTTTATTGTGTGAAGGAGGCAAAACATAAAAAAACATATAAATGTGGTATCACTGTAATGCTACTGACCATGAGAATAAAGTCATGTTACCACTTTTACCTAACAGTGAATATAATAAAAAAAAAAAAATTCTGAATTGTTGGTTTTGATCACTCTGCCTCCCAAAAATCTGAATAAAAAACAATCAAACAATGTTATGTGCCAAAACATGGTACAATTAAAAATGTCAACTCATCCTGAAAAAACAAACCCTCACATGACTATGTCTGCAGAACTATGAAAAAATTCTAGCTCTCAAATTATGGTGATGCAAAGACTTTTTAAAGCATTTTTCTTTAATTATTGTGTAGCCAATAATAAAAATACTATTATAAACATGGCATAGCTGTAATCACACCAACCAGAAGAGTAAAATTGTTTTATCTTTTATACTGCACGGAGAATGGCATAAAAAGATAAATAAAATTAATTCTTCACCTCCTGTTGATTTATTTATTCTGCCTCCCAAAGATCGCAGTACAGCTTGGCTCACATTTATCCTGCTATGTATGCTAAGCGCTTACGTGTAAATCTTTGAAATACGTCATTCAGATGGAACATTTGCTATAATGAGGCAGATGGAGACATTGTGCACTGTCTCTGGTCTATAATTTAGTGGTGTTCGGCTTTTTAAGCGTTCATAAAAGTGCAGTGGGCCACATTTTTATTCACTTCGAAAAAAACTAAAACCGTTGAACAAAGGCCATATGAAGTCCAGAATAACTCTGCTGCCTCAATATAGTTAACGAAATTCTCAGGGGTGTCATCTGAATAATGTTATTCAGAGATTTAGATGGAAACCCCATTGTAAGTGCTCAGCGTAGAGCACAAGATAAATATGATTCAAAATGTCACATGAAATATTCCAATAATAGCTTCAACTCATTCCACAAATAAAAGCATCTACTCAGGTCCCTCATTTGTCAATGGAAACATAGGGGGCTTCCGCCTTATTGGTAACACAAAGGCTCGGAAAAGTGACACAATTTACCTCAGAAGAAAAGCCAGCAAAATCTGCACACCCAAATCCAAATGCCCACCTTACCACATAATGTGCCTAAACCACATCTAGAGTACACATGTTTTGTATTTCTGTAGTGAGGAAATCTGCTCTTTTGCCACTTATGGACTTTGTATATAGAGTCTGCAATCTATTTAAGAAAATTTATGCTCCAGGGGTCAAACAGCATTCCTTCCCTCTCTCACAAGTCTCACAGTGTAGCTAAAAATTGGTTTTGTACATTTTGTTGAAAAAAAAAGAAATTGCTGATAATCTGTTAATTTTTCTAACTTGCTAACAAAACAAAAAAATATATTTCAGAAATTGTGCTATTGTAAAGTAGACATGTGAGATGTCATGATCCATGCCTGTGTCAGCCGCGACTGAGCCATGGCTAGATTTACAGCTTAGGGTTGCAGGTCATGTGAGGGGTTAATTCCATCCCGCCTTGTTCCGGATGTCAGGATGCTATATTCTCCGGTGCAGTGCTAGTGATAGTTTATGCGGGGCAGTGTGGGTTGCTGGCTCCCATGAGTTACTTGATATGTTTTGCTTCACTGCTACCTTGTCCTGCATGTTCCCTCCTTCATCCGTCCGTCCGTCCCATTTCCTGACTACCTGCTCTTGTCTGCCTGTACTTCCAGCCCTGTCTGTCTGACCCCGGTCCTGACCTGCTTGTCCTCCACCCTTGTATGTTTCTTGGACTTCCTGGTATCTGACCTGTATCCTCGTTCCTGACTTCGGCTCCATCTCTCCCTTCTGTTGTATATGTGACTTCCCGGTTTCTGACCCTCGGCTATCACCTGACCACAATTTTATTATCCCTGTATTACTGATGAGACCTCCTGCTGCTAACCTGGCTTACTGACTATTGCCCTCTTGTGGTTTGCCTGCTTACTACATTCTGAAGGTACACTGCTTGTAGCTTCAATGTCTCTTATAGTACAGCATGACATGAGAAATGTTATTTATTAACTATTTTGTGTGAAATAACTGTTTTAAGAGCATAAAAATAAAAAGTTTGAAAATTTCAACATTTTCTAAACTTTTGCCAAAGTTCTTAAATTTTTAGAAATAAATATAAAAAAAATGTAACCGAAATTTAGCTCTATCATGAAGTACAACTTGTCATGAAAAAAGATAATTTCAGAATCACTGGGATCCATTGAAGCGTTCTAGGGTTATTACCTCTTAAATTCACACTGGTCAGAATTGTATAATTTGGCCTAGTTAGGAAGATGAAAACAGGATTTGGCGGTAAGAAGTTAAGCTTAGACATCCTCTTATGCGGGCGTCACACGAGACGATCTATCGTGCGATATGTCGCCTGGGTCACGGTTGTCGTGATGCACATCCGGCATCGTTCACGGCGTCGTCTCGTGTGACACCTAAGAGCGACTCTTAATCGGTTGTAAATCGTGTATCGTGTACACGTCCCTCATTTTTAAAAAATTGTTTAATCTTATTTGCGCAGATTGTTCATCGTACCCGGGGCAGCACACATCGCTCTGTGTTACACCCTGGGAACGATGAACACAGCTTACCTGCGTCCCGCGGCTCCCGCCGGCTATGCGGAAGGAAGGAGGTGGCCAGGAAGTTTACGTCCAGCTCATCTCCGCCCCTCCGCTTCTATTGGGCGGCTGCTGTGTGACGTCACAGTGACGCTGAACAACCCACCCCCTTCAGGAAGTAGATGTTCGCCGCCCAGAGCGACGTTGCTCAGCAGGTAAGTACTTGTGACGGGGGTTTAATGACTTTGTGCGACACGGGCAGCGATTTGCCCATGACGCACAAACGACGGGGGCGGATACGATAGCTCATGCGATCGCACGATAGATCATATCGTGTGACGCCCACATTACACATTTTCTTTGGTGGCCGAATTTGCTCCTCTATTTTGGCACCTAAATTTTAGCACATTTTGTATGTTGTGCCCTTTTCCAGTTATGCTGCACTTAAAGGGACTCTGTCAGCACAAAATGATTTTTTAAATCAAGTGTAGTTATGTGCACCCTTCACATGGCCAAACATTTACATGGACCTCCCCACCTACTTGCTTATCTTCTATCTCCAGCTTTATCTTGCTCTATAAGGCTGGGGCCACACAGGGACTAATGCGAACCTCGCATGACACTCTGCTCACGCTGGCAGCACAGCGGGAGCTCAGTGTCATGCGAGTGTCACTGCGACAGAGGACCGATCATGCGATAGGACCTCAGCTGCGGGGGGCGGGCCACCTCTGCGGTGGGGTGGGCCGGCACTGAGGAGGAGCGGGCCAGCACTGAGGAGGGGCGGTAGGGATCTATCTCCCTCTCTCCTCCATTGCCGGCTATTTCCATTCTCGCTCTACACTCGCAGTACACCGGTGTACTGCGAGTGCAGTGCGATTTTTCTCTCGCCCCATAGACTTAAATGGGTGCGAGAGAAAACAGGATTGCATTACAGTCGCAGCATGCTGCAATTGTTTTCTCAGTCCAACTATGTCCCGCCCCCATGCCAGTAGCCGACGCTGCTCGGATCCGGACCTTCAGGGGTGGTGGCTCGAGGGTTTCTGGACCCGGGGGTCTCGCGGACATGCCGAATAAAATGGGGGATGTAGATGTGTGACGCCCTGGGCAAGCCAGGGGTCACAGGTCATCACACCACCACACCCTACACCCCAGTTAGGAACACCCAAGCTACCAAAATCCTTGTTGCCTTCCTCCAGGGGCTGATGTTCACACCAGGGGGTGGGCCAGGTGGTTGGCTCCGCCCACCGAGGAGTTCACAGCCCTGGAGGTGGGAGGAACCAGGCAGAACAGTTTAGGAGAGTGAAGAGTAAACAGTGGAGGGAGGAAAGTGAAGTGAAGTGGAAGGAAGTAGTAGTAAAGCTAAAGAGAAAAGCTGAAGTGACAGTAGTAAAGCCTGAAGTTGGTCCGGGTGTGTGCCCCGGACAGTGCCAGCAAGGTCAGCAGACGGCGGTGATAGTCCGCAGGGGTGACTGCTCGGAGGTTGCTGGAAGGACCGCAGACGGGTAGTGGCCCGGCGGTCTGGAGCAGTATACGAAGAACAGTCAGCACCAGGGCAGGGGCCTTTCGGATCCCGGCAAGGCTAGGAGTCGCCATAATTTGCCAAATCCGTCAGTGAAGGGGACGTCTGTCTCCAAACAACCAAGTCCCGATTGAAGTCAACAGTCCGACCGTTACGGAGAGACACCGCCACCACCAGGGCACCAGTTTCTCAGGGCCAGCGCCTGCGGGCAAAGTAGGGCTCCTCCGGCCCATATCCAAGCCGGGGAGCGGGTTACCGGTGGGAACCCATCACAACCATCATCAACTTAGGTGCAGGACAGAGGGACCATCACCGTCACCTACTGGGGAAAGCAAGTGCAGCCGTCCGTGGGAACAGTCTTTCCAGCCGTGTGTTTTACTGAAAACTGTGTCAACGTCTCAGGCTGAGTGAGTACCACAGTGCCGCAAGGCACAGTGCTGCCCCCGCGTCCCTGCGCCCACCAAGCCCTGCATCTCCCACCTCATCACTGGGCCCCGGGATCACCAACCCCTACCCACGGAGGGGCAACACAACAACTGGCTGCTCCATACCACCACTCCCGGGATCCCCATACAGAGCAGCGGTGGTGTCAACAAATCACCACAACCGTGGGTGGCGTCACGGACAATAACCAATCCCCACACCCAAAAATCCCCTTTCACTCACGGGCGAGGAGCGCCGCTCGAGTCCCCGGGATCCGGCCCATCGCTCGAGCCACCTAGCAGCGGCAGGCCGCAGCAGCCGCAGCAGCCGGACCCGAGCAGTGGGAGAGCGCGGCGTCCCCTCCTCCGCCCGTGACAGATGTACGGGCTAGGCCGTAATAGGTTTGTGACGCCACCCACGGTGTGTGGTGAGGTGGGACACCACCGCTGCTGTTACGGGGCACCCAGGGGAGATGTTATGCAGCAAGTTGTTAACCCCTCCGTGGGCAGGGATGGTGGCCCCGGGACCTGGTTGTTGTGTGCAGGGGATCGCAACCGCAGGGGGTGCTGGTGTACTCACTGTTAGTAAAACACACAAGTCTCTGGTAAACCAAGGTGGTGGTGGCCGGTGCCGCAACCGGATGCGTTCGGGATCCCCCACCTGGCTGGTGGTCTCTATCCTTTTCCTGCACCGTTGTGTAAGGTGGACTTTCCTAGTATAAAACTCAGGAGTCTGCTCCCGGCTGGATGTGACCTAAGGAGCCGTGCCCGCAGACACTGGCCCGTGGGATCTATGGGCCCTGGCGGTGACCTCTTATCCCTAATCGGTGGGCTGTTGTCTTCTATGAGGGACATTGGGTGGGACAGGACCTCTAGTCCTGGCCTAAATCGGTTAATTAACAAATTCCACTTGTTTCTGGTTCCTGGCTTCAGGGTCTGAGTACCCCCCTTTCTGCTACGGTTTCTGGGTCGGTTCCCAATGTCGGTACCGGCGGGCTACAACCCTGGCCCGGTCCACCTCGGTTCCACCGAGCCGTCTTCCCGTCTCCTGTTTTTCGGAGACTACCGTCTGCCTGCTAGCCAAGGCACCAGGGCTCCTACCCTGGCACCGTTCAACTTGGACTTGACTGCTGGAGCTACCCCTAGCTCCAGCCCACACTCCTCTCCAAACTGAACTCTAAAAGCCAACTGACTGTTTTTCCCGCCCCGGGCTGTCTGGACCCCTGGGTGGACGTATCCCAACTGCCTGGTCACGCCCACTGGTGTGTCTGTCTGTCCCTAAGGAAGGTGACTAGGGTTTTCTGGTTGGCTGTGTGTTTCCTAGTCAGGGAAGATGTTATGCAGGGGTCTATTTGTGACTACCTGGTTTTGCCAGGGCGTCACAATTAGGGCTGAGAATATAATCGCTCATGGGTGCTGACACACAGGCTAATATTGACCAAGTGGAATGCGATGTGTTATCACATTCCACTCACTCCGATTTTCATGCCATGTGACCTAGGCCTAATGACAAAACTCTCAATCAAAAAGAGGGAAAACAAACAGGTGGGAAGGTGCACTTAAATGTTTGACCACACTATGATGCACGAGCGCCTGTGCTTGGTTTGAACAGTCATTCTGTGCTGACAGACTCTCTCTTTAAAAAATAGAAGTCTAAAATTCAAAAAACTACTTACACAAAAATTGATTACGTTTTCCACCAAATTTCAGCTGCATTTAACATACTAAGGGCCTGATTCATAAACGTGTTTTGTCAGAATTATGGCATACAAAACATTTGTCACTTTTTTAGGCAACTTAACATCCCTGACTGGAGTGTCATGGCACAGCACTTGCAAGATGTGCCTAATTCATTAGGTTATGTGGATTTCTTACTGAATATGGTGCATTGCATAACAGCACCGCTCCCAGAAAGACTGGCATAAAATATGTCAGTTTTAATAAATCAGGCCCTATGTAATTATAATGCAAGATCTTATTTACAGACTCTGGGGAGGGTAGTGACTTTCTCTACAGTCTAAGGACCCCCTCACACTTTACATAATTGGTGGACTAATGATTGTTCGACTGACAGCTATATCTTCCAAGTTGCCCATATATAAGAATGCTCGGATCTTGAAATTCAGCAGGACGATTATCCTCTATACCAACATTTTCTGTTGTGGGAGAATTGAAAGGCCCAATTTCACATTATCTGTTGGACCAATTCCACAGTAATAGGTAGGTCTGGCCAACTTTGATCTAGTTTGAATGTTCTCCCCGTGTTTGCGTGGGTTTTCTCCAGGTACTCCGGTTTCCTCCCACACTCTAAAGACATACAGTGGTACCTTGCTTAACGAGAACAATCCGTTCTGGGACTGTGCTTGTTAAAAAAATATATATAAAAACTAGTACAACAATCATTAACAGTACAAGACACACTGGTACAGGAGGAGAGAGGACCCTGCCCGCGAGGGCTCACAGTCTACAGGGGATGGGTGAGGGTACAACAGGTGAGGACAGAGTCGGTTGCGCAGTGGTGTACTGTATTTGTGAAATGTAAAGAAAATGGTGCATGGTTTTTTAATATCTTAAAAATATAAATTAGAAAATTATGTGTATTTGTATTCAGCCCCCTTGAGTCAATACTTTGTAGGACTACCTTTCACTGCAATTACTGCTGCAAGTGTTCTGAGGTATGTCTCTACCAGCTTTACAAGAGAATGAAGGAAGACGGCTTGGTGATGACTGCGATGCTGGAAGTAACGGAGACCAATGCACGTTGTCCAGATGAAGGGCAATTTATTTCTGAATACATTTCAGTGGTCACACTTTGCACATCTAGAGACTCATTTTTTGCCTATTGTTTTGTGAATAGCTCTAGCTCAGCAAGACTGGATGGATAATGTCTGCGAGCAGCAATTTTCCAGTCGTGTCACAGATTCTCAATGGGATTTAGGCCTATACTTTGACTGGGCCATTCAAACATATGAATATGCTTTGATCTAAACTATTCTTTAGTAGCTCTTGCAGTATGTTTAGGGTCATTGTCCTGCTGGAAGATAAACCTATGCCCCATTCTAAAGTCTTTTGCTGCATGTAAAAGATTTTCCTCCGGGACTGCCCTGAATTTAGCTCCATCCATCTTCCCATCAACTCTGATCAGCTTAACTGTCCCTGATGAAAAAAAAGCATTACCATAGTATGATGCTGCCACCATCATGTTTGATGTTGGGGATGGTGTTTTCAGGGAGATGTGCAGTGCTAGTTTTCCACCACATATACCACTGTGCATTTAGCCAAAAAGTTGACTCAAAGAGGCTGAATACAAATGTATGTCACAATTTTCAGATTTATATTTTCTCATTTTTAGAAACAATGTGTCATTTCCTTTACAGTTTACAAATACTTGCTAATTTGTGTTGGTACATCACATAAAATCCCAATAAAATACCTTTTAAGTTTGCAAGTGTAACGTAAAATGTGTAAACGTTCATGGGGTATGAATACTTATTCAAGGCACTGTATTGATACGAAATCTAGATGTGAGTCCCACTGAGGACAGTGATAACAATGTCTGTAAAGCCCTATGGAATATGATGCCGCTATATATGCAAAGCATAATAAGTAATAAGTAATAATGAATGTGAGGACCTCAAAGGGAACCTGACAATCAATTCAAGCCAGATAAATTATTGTCTGAAAAGCTAGAGTATTTTTCTCAGATTACATATAGTTGGAAGAGCATAGGTGAGACTAATCTTTCCCAGTGCCTCTCCAGATGATTGACAAGTTTCTTGCTAAGGCTGCTTTCACACTTCCGTTGTTTTGCATCAGTCACAATCGGTCGCCTTGAGGAAATATGGTATCCTGCAAAATATTTAGCAGGATTCTGTTTTTTCCCCATAGACTTGTATTAAGGATGGATTGCGATTGATGGCCTTGCGTTGCATCCGCTATGCGACTGATCAGTAATGGAATGACTGACCGCCGGGCGGAAGCAACACAGAATGTAACGTTTTTTGTAGCATGAAAAAAACACAGTGCACAGATTCCGTTGGCATCCGTCGTTGGTTATAATGGAAGCCTATGGGCCACCTGAATCCGTCCAATCCGTGAAATGACGGATTCAGGCGACGGCTCCATCTTTTAGCAACAGAGCATGCTCAGATGTGTAAATTCCGTTCTGGTTAGAAAAAAATCTCTCTCTCTCTCTCTCTCTCTCTCGGTCTCTCTCTCTCTCTCTCTCTCGGTCTCTCTCTCTCTCTCGGTCTCTCTCTCTCTCTCTCTCTCTCGGTCTCTCTCTCTCTCTCGGTCTCTCTCTCTCTCTCTCGGTCTCTCTCTCTCGGTCTCTCGGTCTCTCTCTCTCCCTCGGTCTCTCTCTTTCTCTCCCTCGGTCTCTCTCTCTCCCTCGGTCTCTCTCTCTCTCTCGGTCTCTCTCTCTCTCTCTCGGTCTCTCTCTCTCTCGGTCTCTCTCTCTCTCGGTCTCTCTCTCTCTCGGTCTCTCTCTCGGTCTCTCTCTCTCGGTCAGTCTCTCTCGGTCAGTCTCTCTCTCTCTCTCGGTCTCTCTCTCTCTCTCTCGGTCTCTCTCTCTCTCTCTCGGTCTCTCTCTCTCGGTCTCTTTCTCTCGGTCTCTCTCTCTCGGTCTCTCTCTCTCGGTCTCTCTCGGTCTCTCTCGGTCTCTCTCTCTCTCTCTCTCGTCTGTCTGTCTGTCGGTCTCTCCCTCTCATCCCCTCTCTCATACTCACCGTTCACCGACACGGTGCTGCACGGCTGTCACACTGCCTCAGTGGCTTCTCCTGCTTTTGAAAATGCGGGCCTCTCATTATTCCATTTCATATTCACTACTTCCCCCGCCCACCGGCACCTATCATTGGTTGCAGTCAGATGCGCCCCCACGCTGAGTGACAGCTGTCTCACTGCAACCAATCACAGCCACCGGTGGACGGATGTATATCGTGCAGTACAATAAATAAATAATTTTTTAAAAATGGCATGCGGTCCCCCCCAATTTTGATACCAGCTAAGGTAAAGCCACACGGCTGAGGGCTGGTATTCTCAGGATCGGGAGCCCCACATTATTGGGAGCCCCCTACCTAAAAATATCAGCCAGCAGCCACCCAGAAATGACGCATCCATTAGATGTGACAGTCCCAGGACTCTACCTGGCTCATCCCAAATTGCCCTGATGCGGTGGCAATCAAGGTAATAAGGAGTTAATTGCAGTCCATAGCTGCCACTAAGTACAAAGTTAATCATGGCAGGCATCTATGAGACACCCCCCATGATTAATCTATAGTGAAAGTAAATAAACACAAACACCGAAAAATCCTTTATTTGAAATAAAAACAAAAAAACACACCCTTTTTCACCACTTTATTAATCCCCAAATACCCCTCCAGGTGCGGCGTAATCCACACGAAGTCCCACGATGCTTTCAGCTCTGCCACATCGGAAGCTGACAGGAGTGGCCATAGAACACCGCCGCTCACTGTGAGCTCCACGGAGCAACTGAAGTGAGTCACGCGGTCAGCAGTGACATCACTCAGGTTATCCACGGGCACAGCTGGATTCTGGTACAAACTGCTACAACAGATCAGTTTTTTTTTTTAATGGATCCGTCCCATCAGTTGTACCACAATCTCCAATGCATCCGTCACATCAGTCAGAAAACGGATTGTGACTGATGCAAAACAACGGAAGTGTGAAAGCAGCCTATGTATTCACATGATAGACACCTGTCAGCCAACTAGAGCAGCACAGGGAGAAGCCAAATCTTCTAACTATTTTTTCTCTGAAACACCAGAGAATGGTGCAGCCAGTATGCATGTATAAGTGCAGTATAAAGGTATTACTGTTAATGGAATGTTATACTTAATAAAACAAATATGGAATTCTTTTGTGCCTGCCTCTCTTATCCTGTGATTCGTAATCCGTAGTATGCCGGTATGTGTTGTACTCTGCAGATCTCAAAAAGAAAACTAATTTGATGATTTTTATTGTTAGAGTCAAGATCCAATGTACTGTAGTTCATACTGAAGAATAACCACTTGAAATGTCAAGGTTCCTCCACATCAGTACACAAAACATCTTTAGAATTAACATTACAGCTAACCATTATTGTGAGTGTGGACGTTATCAGGGATAAATAAAATGGTTCAGACTTTTAGGAAAGATGCAAATAAGAGAATACAGCAGCACTCTGTAAGCACCAATATAAATGTGAACATGGAACATATGAAATTTCAACTGAATTACTGCTATATGAAATATATATATTGGTTGGCTGCCTTCTCCCTCCCTGAGGAAGCCGAACTTCAGCACGGAGCTCAAATAGGCGAAACGTACGTCGGTGGCTGCCTTCTCCCTCCCTGAGGAAGCCAAACTTGAGTACGGAGCTCAAATAGGCGAAACGTACGTTGGTGGGGTATGGGGGAGCCTCTTTCCTGCATACTCAGGATCATGCACTGGCCACTTTAAGATGCACTGGCCACTTTCCTCTGTTTATGCTGCCTTATTTAAATGATTGGACCAGAATTTATGTATGTCTTGGGGGTGTCTCAGCGGACTATCTTATATGTAATTATGCACATGCACTTTATATGTATTGTCCTTCCAACTCTTGCTTTGACATTCCCCCGTACGCTTTACTTATGATAGCGGTCATTTTTCTATACCATTCTATTTGGCGGTCCTGCTTATGCCTCTTCACATCCCTATGTGTTTTTAACCCCTTTTTTGCTGGTTGCACAAATATGTCTGTAATAATAAAATGTTATTCACTTTTTGGCACTTTTTGACTCTTGTTCTCCTATTTTACATGCCAATTTGAGTTTGTGCAATGGTCTCATTGACCAATCTGGGCTAGGTTTTGCCCAGTATGACTTTGCATACTGCTGTATGGGGGTCCCTATGTTTAATATATGAAATATACTTATAAAAATGAAGGTACTTGGCACATAAATTGGCCAATTCATCAGAGCTCATTAGCCACGACAAGGTGTCCTTCATTGACAGGACTATATCCCAATTTCATACCTCTCGTAGACTAAAAGCCTACAAATTTATGGGCAGGTAGTAATGGGCACCATTAATCAAAAATTAGCTTTAGGCCCTGTGCGCACTGGAAAACAGAATTTTCTTAAGAAAATTCCGCAGGGTCTGAAAGATTACCGTACCCGCGGTAAAAAAACGTGGCAAACCGCACCCAAATACCGCATGCAGTTTGCTGCAGTTTTACCGCGGTGTTGTTTGCGGTATTGCTGCGGTTTTGCCGCATGCGGGTTGGTACATGTGCTTTAATGCATTCAATGCAATAAAGCACATTAAAAAAAAAGTAACTTCTTTCTGAGATAGATAGCAGACAGATAAATAGATAGATAGACAGATAGAAGAATAGATAGAAGGATAGATAGAGTCCCTGTGAGCACACGCTGCATTTCTCCTGAGCGGTAGTGTGTTCACATTACTGGCCGTGGGAAATGTCCTGTAATTACCTCTCTGCAGTCTGTCTCGTTGCTAGGCTGCATTCAGTATGTGTCAGTCGCGGCTGGATGCAAGCATCGCAGGACGTGGATTACGTCGGAGCTGTGTGGTTAGGAGGGGTTAATAAAATGGTGAACCAGGGGCTTTTTTGTGTTTTATTTAAAACAAAGGATTTTTCAGTGTGTGTGTTTTTTCACTTTACCTATGGGTTGATCATGTCAGCTGTCTCATAGACGCTGCCATGATCAAGCCTGGACTTAGTGGCAGTGATCCGCTGCCATTTAACTTGTTGTATTACCCTGATTTGCCACCACATCACGGCAACAGGAAGAGCTGGGGACACTCCAGGACTGCCGCATAATGGATGCGACAGTCCCGGGGCAGCTGCGGGCTGATATTCTCGGCTGCAGGAGGGGGGAGGGGACATTAACCTTGGCCCTCGCCCTCCCCAGCCTGAGAATACCGGGCCGCCACTGTGTGTTTACCTCGGCTGGAAGGTAAAAATACGGCGGAGCCCACGTGTTTTTTTTTTTTTTTTTTTTTTTTTATATGTCCGTTTGCTTTCTATGTGTGTTCTATATGTCTGTGTGTGAGTGCGATGTGTGTATGTCTGTGTCTGTGTGTGATGTGTGTGTTTACTCTCTGCTCCGCTTCCTCTTCCTGTCATAATGACATCACTTCCCTGCAAACCGCAGGCAGCGATGAACATTACCGCAGGTAAAACGCGAAATACCGGAGGGAATAACAAAGAAAAACGCAATGAACCGCACAGAATTTGCTGCCTGCGTTATTCCCTGCAGGATTTCATGATTACATGGCAGTCAATGGAGTGAAATCCCGCAGCGACGTGCGGAAAAGAATTGACATGCAATTGTTTTTGCTGCGGGAATCCAGCAGCAAAACATGCAGCTGTCAAAATCCACATAGTGCGCACAGCATTTTTTTTTCCCATAGGTTTTGCTGGTGAATCGCTGCAGAGATGTTATGAACATAACATGAAGCAAAACCGCAGAAAATCCGCGGTAAAAACCGACAAGTGCGCACAGGGCCTTAAGCTGATGGGATGAGTGCTCACTCAGAAAAGGAGGTAGTTACCTCCAGTGGTTAATACAAAAACTAAAATACTGACCGGCATCTCCTAACAGAAGCAAGTGTGAACAGTTGCAAGCTGCAATGAGTGCATATTATACATATAATATGATACAGCAGCACTCTGTAAGGCCTCTTTCACACGTCCGTGTCTCCAATACGTGTTTGGTCCGTTTCCTCACGTACCGGAGACACGGGCACAGGTAGACCCATTAAAATCAATGGGTCTGTGCTCACGTGCGTGTTCTGCCATGGACCGTGTGTACGTGTGGAGCATACGTGTGCCCGTGTGCTCCACATGTAGACATGTCCATTTTTCTCCGGCATCATGGGTGTCACACGGCCCGCATACGGACCACACGGAGGTGTTACGTGTGACACGCACCGGAGAAAACACACGTGTCTGAGAAAAAATAACAAATCTTTACTCACCTTCTCCAGCCCTGCTGTCTCTGCCGCTGCTGTCACTTGCTTCCGACTGCCGCTCATTATGCTCATTGCATATTCACTTCACTGCGGCCGGAAGCAGCAGCAGCGGGGAGTCGGCAGGATTGGAGACCGAAGATCAGCACCACGGACAGCAATGCCAGAGACAGGTAAGCAGAAAGTTCCCGTTCTCCGTGTGTTATCACGGATAACACATGGAGAACATACGTGTGCCATAAACACGGCTCAAGGAGGGCAATACACACCTTTTGACACATCTGTGAAAAACGTGCGTGATTTTCACGGACGTGTGAAAGAGGCCTAAGCGCCAAGATATATGTGAGCATTCAACATATGAAATTTGAATTGCATTACTGCTATATGAAATATACTTATAAAAATGAAGTTACTTGCCACATAAATTGGCCAATTCATGAGAGGCCATAAGCCGCAGCAAGGCATCCTTCCTTGATGAGACCCTAACCTAATATCATGCCTTTTCCGAGCTAAAGCCCTACAAATTTATAGGCAGATAGGATCCAGCATTAATCAAGAATTAGCCTTAGGCTCCCTTCATATGTTCGTGTTTCCAGTATGTGTGTCTATTTTTACATGTATTGAGGACACATTCACACTCTTATTCATTAAAATCTTTTTGAACTTCACATCTCCCTGTTTTAACACAGACCATGTGAACAACACATAAGTGTGGTCTAAGTGGTCCACCTGGAAACATGTCAGTTTTTTAGTGTCAGCACAGATGACAAAGGCCAATAGAAGTCCTTGAAAAAACTGTACAGAACACGGACGACTTCCGTGTGCCGTCCGTGTGACATGGAGCAGAATTAAATGCATTAAAAAAAATAAAGATTTTTCTGTGTTAAAGATGTGTAAAGATAGAAAGATGACAGAATAGATATATATATATATATATATATATATATATATATATATATATATATATATATATATATATATATATATATATATATATATATATATATATATATATATATATATATGTGTGTTAATAGATGGAGAAAGAGAGAGATGAATAGAGAGAAAATAGATGATAGATAACTATATAGCTTTTACAAATATTAGCCAACTAAATAAATCATTCGTTGAAAAAAAATGATATGGGGAGTCCCCATTTTTGATAACCAGCAAAGGAAAAGAAGACAACTGTGGGCTTAAATTATCAGGCAGGGAAGGTTCATGGTTATTGGGACCTTCCCAGCCTAAAAATACCAGCCCACAGCCTCCCCAGAAGTGGCACATCCATTAGATGCTTGGTACTTTGCCTTGACTCTTCCAAATTGCCCTAGTACTGTGGCAATCAGGATAATAGTTTATGGGGTTGCTGTCAGCTGTTTAATATCAACTGGCATCAAGCCCTGGTGTTAGTAATGGAGAGTAGTGATGGGCAAGCACTAAAATGCTCGAGTTACTCGAGCCTATAAGATTCCAATGCTCGTGTGCTCGTCTCAATTAATGAGCATAATGGAAGTCAATAGGAAACTCAAGCATTTTTCCGACAAACTCCAGGAGTTCTGAGGGGGACCTGGAAATCACTAAAATGGATGCAAACATCACTTAAATGGAATGGGAGCAGCATGGGACACATCTTTGAATCCAAAGTCATTTCTGAAAACAATGTTGTCAGAGTATTATGCACCTTTAACAGACTGACAATAAAACGTACAAAACTGTCGATATACAGTCAGGGCCAGAAATATTTGGACAGTGACACAAGTTTTGTTATTTTAGCTGTTTACAAAAACATGTTCAGAAATACAATTATAATCTTAATTACTCACCGGTAATGGGATTTTCAATAGCCCATGACAGCACCACATGAGAGATAGGTTCCGCCCACATCAGGACAGGAAACCCACTGATAAAAAGGCGGTACCTCTCCTCCACATCAGTAGGTTTTCAGAGCCAGAGAGGACCAACAAAACACAACAAACAGATTAATCATACCACCACCCAAGGAAAAACACCCATAACTAACACTCCCCGAAGGGTGCCCACAACCAGTGAATAGGGGGGGAACTAAGGGTGCTGACATGGGCTATTGAAAATCCCATTACCGGTGAGTAATTAAGATTTTTCCCTGCCGCCCATGACAGCACCACATGAGAGATTTATATAGACCATCCACCTTAGGGAGGGACCACCGCCTGCAAGACCCGTCTCCCAAAGGAAAGGTCAGTTGTGGAGGACAAGTCCAGCCTATAGTGCCGAAAGAAAGTCCCAGGAGACGACCAAGTAGCCGCCCGACAGATCTGGTCAATAGAGGCATCCGCCCTCTCTGCCCAAGACGTAGACACTGCTCTAGTGGAGTGCGCCCTTATGCCCGGAGGAGGAGTGGCGTCTTTAGCCGAGTACGCCAAACCGATGGCATCCCTGACCCATCTGGCCAAGGTAGCCTTAGAAGCCCCATGCCCCCTGGACTGCCCCTGAAAAGTGACAAACAGGACCTGAGACTTCCTCCATTCCCTAGTCCTATCTAGGTACGTGACTAAGGCCCTCCGGACATCCAACGTGTGTAACCTAGCCTCCTTCTCGTTCCGAGGGGGGTCACAGAGGGAAGGGAGCACGATCTCTTGGGACCGATGAAAAGGTGTAGAAACCTTGGGCAAGTAGAAGGGATCAGTCCGCAACACTACCCTATCATCCAGAATCTGGGTATAAGGGTGAACCACAGACAAGGCTTGGAGATCCCCCACCCGCCTGGCCGAGGTGAGTGCGACGAGGAGAAAAACCTTAAGGGACAGCAGTTTGAGAGGGACTTCCCCTAAGGGCTCAAACGGTGGCCCGGTGAGGGCAACCAACACTAAATTAAGGTCCCATGGGGGAACCCGGGGAGCCTGAACAGGTACAGACCTGGACTTAGATTTAATGAACCGGCAAATCCATTCATTCTGTGCCAGACTACAATGAAACAGTGCCCCTAAGGCCGATACCTGCACCTTGAGCGTACTGGTGGAGAGCCCCAATTCCAACCCCCTCTGGAGGAATTCTAGAATAGCCGAGATAGGAGGGGGGCCCTCCGCCCGAGCCCCCGACTGAAGGAGAAAGCGCTTCCAGACCCTACCGTAAATGGCCGTGGTGACCACTTTCCTACTGCGAAGAAGAGTATCGATTAAGCAAGAGGAAAACCCCCGTCGAGCTAGCAGCCGCCGCTCAAACGCCAAGCCGTCAAATGGAGAGCCGGGTCGGGGGGGTGACGGACTGGGCCCTGGGACAGGAGATGAGGGGCGTCCGGGAGAACCCAAGGATCCACCAGAGACAGTCCGCAGCCAGTAAAACCATGCCCGTTTCGGCCAGAAGGGGGCGATGAGAATAACCTCCGCTCTGTCGGTCCGGATTTTCCGGAGAACCGAAGGCAACAGGATCAGGGGAGGAAACGCGTACAGGAGGCCGTGAGACCAAGACATCTGGAAGGCATCGAGGGCAACAGGATCGTCTCGGGGGCTGAGAGAGCAGAACCTGTCCACTTTTCGATTCGCCTTGGTAGCGAACAGGTCGAGAACAGGGGCACCCCACAGAAGCGTGAGCTTGCGAAAGACCCCCGGGTCCAAGGACCACTCCCCCTGACTGAGACAGTGCCGGCTGAGGAAGTCTTCCTCCTCGTTTTCCGCCCCCTTGATATGAAGAGCTGTTAAGGAGGAGAGATGTTGTTCGGCCAGCTGGAAGATGCGCATAGTCAGAGCCAGAAGAGAAGGGGATCTGGTGCCTCCCTGATGGTTGACGTACGCCACAGTCACCCTGTTGTCTGAAAGGACCCGAACATGGCGACCTCTCAAGAAGGGGAGGAACCCCTCTAGTGCCTTGAGAACCGCCATGAGCTCCCTGTAGTTTGAGGACTGTCTGACCAACCGAGCGTCCCAGGGACCTTGAAGCACCTGTTGGCGCAGATGGGCGCCCCACCCCCAACGGCTGGCATCCGTGACTATAGTGTCCGTGACCGGGGAAAGCCAAGGAACCCCCGTCCGGAGGTGAGAGGGGTCCTGCCACCAACCCAGGGAGTGCAAGGAGTCTGCAGACAGGGTCAACTTCTTCTCCAAACAGCCGCCACACAGTCTCTGAAACCGAAGGACCTCCAACTGGAGGATTCTGGAATGCAGTTGGGCCCAACATACCCCTGGGATGCAAGAGGTAAGAGTCCCGACCAGCGACATAGCCTGCCGTAAGGACATGCCTGGGCAACTCCGTACGGAAGAGATTAAGGACAAGATCCTGGTGACCTTGTCCACCGGCAGGTGGCACAACTGACTTGTGGAGTCCAGGACGAGACCCAGGAAGACCTGACATTGGAGAGGCTGGAGTCTGGACTTCCGCAGATTCACCACCCACCCCAGACCTTCCAGGATGGAGATGACCCTGGTCACATGAGCCGCACAGAGAGACTCCGACTGACCCACGATCAGGAGGTCGTCCAGATACGGAACGATCAATATGTCCTGTTCTCTGACATGTGCCATGACCTCTGCGAGGACTTTGGTGAAGATCCGCGGGGCCATGGAAAGCCCGAATGGCAGCGCCGCGAATTGGAAGTGTCTCAGCCTCCCGGAGACGTGTAGTGCGAACCTGAGGAACCGCCGGTGAGCCGGAAAAATAGGGATGTGATAATAGGCGTCCTTCAAGTCGAGGACCGCCATAAAACACCCTGGATACAACAGCCTGACAGTTGACTTCATGGTCTCCATTTTGAAGGCTCGCTGCACCAGATGCAAATTCAAGCGTCTCAGGTTGAAGATGGTGCGGAAGGTGGAGTCCGGCTTCCGAACCAGAAACAGAGTGGAGTAAAAGCCGTCCCCTTCTTGACCTAAGGGGACCTCCTGAATGACTTTCCTCGAGAGGAGAGTTAGCACTTCTACTTCCAAGGCCATCTGCCGCTCTGGGGACCGCAAGGATGTTATCATTAGAGACCCCCGAGGGGGTGAATGGAAGTCCAATTTTAACCCTTCCGCCACAATCTGAAGGAGCCACTTGTTGGAGGAGATTTCCTGCCAAGCATGGAGGAAGAGGGACAGCCGGCCCCCTACCTGATGACAGGCGTCATTGAGAGGGTTTGGGCTTATTATCGGATTACTTGCCAAAGAGAAAGCCCGAGGTATTCTTTCTACGGTCCTTCCACTGATCTTGCGCTTTTTGAGACTTCTTAGCGAAAAACTGACGTCTCCGAAAGGGCCGGCTGCGAGAGGACGCCACCGGAAAAACTGGAAACCCCTGTTTCTTATCGGATGCCTTAGTGAGGAGGTCGTCCAGGCCAGAGCCAAAAAGATAGGCACCTTCACAAGGCATGCTGCATAGTCGCCCCTTGGATTGGACATCACCCTTCCAAGTTTTCAGCCAGAGGGCCCGACGCGCGGAATTGGAAAGCGCCGCCGACCTGGCAAATAGTCTTAAAGAATCAACCGAGGCATCAGCCATAAAGGCAGCAGCACCCTGTATTAAGGGCAAGGACGAGATAATATCTTTCCTTGGAGTGTCATTGCGCAACTGGTCTTCCAACTGCTGAAGCCACACCATTAAAGACCGGGCAACACAGGCGCTGTTCACGGCAGGGCGCAAGCCACCTGCCGTAGACTCCCATGTACCTCTCAGAAAACCATCAGCCTTCCTATCCAGCTGATCCTTAAGGGACCCCAAGTCCTCATCTGCACACAGGGCCTTGGCGTAATCAGAAGACAGGGAGGATTGGCATATGGCACATTCCTTGTGACGCTGCTTGGAGGCACATTTTTTCGGCACCTAACAAGAGAGGGGACATGGAAACGGGGACTTAGAAACATGGAAGACCACGAAGTCCACTCACCCCCACGACTCCTGGCAATACCGGATCAGGAGGCGGATTCTTATCTCCCTTGGACCTCTTGGGACCCACCGACCGAACGCTCCCCGGACTGGATACAGCCTTCCGGGAACGATCCGCAGAGCCGCGTTCCGAGCCACGCTGTGGCGACTCCTTGCGCTGCTCCTTGCTGCGGGGTGAATCTCCTGCCATAATGGTAACAATGGAGGAGAAAAAAACTCACCAGTCCCAAGCGCCGGTCATATTTGAAACAGAGATCCCTCGTTACATGGGCGCCGCCATCTTGGATCCTAGTGCGCATGCGCACACCAGTCACTTCCTGGTCGCATTGCGCACGTCACCATGGAATCGCGTCACTTCCGGCCGGAGCGTCCTGCTTCACTCCAGCGTGCTGCACAGCAGGGACAAGCCTTCCAGCGGCCGCCGTGAGTGCGCACATCCCTGGAGCGACGCCGGGCCGAGCTCCCGCTCCAGGCCCGCGCCTCACCGCCGCAGAGGTCTGAGACCGAGGGGGGTGCAGCCAGGCCCGAGCACCGGCTTCAAGTAAATACCAGGCTTCCACACCGGGTCGGACCTGGGACAGCAATGGGTTGTCCATACCAGGACAGGAAACCAAACTGATGTGGAGGAGAGGTACCGCCTTTTTATCAGTGGGTTTCCTGTCCTGATGTGGGCGGAACCTATCTCTCATGTGGTGCTGTCATGGGCGGCAGGGAAAATATATAATATGGGCTGAAAGTGCACACTCCCAGCTGCAATATGAGAGTTTTCAGATCCAAATGGGAGAAAGGGTTTAGGAATCATAGCTCTGTAATGCATAGCCTCCTCTTTTTCAAGGGACCAAAAGTAATTGGACAAGGGACTCTAAGGGCTGCAATTAACTCTGAAGGTGTCTCCCGTGTTAACCTGTAATCAATGAAGTAGTTAAAAGGTCGGGGGTTGATTACAGGTGTGTGGTTTTGCATTTGGAAGCTGTTGCTGTGACCAGACAACATGCGGTCTAAGGAACTCTCAATTGAGGTGAAGCAGAAAATCCTGAGGCTGAAAAAAAAGAAAAAAATCCATCAGAGAGATAGCAGACATGCTTGCAGTAGCAAAATCAACAGTCGGGTACATTCTGAGAAAAAAGGAATTGACTGGTGAGCTTGGTAACTCAAAAAGGCCTGGGCGTCCACGGATGACAACAGTGGTGGATGATCGCCGCATACTTTCTTTGGTGAAGAAGAACCCGTTCACAACATCAACTGAAGTCCAGAACACTCTCAGTGAAGTAGGTGTATCTGTCTCTAAGTCAACAGTAAAGAGAAGACTCCATGAAAGTAAATACAAAGGGTTCACATCTAGATGCAAACCATTCATCAATTCCAAAAATAGACAGGCCAGAGTTAAATTTGCTGAAAAACACCTCATGAAGCCAGCTCAGTTCTGGAAAAGTATTCTATGGACAGATGAGAGAAAGATCAACCTGTACCAGAATGATGGGAAGAAAAAAGTTTGGAGAAGAAAGGGAACGGCACATGATCCAAGGCACACCACATCCTCTGTAAAACATGGTGGAGGCAACGTGATGGCATGGGCATGCATGGCTTTCAATGGCACTGGGTCACTTGTGTTTATTGATGACATAACAGCAGACAAGAGTAGCCGGATGAATTCTGAAGTGTACCGGGATATACTTTCAGCCCAGATTCAGCCAAATGCCGCAAAGTTGATCGGACGGCGCTTCATAGTACAGATGGACAATGACCCCAAGCATACAGCCAAAGCTACCCAGGAGTTCATGAGTGCTAAAAAGTGGAACATTCTGCAATGGCCAAGTCAATCACCAGATCTTAACCCAATTGAGCATGCATTTCACTTGCTCAAATCCAGACTTAAGACGGAAAGACACACAAACAAGCAAGACCTGAAGGCTGCAGCTGTAAAGGCCTGGCAAAGCATTAAGAAGGAGGAAACCCAGCATTTGGTGATGTCCATGGGTTCCAGACTTAAGGAAGTGATTGCCTCCAAAAGATTCGCAACAAAATATTGAAAATAAAATTTTTTTGTTTGGGTTTGGTTTATTTGTCCAATTACTTTTGACCTCCTAAAATGGGGAGTGTTTGTAAAGAAATGTGTACAATTTCTACAATTTCTATCAGATATTTTTGTTCAAACCTTCAAATTAAACGTTACAATCTGCACTTGAATTCTGTTGTAGAGGTTTCATTTCAAATCCAATGTGGTGGCATGCAGAGCCCAACTCGCGAAAATTGTGTCACTGTCCAAATATTTCTGGACCTAACTGTAATAGATTTCAATGGACAAAATGTTAGGAAAGATTCTTTCTAAGGCAAATTTAACTAGAGAGAAAAAACTGTGAGCTCAACCCCTTTGGCCATATTCACACTTGGCATTATTTAAAAAATGCAGTAGTTTCCCATTTCGGTCAAGTAAAATAAACAATCATGTATATTAGCTTTATTAAATATCATGTCTTTTGGTGGGACTGTAAAATCAGCTTTTAATTTGCATCAAAGTCCTTAAGAAAGCTGTCAAAATACGCTGCAAAAATGCAAAATTGTAACATAGCCTTATTAGCCTGGCCATCGCTCACCATATTTCATTGTTGCCTATGGTACAGTACATGACATAGTATAGGGCAGGGAAGTCAAACTCAAATACACAGAGGACCAAAATGAAAAACGTAAACAAAGTTGTGGGCCAACCTAGTCACAGGCCCCACATAGTCCTTCATACAGAATAATGTGCCCCACATATTCCTCCATACAGAATAATATGCCCCACATAGTCCTCCATACAGAATAATGGGCCCCACATAGTCCTCCAAAGAGAATAACGGGCCTCACATAGGCCTCCATATAGAATAATGGGACCTACACAGTCTTCCATACAGAATAATGGGCCCCACATAGCCCTCCATACAAAATAATGAGCCCCACATAGTCTTCCAAACAAATTAATAGGTCCCACATAGCCCTCCATACAGAATAATGAGCCCCATATAGGCCTCCATACAGAATAAGGTGCCCCACATAGTCCTCCATACAGAATAATGAACCCTACATAGTCCTCTGTTACGAGGGGGACCCGGGGAAGCGTGCCAAGATGGGAAATGGACTGCTTCCGCCGGTCAAGGTCCACTGTGCGGTGTAAGGGACCGCCGCTATGGTGGGTGAAGAGTGAGCGGGTTGCTGCTAGCGATCGTCTGGAATGTCACAGACGATCTATGTACACCGATCTGCCCTAACCCGTGAGGGTTGTATGGCACAGATCTCACGGCTCGGTGTACCTGTTGCACGGGGAAGCACAAGGTGCCCACGCACGTGTGCCAGTGGAAGTCACGAGAATATGGCACGAGGGTAGCACAGAGGTGCCCACGCACGTGTGCTTTCAATAACCAGGTGAGTCCAATGGAGACTTGAGGAGCTCACCTGGGACAGGAACACGGCCTGTTGACGGGGGTACTGCCGGAGCAGCAAGGCAGGAACACGGCCTGCAAACGAGGTACTGCCGGAGCAGCAAGGGCCAAGCCCACAAGAGACAGTAATGCCTGAGCAGTGGCGTGGCAGCACGCTGCCAGACATCCAAACATAGAAGGACGGTCGCGCGCCGCCATGATGGCAGGGGGAGCTTTTAAGGAGGTGCAGCTCCACCCGAGGGCGGGCGCGAGGCGGAGATGACGGACTTGACCCAATCAGGGTCCACGACGTCCCAGCCTGGCCAGTCAGGATTCACCACGTCACCAGCCTTGTCATCAAGCCGTGTGACGTCAGTGAGCGAATCAGGACCCACCACGCATTGCACATGCTCACCCTCCTGCCTCTGGGAAATAGAGGCGGGATCCTCGGTCTCACAATGTGGAGAGATAACGGGAATCTCACTGCTTCCCTGAGCAGTAAACCTCTGCACATTGCACAGCCTCGCAGACCTTCGGGGCCGCTGAGCAGGAGAGTCTGCGGCAGGCCAGGAATGGGAGACCGCTTCACTCCTTGTAACAGGAGAACCACTAGGTGTCACCCTTCTGCTGCCTCTCTGAGAAGGTATCTCCTGCACACTGCGCAGTCTGGCAGACCTTCGGCGCTGCTGAACAGGAGTGCTCGTGGCAGGCAAGGAATGGGAGACTGCCTCAGGAGAGCCACGAGATGTAACATTACCCCCCCGTCTAGGCCCCCCCCCCTGTCCGTGCTCAAAGGCCGCTATCAAACCCAGGGCGCGGATATGATCCTCCAACTCCCAGGATCTATGCTCCGGACCACGGCCGGCCCACTCCACGAGGTAGTACCTCTTGCCCTGTATGACTTTTGTCTCCACAAGCTTTGCCACCTCAGGGTCGTCGGACGGGGAGTCGGTTTGAGCCGGCAGGGACCCCGAGAATTTATTAAGTCGTACGGGTTTCAGGAGGGACACGTGAAAGGTGTTGGCTATAGCCCAGCGTGGAGGGAGCTGGAGTCGATATGCCACTGGGTTTACCTGCTGTAGTACTTTAAACGGACCCAGATACCTAGGGGCGAATTTGGCTGCCTGTACCCGTAGGTTAACATTCTTAGAGGACAGCCATACTAGGTCACCAGGGGCGAAGGATGGTGCAGGGCGGCGGCGAACATCAGCCGTTGTCACCATCCGGTCTTTAGCCCTTTTAAGAGCCTCTTGGGTGTCATCCCAGATCTCCCGGGCCTTGGTCGCCCAATCCTCCACTCTAGTATCGGGTGACGTAATGGGCATCGGAACCGGGATTCTGGGATGTTGTCCGTTATTGAGTAGGAACGGAGTCTGGCCAGAGGATTCATGGACCGAATTGTTAATGGCAAATTCGGCCCAAGGAAGGAGGTTAGCCCAGTTGTCGTGGTGCGCGGATATAAAATGGCGGAGGTAAGTTACCAAGGTCTGATTAGTCCTCTCCACTAGTCCATTGGTCTCGGGATGGTATGCGGAGGAGATGTTCAGCTCTATCTGCAGGAGCTTACAGAGCTCTCTCCAGAAGCGAGACGCGAACTGGGGACCCCGGTCGCTCACCACCTTGTCAGGCATGCCATGCAACCTAAATACATGCCGAATGAACAAGGTGGCGAGAGCACGTGACGTCGGGAGTCGTGGGAGAGGCACCAAGTGGACCATTTTAGAGAAGTGGTCCGTGATGACCCATACGACCCTGTGCCCTGCTGACTTGGGCAGATCTCCCAGGAAGTCCATCCCCACCACTTCCCAGGGACGATCCGGCACTGGCAGTGGGTGAAGAAGACCTGCCGGTCTCTGCCGGGACGGCTTATTCCGAGCACACGACATACAGGCTCCCACATATTCCTGTATGTCCTGGGGTAGTCTCGGCCACCAATAATGCCTGGTCACAAGGTCCTTTTGACCCCGAAGTGGCCCCCGACCTTGGAGGCATGGGCCCACGATAGCACCTCGTTCCGTAGTTCAGGGGGAACGAGGGTTTTGCCAGGTGGCACCTGGTCCAAAGAAGTGGGAGTGACCATCCTCAAGCTGTCCGGGGGTAGTATAAGACGAGGCTCCTCCTCGTCCTCCTCCAACACAACCATACAACGTGACAAGGCATCGGCCCGTACGTTCTTCTCACCGGCCAGGTGGCGGATAATAAAGCGGAACCGGGAGAAGAATAAAGACCAACGGGCCTGCCTTGGGTTCAGGCGTTGTGCTCTCTGGAGGTATGTGAGGTTTTTGTGGTCAGAAAAAACCTCAAATGGATGCTTCGCACCCTCCAGGAGATGCCGCCATTCCTGGAATGCTAGTTTCATCGCCAGTAACTCCCTATCCCCTATGGAGTAGTTCCTCTCGGCCGGAGAAAAGGTCTTGGAGAAAAAGAAACACGGATGTTTCCTTCCTCGTTCGTTTTTCTGGTACAGGACTGCACCTGCACCGACCGAAGAGGCGTCTACCTCCAGTAGGAAGGGTTTGGAGATGTCTGGACGATGAAGGATGGGAGCTCTGGAGAAGTGAGTTTTGAGAGTGTGAAATGCCTCTACCGTTTCCCGTGTCCATGCTTTGGGATTAGCGCCCTTGCGGGTAAGGGCAATGATGGGTGCTGCCACCGTCGAGAAGTTGGGAATGAACTGGCGATAATAATTGATAAACCCCAAGAATCGCTGGATCGCCTTCAGCGAGCGGGGCTCAGGCCAGTTCATCACTGTCTCCAACTTCCCCGGATCCATTGCTAACCCCTGACTGGACACTATGTACCCCAGGAACGGCAAGGATTCCTGTTCAAAAACGCACTTTTCCAGCTTAGCATATAACGAATGGGTGCGGAGCCTGTTAAGTACTCGGATGACATCCCTCCGATGGGTGGTAAGATCGGGGGAGAAGATAAGAATGTCATCCAGGTATGCAACCACGGAAAGATACAAATCCCGGAAAATGTCATTCACAAAGTCTTGAAATACGGCGGGGGCATTGCAGAGTCCGAAGGGCATTACTAGATACTCGTAGTGACCGTCCCTGGTGTTAAAGGCGGTCTTCCACTCATCGCCCTTTCGGACTCGCACTAGATTATACGCCCCGCGTAGATCCAGCTTTGTGAAGACCTTTGCCCCGCGGAATCGATCAAATAGCTCAGTAATGAGGGGCAAAGGGTATTTGTTCTTGATTGTGATTGCATTTAATCCCCTGTAATCGATACAGGGGCGCAGATCCCCTTCCTTCTTCTGCACAAAAAAGAACCCTGCACCAGCCGGTGAAAAAGACTTGCGAATGAACCCCTTCGCCAGGCTGTCCTGAATATATTTGGACATAGCCTCCGTCTCTGGAGCAGAGAGTGGATACACTCTGCCCCTAGGGGGCTCGGAGCCTGGCTTCAGGTCTATTCGGCAATCATATGGCCGGTGGGGAGGAAGAGTATCTGCGGCCCTTTTGGAAAAGACATCCCTGTAGGCCTCATAAGGTGTCGGTAAACCCGGCCCCTCAGTATTCCCTGAGGACCCAACCGACCTAATGGTAGCGGGTGGTTCGGTAGTCACGAGGTGCTCTCTACAGGATCCTGCCCAGGATGAGATCTCCCCTGTTGCCCAGTTGAGTATAGGAGCATGCTGTCTCAACCAGGGAAGGCCCAGTAGGATCTCATCCGTCCCCCCTGGAAGCACCAGGAAGGACACCTGCTCATGGTGTCCCGGTGGTACATCCATCCTGAGAGGGATGGTGATCTGGGTGATAGGATCGAGTAGTATGGACCCGTCGACTACCCGGACCCTGAGTGGCTTGGGCAACAGAACCAGGGGAACTGAGTATCGGGTTGCCAGGGAGGTCGAGATGAAATTGCCTTCAGCGCCTGAGTCCAAGCAAGCCAGGGCAGAGAAGAGAGTAGTGCCGAACTGCAACTGGGCGCTGATAGTCAACCTAGAGGGAGATGTAGCGTCTAGAGTCCCCCCTCTGATAGAAACTAGACGCTGTCTTTTCCCGACGGTTTGGGACATAGGGTAGCTATGTGTCCCCTCTGCCCACAGGAAAAGCAGATGACACAAGACCGAGAACCTGGGGCAGAGGAGACCACCTTGGACACCTCCATTGACTCCACGGAGTCGCCTACAGGACTGGCTGGGGGACCTGTCTGATGGAAGACGGGAGTCAGACGCTTTTTAGGCCGAGAAGACGTGGGTGCTGAAGAGACCTCGAGCCTTCGCTCCGCCTGGCGGATGTCTATGCGAGAGGCAACCTGAATCAAGGACTCTAAAGTGGCAGGCACCTCACGTGTGGCCAGTGCGTCTTTGACAAACCCTGCCAGGCCCTCCCAAAACACAGGGACAAGGACCTTATCCGGCCAGTCCAGCTCTGCGGCCAGTGTCCTAAAGTGTACAGCAAAGTCCCCGACTGAAGCAGACCCTTGCCGAAGTCGTAGGAGGCGCAGCGCGGAATCGTGGGTGACTTGAGGCCCGAGGAACACCATTCTCATGGCCCCAAGATAAGCTGCTAAGTTATTCACCACACGATCTCCGCGCTCCCACAACGGCGTGGACCACTTCAGCGCTCTCCCTGTGAGCAGGGACTGGACGAAGGCTACCTTCGCCTTCTCGGTAGCGTAAAGAGTCGCGGACAGCTCTAAGTAGGTGGTAACCTGGTTTATAAAACCACGGCACTCAGAGCTGTTGCCGCTAAAGCGCTCTGGAAGCGCAAGGCGAGGAGACCTTCCGCCCAATAGCACAGCCTGGGTAGCCGCCTGGGTGGCGACTGTCGTCAGAGTAGTCTTATCGGAGGAAGACTGCTCCACTGCTGCCAATCGTGACTCCAACTGCTGCACATAACGCAGCAACTGCTGCTGCTCTTCAGCCATAGCCAGACCTTTGGCGCGACCGTAATGTTACGAGGGGGACCCGGGGAAGCGTGCCAAGATGGGAAATGGACTGCTTCCGCCGGTCAAGGTCCACTGTGCGGTGTAAGGGACCGCCGCTATGGTGGGTGAAGAGTGAGCGGGTTGCTGCTAGCGATCGTCTGGAATGTCACAGACGATCTATGTACACCGATCTGCCCTAACCCGTGAGGGTTGTATGGCACAGATCTCACGGCTCGGTGTACCTGTTGCACGGGGAAGCACAGAGGTGCCCACGCACGTGTGCCAGTGGAAGTCACGAGAATATGGCACGAGGGTAGCACAGAGGTGCCCACGCACGTGTGCTTTCAATAACCAGGTGAGTCCAATTGAGACTTGAGGAGCTCACCTGGGACAGGAACACGGCCTGTTGACGGGGGTACTGCCGGAGCAGCAAGGGCCAAGCCCACAAGAGACAGTAATGCCTGAGCAGTGGCGTGGCAGCACGCTGCCAGACATCCAAACATAGAAGGACGGTCGCGCGCCGCCATGATGGCAGGGGGAGCTTTTAAGGAGGTGCAGCTCCACCCGAGGGCGGGCGCGAGGCGGAGATGACGGACTTGACCCAATCAGGGTCCACGACGTCCCAGCCTGGCCAGTCAGGATTCACCACGTCACCAGCCTTGTCATCAAGCCGTGTGACGTCAGTGAGCGAATCAGGACCCACCACGCATTGCACATGCTCACCCTCCTGCCTCTGGGAAATAGAGGCGGGATCCTCGGTCTCACAATGTGGAGAGATAACGGGAATCTCACTGCTTCCCTGAGCAGTAAACCTCTGCACATTGCGCAGCCTCGCAGACCTTCGGGGCCGCTGAGCAGGAGAGTCTGCGGCAGGCCAGGAATGGGAGACCGCTTCACTCCTTGTAACAGGAGAACCACTAGGTGTCACCCTTCTGCTGCCTCTCTGAGAAGGTATCTCCTGCACACTGCGCAGTCTGGCAGACCTTCGGCGCTGCTGAACAGGAGTGCTCGTGGCAGGCAAGGAATGGGAGACTGCCTCAGTCCTTGCCTCAGGAGAGCCACGAGATGTAACAGTCCTCCAAACAAATTAAAGGGCTCCATATAGTCCTCAATACAGAATAATGTGCCCCATATAGCCCTCCATACAGATTAGAATTGAGGCAAAAATAAAATCAACCTGTGGGCCAGATTTCTGCACGGCCAGAGTTTGACATGTGGTATAAGGGGGAATAAAACTACATCCACCGGAAGTCACCTGCAAATTAATTTTCACATTTTACTACTCTTTCTGGGTATGTGGTGTATATGACATGATCAGACACATGCTGTTTCATTTATGAAGTGGGGACTTTAACACTTACAAAGCCTATGCGGACAATGCTAGAACCGACAAAAATTAGAAGAAAGAGGGACAGTGATACACCCTCTATTAGACATAAAGGAGGGCATCATACACATTTTGTTAAAATGGTTAGCTAGTGGGAATGCTACATTCATAAAGGCTATTCACTAAGTGCAAGGGCTGCCAAAAATTAGAAGGAGGAATTGCAATACCCTCTGGAAGACAAGCAGAGAAGGAGCTCAGACAACATTTTTTGACCATTTTTTTTAAAGAGTAGGACTTGTAGACTGGTAAAGTCTATGCAATATGTGCAAGGGCTGCCAAAAATTAGGAGGGTCTGGAATATAGCCATCATGTAGAGTAGAGACTGAGATCCAATTATGGTATGATATTATAAAGAGTTTGACTCCAAAACTGGCAAAGGCTATGTACTAAGTGCAAGGTCAGGCAGGAATTCCAAGGACTGACTGTAAAACACACAGCAAGAGATAGAGAGAGAGCAGACCCTGTGACTACATTTTGTGTCAATTGTAAAAAGAGTCAAACTCCTACCCTGGTACAGCCTATGCACTTATTGCAAGGATTATCTAGAATTCCAAGAAGGGATTGTAAATGCAGCAAGAGAGAGGGAGGACAGACTCTGATTAAATTCTGGGATAATTTTAAAAACATTATCTGCCAACCAACCGAGAATCTTTGTTGTGCTCATGCACAGTTTTAGCTGCCCAACTATCTTTGCCTGTGCGTGTGCCATCAGCACCACGTCCCCTTTTCTGTGCTTTACAGCATGGCCGGCGCATATTAAATTACGCAGGCAGCTAACAGCAGTATTAATAGATAAACTAGTAAACATCAATAGTTATTTCAAGGCCTAGCTAAAATGACTGAGGCACAGGTGATGTTATGGGACACAAGGTTGTGTAAGGTGGGCATGCCTCACCGTGAGAAATAGTGAGGGATGGGGATCAGGTACCGAGACACAGCCGCCATCATCAAGTTGAGGAAATCATTGGTGTCCACAAGTTTAAACTCCAACATTTGCAGGGAAAGCAGTCCTGAAATGTGGCCGTTTATTGTTTTGGCCTTTGGGTGGGTGGCTGCGTATTATCCTTTGTGCTCAATGGCCTGGGGTAGAGACAGCTGGGCACTACGCTGGGACAAGGAAGTGGACGTGGTTGCTGATGATGTTTACAAATGTGCAAAGACAGTATCAGGGCGGGAGGCATCAGCACCTGTGTCCTTGACAAGGGATTGACCAGCAAGTAGCACAAAGGAATAGACTGTGTGGTCATCCCCAGAGAGTGATTGTGGACCCAGGTATCTGGCCCACCTAGTCTACCAGCAGGCATGGCAATCTAGCCAGCAACAGGAGAAACTCTGATTTCAGTTTTAGATCAATGTTGAACACACTCTTATGTCGCAGACGGGTGCCGCCTCCGCTGCGGCAACCGGGGCTGCTCGAGTGACGCTCGGGTCCGGGATCATGTCTGGGGCTCAAGTGGTGACCGGACCCGGAGCTCGCGCAACCGCCCATCCATGCACACAGTGAAAGAGGGGGGTATTTACAGGGGAGATTGTCTGTGACGCCACCCGTGGGTTGCGGTGTTGGGATGGTGGCACTGCCACTGGCTCTTGGGGCCGGCGTCCGGGACCGATGACGTTGGGGCAGCAAGGGTATCCCCTCCACGGGAAGGGGAGAGGTAGGGGAGAGGTGTAGTCCCAGGGCCCAGGTGAGGGTGAGGAGCAGGGCTGGGGTGCTGTCGGTAGGTTGGACCGGATGACACCAGTGTACTCACAATTAGGAAGAAATCACACCAAGTCCGTATTGTAAACCAAGGCCGGATAACAGTTGCCTCTGGAGGGGTGTGCTGGTCCCGCACACGGGTTGGAAGTGTAGGGGCCCTTCCTCCTGTGCTCGTGTTTTTGTGGTGTATGGATTAACCCCGCGTGGAATGGAAGAAATCCGCTCCCTCGCAGTTTTGGACGCAGAGGGAGCCGTTGCCCGCAGACGCTGACCCGTGGGACTTCAATGGGTTCTTGGCGGAAACCCTGTCTCCCGCGTTGGGCTGCCGGCCGACTCAATCTGGGATTCTCTCTTCGGGATCAAGGCCTGGTACCTTGTCCTGCTGGTTAATTAACAAGGGGCTTGAAGCTTGCCTTGCCCTAGGGTCCAGGTACCCCGCCCGTGCACGGCCTCTGGACTGGATTCCCTCCATCGGTTCCGGTGGACTACAACCCTGCCCCGGTCCACTTCGGGTCTCCCGCGACCTACTCGCCATTTCCTGTGGCCCTACAAAGCTGTCTGCCACCTAGTTGGTCCTCCCATGGTCCCAGGGCTCCAACCCTGACCACTCTGGACTCCGACTCTCCTCAGCGCGACTCCCCTCAAACTCCAACTGCCACTGCAACTGCAACTCACTGGTTCCCGACCCTTGTCACCTCAAGACCCCTAGGTGGGCGTTCCCATCCACCTGGTCCCGCCCACTGGTGTGTCCTGTGTGTCATGGGGGGAGACTAGGATTTATGGCTGGTCTTCCCGTGTGTTGGGTGTGTGGTGTAAATTCCCAAGGAGGAGGCGATTCCTGTACCCTTGGTAGGGGGTGCAGTCATCTGTGACTACCTGGTTTTGCCAGGGCATCACACTTTAATTGTTGACTCTCAAAGTGGTAAAGGAGATGCAGACAGTACAAAACATAGCCAAAATGGGCAAGAGGAATGGTAATACAGGCAGCAACAGATGCACAAGAAACGGTTTGATTCCTTTTTTTTCAATTTTTAAAACAATCTTAATTCTTCACTCTCAAAAAGGCACAAAAAGAATTATATGGTCCAGCATCATTTAAAATCCTTATTTTCTTGCTTCTTTATTACACCATCTCAGCATAAAAATGGAAACAGCAGACACGTTTCGAACAAACAAGTGTTCTTCGTCACAGGTAACATAAAATTACAAAGACAGCATATATATAGACATGTATCTACATGGATATGACATATCTATAAGGGGGGGAGGAGTGTAACACTCAGGAGGTTCCTAATTAACACAGGGCAGGGTTAATTTAACACTTGAAGAACAAGATGTAAATCAGGTATTGCTGCCTATTCACACCAAAAAATATGTACATTTGCATATAGTCAAATCAAAGACAGTGAACACGATGGTTATGTACTGAATAGGCAGGAGCTATTGCGGAAAGATATATTTGATTTGACTGTTGGCATACAAAATCACTAAAAATGTTCTAATTGCCTCCAATACACTACCCCTACTCCGGAAGCATGCCCTACTCCAAATACTGCTAAGGGTGGTATTATTAGAGATTGAATGACATTTTTTAAGGCTAGAATCGCTGCTTACATGCCTCTAATACACTATCCCTTCTCGAGAACCTTCCCTTACACCAGGGCTCTCAAACTCGGCTGGGTGTATGGGCTGCACAGGGGAAAAAAATCATTTGGGGGGCCGCATTCTTTGCAGGACAAAGTGACATTTTTATTGGTACCATATCATATATGGAAAGAAACAGACCGGGAAAGAGACAGCCCTGGAAAGAGACAGCTGGGTAAAAGGACAGCCCTGGCAAAGAGACAGCCCTGGCAAAGAGACAGCCCTGGCAAAGAGACAGCCCTGGCAAAGAGACAGACCGGGCAAAGAGACAGACCGGGCAAAGAGACAGACCGGGCAAAGAGACAGACCGGGCAAAGAGACAGACCGGGAAAGAGACAGACCTGGAAAGAGACAGACCTGGAAAGAGACAGACCTGGAAAGAGACAGACAAAGACAGATGGGGAAAGAGAGAGACAGACAGACAGACACACACATAGAGACAGACAGACACAGAGATGGCGACAGATAGACTGATATAAATACAGACAGAGAGATAGAAACAGACAGACAGACAGAGACATAGACACAGACAGACAAAAAAAGGCACAAAGAGAGACAGACAGACAGCGACACACAGACAGAGACTGGGAGAGAGACAGAGAGACAGTTAAGGGTGCTTTACACGCTACGACATCGCTAACGATATATCGTCGGGGTCACATCGTTAGTGACGCACATCCGGCGCCGTTAGCGATATCACAGCATGTGACACCAAGGAGCGATGATCAACGAGCGCAAAAACGTGAAAATCGTTGCTCGTTGACTCGTTGCTCCTTTTCCAAATATTGTTGCTGCTGCAGGTACAATGTTGTTCGTCGTTTCTGCGGCAGCACACATCGCTAAGTGTGACACCGCAGGAACGACGAACATCTCCTTACCTGCGTCCATCGGCAATAAGGAAGTAAGAAGGTAGGCGGCATGTTCCAGCCGCTCATCTCTGCCCCTCCTCTGCTATTGGACGGCTGCCGTGTGACATCGCTGTGACGCCGCATGCACCGCCCCCTTAGAAAGGAAGCGGTTCACCGGCCAGAGCGACGTCGCAGGGAAGCTAAGTCCGTGTGACGGGTGTTAGCGATGTTGTGCACCACGGACAGCGATTTGCCCGTGACGCCCAACCGACGAGGGCGGGTACGCTTGCAGCGTGTAAAGTACCCTTTACTATCCCTTTACACACCTTTGGATCACTGATTTTGAACATTTTTTCACTTGTTTATTATAGCAAATATGCACATTCTTTGTTTAAATATATATATATATATAAATATATATATATATATATATATATATATAATTGACAGTAAAAAAAAAATGTCATGCCTTATTTTCAGGGTTTTTTTTACATTTTATTCCTTTCTTGTACCTAATAGTCTTACAATTAGCACTATATAGAAATTTTTACCAACATCTTTTAGTAATGTTCCCCATCTTGTTGTAATGTGCCCATCCTTGTCCGCTTATAGTACTGTGCCCCATCCTAGTTCCCATTCTACAGTAATGTGCTCATCCTTTTCCCCATCCTATAGTAATGTTCCCTATACTTGTCTACATCTTGTAGTAATATGCCCCATCATTGCCCAATCTTATCGTAATGTGCCCATTCTGTAGTAATGTGTTCATCCTTGTCCCCATCCTATAGTAATGTCCTTAACCTATAGCAATGTCCCCAGCCTTGTCGCCATCTTATTGTAATGTGAACATCTTATAGTAATGTGCCAACCTTGTCTCCATCCTACAGTAATGTCCCCATCCTATAGTAATGTGCTCACCTTGTCCCCATCCTATCTTAATGTCCCCATCCTATCTTAATGTCCCTATCCTATAGTAATGTCCCCAGCCTTATCCCTATCCTATAGTAATGTTTCCCATCCTTGTCCCCTTGTAATAATGTACCTATCCTGTAGTAATGTGCCCACCTTGTCCCCATCCTATAGTAATCGAGAAAATAGGGGGGAAGCCAGCACTGCTTATGAGTGGGATGCAATTATGAAGAGATAAAAAGTGTAACATTCACAAATTCATTCCTACTATATCAATTCAATGAGATTTTTAGCAAATAATTGATCAATGATTTGAGCCCCCCTGCCCCGTCACGGCAAATCTCTATAAGGGGGGTCCCTACACTACAGTATATAATATACATGTGTACCATGTGGTCTCGTGTGATGTGCAGGACCATATAGGAACACCACCTACCTGAGAAGTGTCAGAAGCGCTCCCATGCTGCAAGGGCTGACAACTGCGAGTAGAGAGGCAGTCCAGGTGCCTGCCACTAGCACAATGTCTGAACTAGCCCCCACAGTGTCAGACCTGCAGACATGGATGAAGGGCGGAACAGCCCCAGGCAGGTGGTGCTTAAGTATTAATGCCTATGGAACAGGGGGCGGTGGCTGTGTGTGAACAGGCACCAACATGCATTTTGATGGCGACAGGAGGAATTTGCAAACCACACTGGGCGTGCACGGCATAGTGGTGGTCAACCACTTGACCAGTAAACGAGAAAATAGGGGGGAAGCCAGCACTGCTTATGAGTGGGATGCAATTATGAAGAGATAAAAAGTGTAACATTCACAAATTCATTCCTACTGTATCAATTCAATGAGATTTTTAGCAAATAATTGATCAATGATTTGAGCCCCCCTGCCCCGTCACGGCAAATCTCTATAAGGGGGGTCCCTACACTACAGTATATAATATACATGTGTACCATGTGGTCTCGTGTGATGTGCAGGACCATATAGGAATACCACCTACCTGAGAAGTGTCAGAACCGCTCCCATGCTGCAAGGGCTGACTACTGCGAGTAGAGAGGCAGTCCAGGTGCCTGCCACTAGCACAATGTCTGAACTAGCCCCCACAGTGTCAGACCTGCAGACATGGATGAAGGGCGGAACAGCCCCAGGCAGGTGGTGCTTAAGTATTAATGCCTATGGAACAGGAGGCGGTGGCTGTGTGTGAACAGGCACCAACATGCATTTTGATGGCGACAGGAGGAATTTGCAAACCACACTGGGCATGCACGGCATAGTGGTGGTCAACCACTTGACCAGTAAATGAGAAAATAGGCATTAATACTTAAGCACCACCTGCCTGGGGCTGTTCCACCCTTCATCCATGTCTGCAGGTCTGACACTGTGGGGGCTAGTTCAGACATTGTGCTGGTGGCAGGCACCTGGACTGCCTCTCTACTCGCAGTTGTCAGCCCTTGCAGCATGGGGACGGTTCTGACACTTCTCAGGTAGGTGGTGTTCCTATATGGTCCTGCACATCACACGAGACCACATGGTACACATGTATATTATATACTGTAGTGTAGGGACCCCCCTTATAGAGATTTGCCGTGACGGGGCAGGGGGGCTCAAATCATTGATCAATTATTTGCTAAAAATCTCATTGAATTGATACAGTAGGAATGAATTTGTGAATGTTACACTTTTTATCTCGTCATAATTGCATCCCACTCATAAGCAGTGCTGGCTTCCCCCCTATTTTCTCATCCTATAGTAATGTCCCCAACCTTGTCCCCATTCTATAGTAATGTCCCCATCCAATAGTATTGTGCCTATCCTTGTAATGTCCCCATCCTATAGTAATGTCCCCAGCCTTATTCCCATCCCATAGTAATGTGCCCATCCTGTAGTAATGGGTGGGGTGGGGGGAAATGGTGGCGGAGGCTGAAAGGGGGCAGTGGCTATAACTTACCGATCGCTCCCCTCACCTTCCACAGACGCCGGAATGAAGCTAAGGGGAGCGGTCTCTGGCCCCAGATCCAGAGTGATTGGAGAGATCAGTCACAAGGCCGGTCTCTCCAATCAGAGCTGGGGGCGGGTGAAACAGAGTTATAGCTGCACTGATCATGGCTGGATTTCAATGTTTCAGTCCTTTTCAATGGCTGAAACATTACAATGGCTGTGATTGGCTGAGCGGCATTCATCAGCCAATAACAGCCTCCGTAGGTCTGGGGAGGAGACACCACCCCTCCTGAGCTCAGGCAAAGGTCCCCTCCTCCCCGAATCTAAGGTATTTGCAAAGCTATCGCAGCCACCGTGGCCGCAATTTCACCATGACATACTGGGTACGTCATGGTTCCTTAAGTACCAGGGAGCCATGACATACCCAGTACGTCATAGGTCGCTAAGGGGTTAATGTTCCTGCCTTCACATACACAAAAAAAAAAAAACACACCATTCTTCTCACCTGTCCCGCGTTCCCTCAGCTGCCTCTTCTCTGCTTGTGTGCCGATGTTGACTATCGAGGCAGATGCAGGGACTGCCCGCAGCCCCTGTCAGTGATTTATGTGAGATGAATGCTTTGCGGGCGCTGCGGCCCCTGCAGCGGCCGCGATAGTCAACAGGGGCACGGGCCTGGGGGCCGCAAAAAGCAGCCTGAGGGGCCGCATGCGGCCCGCGCCGCGTGTTTGAGACCTCTGCCCTACACTAATTGCAGCTAAGAGCAGTACTATTAGAGAATAGAATACAATCTTGAGGTATCAGCACCACGGTCTGTAAGGCTAAAATCTCTGCCTACAGACCTGTGATACACGATCCCTTCTCCAGAATCTTGTCAAAATTAATTGCAAACTAAAAGTGGTATTTTTAGAGAATAAAAATGATTTGTTTAGCTAGCAGCAGAAGCCGACCAATCACAGTAATGCCAGTAGTCAAGATGGCTTTGGTATTGCCATGATTGGCAAGCAATCTTTGCATGTTTACTAGCTGATAAAAAGCCAGGAACCATGCGAGGAGGAACTAGAGTATGACATCTGAGCAGCAGAATACTGAACCGAGTATCGAGCGTCTCCAGCACAGTCATGCTCAATCGAGTACCGAGCTGTGCTGAGCACGTTCGTTTATCACTAATGGACAGGTGTCTATCAGACACCCCCATTACTAACCCAGTAATCAAAAAAATGATAGACAAACGCCATAATGATAGGAGATCAATGTTGAAGTAGTGGACAAGCTGTTTAAGCTAAGATTGCAATACAGGTCCTGGTGCTACTACTAAAAGTTTAATCATGCATGAAGAACTACTTTATGGTCATTTAATGTGCAGTTGACAGCAGAGTGGCTATAGCTAATCAACAGTTTTAATTCCATTATGGTTTGATGCATTGGTTGATGTGCATGGCACTAGAAGTCTAGACAATCTGACTGATTATCATCCCAGACAGTATAGGATAGAATGAGGCATTAAAAGCTCATTCAGATGTCGAGAAGCTTTGATAAAAATAGGATTGGGCCCATGATGATAAGTTAGTCAGTACCTGAGAGTCGAGCATCAGCTGCCAAGCTGGGTAGTCCATCATTGTGACCTGACCAGACATATTGCCACCTCAGCAAAGGGAGTGTATGGGAACTCGGGATAGAGCAAGGAGCATCCAGCCTGGATATGTGGTTGCCACAAAGATGGCCTTGTGCAGTAGGCCTTGAGAAGATGCTTCTGAATTGTACTCCTGACACAGGGAAGATAAAGAAGAGCATTAGGGGAACACATTGAGGTAACTTAGCTTCTTCGCGGGGGGGGGGGGGGGGGGGGGCTATTAAACTAAGTTCCTTTGAGGCCAAGTTCTGATCTAAAGAACTGTTTCTACGTTGTCAGTGAAGAAGCTGTGTTTTATTTGTCCGCATCCCTGATTACAGATGAATGATTGCTTAGAGAGGACAAGTGAACTTCCGACATGAATGATAACATTAACTTTAGCAAGAGGGTCAATTGATTCCTTCAAAAATAAGTCTGTTGATCTTCATGTGGCAGGAAAAGAGTAGAACCGACAGGATCAGGAGTCAGTTTTCAGATTTTCTTTTTAGTCTGTTTCCATGGACACAGTTCACGGAATTCTATGTGTAAGGCAAAATCTGGCACCTCAGCTAATGCTGTTCCTAAATCTACAACACTCGCAGCCTGTGGTAATGTGCAGAAATAATTTGGCAGAAACAAGTACAACAATAAAAAGAGGTAAACTCAGAAAAACGGGTGAGAGAAGTGTTTAATGGCTGATCAGCTCCTCAGAACTCCTTACATATCTTTGTAGCGGGGTACCTCTTACCGTTTTCCTAAACCTGCTACCATAGTAATTCAGTTTTCAAAAGAACACTTTTCATAATCTCTTCTAATGGAAGTTGTTTGAACTGTCACTACAATAGGAAATAATGAGGATAATTGCTACGCAATGAACAAATTGTATTATTTCATGCTTTCTTCTATCCCGGCTTATTATCCTCCGTTGCAAAATAAAATTGAAATACTTCGACTTAGTGAAAGAAAGCGAGCACTCGGAAGTACTTATGTGTAATGTATATTTCGTCAGTTCAAATGGGTACATTCGTAAATGTAAGCCTCTGCATCATCATTTTATGTGTATGTATGAAGGAGAAAATGAGATACCATGAGAAAGTGGCAATAAAGAGTAATATATTGTTCAATTACAGAATGTTGGCTGCTGCTACCATAATGGTACAAAAAATATTGATAATGTTTCAATTTTTAACTACAATTAAGTTAGCATGACATAATGGGCTGTAGAGGATGGGTATGCCAACGTCAGCTGCTGGCCTTTGATTGGCCGGAGTCCACTATAGCTGTTGTGTGGCAGGAAACCGGTGGCTTTTTGCGCCACAAAATATTTCAGCTGATGATGTAGTCAAGAAGGCACATTCAGCTGAAAATAGGGCTGTCATCAGGATCCTGTTCGATCCTGATGACAGCACCATTTGCATCCGGTTTGAAAGTGATCATTATGACTTGTAACTGTCTTATGACTTATGACTTCAGTCATTATAACTTATGACTGTTATGACTGTTGGCTATACTCATTGAGTCTGAAATGTATTTTTGCATATTGTGAGTTGTTCAGTTATTATTCTCGCATTAACAGATGAAAATAAACAATTGAAGTGGGAAAATTTACCTTTTTTATTTAGTTGCATAATAATTCTGCACACTATTAGTTGCCCAATAATTCTGCACACATAAATATTCTACTAAGGAAAACAGAGCCTCACTTTTATTTTCTGAAATATTCAGGTTTCAGGTTTATTAACCTTTGGGATAGACTGAGAACATTGTAGTTATTCAATAACAAAATTATCAAAACTACAATAATTGTGCACTCAGTGTATGTTCTCCCTGTGCTTGTGTGGGTTTCCTCCGGATGCTCCAGTTTCCACCCACACTCCAAAAAGATATAGACAGGGAATTTAGATTGTGAGCCCAAAAAGGACAACAGTTACCTGAAAGACAGCTTGAATTTCTTTGGAACTTGATTGGGGCTGCTTATCCACCATCCAGATTATCCTGCTTTGCAACCTTTCATTAATTTTTTTCTGTCATCCATGTCCAGGGAGATTAGCTATAGTGCTATTGGGTTGTAAGCTTTTTGATTATTTTACGCACTGTGGACAAAGGAACATCAAAATTTCTACAGATGGACTTGTAACTTTGAGGTTGTTGATATTTTTCAATAATTGTGGTCCTCGGACAATTCTCTTCTCCTTTTTCTGTTCTCCATGCGTAGTGTGGCACACACAGACACAATGAAAAGATTGAGTCAACTTCTCCCCTTTCTATCTGGTTTCAGATGTGATTTCTATATTGCCCACAGCTGTTACTTGCCACAGGTGAGTTTGAACGATCACCAGATGTTTACACACAATTTTGGAAAGGTACCAATAATTTTGTCCAGCCCATTTTGGGGGTTTTGTGTGAAATTATGTCCAATTTGACTTTTTTTCTGTTTTTGTTTTTTTTTGTGTTTCTAAAATGCACACAACGGAAATAAACATGTGTAATTGCCATAATTTTCTGGGAGAAATATTTCATTTTTTGGAACAATGTTAAGGGTGCCAATACTTTTGGCCATGACTGCAAAAAATAGACCACCTGAAGTAGCATACTGCTACTTAATTGGAAAAATTATATTGTATTGATGAGTAATAGATAAAAAGTTCTGTTTCTTGCTGATGTGCATACATATTAGGCTGAGATCATATCTCTTTTTTGAATTATGTCTCTAGATATAGCTTCTAATGTAGATGTGAAAAGAGCCTAATATAAATATCTATCATGACCAACCTATTATCATGCAGGCTTGATTTGACTTTTCTTCCAATAAAAATAAGATGGCTAACGTGTCCATATGTGTCAGTATGAGATGCAGATGTAGCAACAATTTCTCTTTTTTGTTCAGTGACATTGCTCAGACTGAGAAGACAGTCTACAAGTCATAATTTTGATGGGTTGTCCATTACTGTTATATTGTTTACCTAAAATTAGGATAGGTCAGTAATATGAGATTAGTGAGGGTCTGATACCCACGACTCTCACCAATCTCCAATCTGCTGTTCTTACCTCCACTGTCGGCCAGATGTAAAAAGTGTTTGGAGCAGAATAGGACGGCTCTGTTCATGGTGTAGTGGCCTTTGCCAGGTACTACAGATCAGCTCCTATTATAATAATGTAGCACTTCGGGGGCATGGGTGTCAGGTACGGGGAATCTCGTACCTGCGTTACTTGTCACGGTGCTGGTGTGATGATCTGGGACGTCGCGGTGGCCTGCTCGGCTTCATGCCCCGAGCTGTATAGCAATAAGGAGGGATGATAATGGGGGTAGTAGTAGGATGAATGTCGGGATGCCACCTGTGGTACATGGCCAGGGATTTAGCCACCGCTGCTGTCGCTATTCTCCGGGGCGGATGGTAGTAGTAGCCAGAGATGGAATCACTCCCCACAAGTGGAGCAGGCCCCAGGGAGGATGATGAGAGGAGTATTGATGGCGTTTGGCGCCGAGGCCTGGGGCGGCGGTGCCGGTAATAAGGAGTCCGAGTCTGCTGCTGCGGTTTCAGGTATCTTTACTCACAGTTCATGCCGCTTGCCTGGTTAATACCAGTCATCTGCTGTAATGGGCTCTATCAACTCTGGATAATTTAGGAGAAGTCACCGGTGTTGGAAAGAAGAAGAAAGTTCTTTTTTAGAGTTGCCCTTTCAGCTGTAGGGTACCTGGGCCGAGCCCTACGCTCCAAGCCCCAGTTCACGTGAAGAGAAGAAAGTGGTGGTGTCGTGTCCCAGAACTGGTGTCCCGGGTAGACTGACTAGTGTTGTCTGAGTTTTCTCCTTTTCTACCCCAAGTGGAACCCGCCCCCCAGATGGTTGTCCTAGTGACCGGGGGATTTCCATGGTTCGTGATGGCCAACCGCCTGCCTATCCTAGCACAGCTCCCCAGAGAGAAACCTCCTAAGCTTTATGTAAGGTGTGAATGTGGAACACCGGTGATTAACCCCCTCCTTACCCGAGGCGAGTACTTCAGCTTAAAGGGAACCTGTCAGCAGAAATTTCGTAGTAAACCTAAAAGATTCCCCTTTTGCAGCTCCTGGGCTGCATTCTAGAAAGGTTCCTGTTGCTATTGTGCCCCCTTTGAGACCTAAATAAATACTTTATAAAGTCTAATCTTTTTGTATGCAAATGTTTTTTTATGGTCACGGGAGCGGGCTGTCTTGCGTCCGTTATTCGCCTCCTGCCGCTTTACGCCGTCCCCCATTGCTCATTTCCATACATGAGGACGCCGCCCAGTGCTTCCGAAGTCTCGCGCATGCCCAGTGGCATTGAGCACTGTCTAAAGCGTAACCGCTGGTGAGGTGATTGTGCAGGCTCGAGATTATGGGCGGCGCTGTGATTGTCATCAGCAGCATCATCCAAATACCCGCCCATGATCTCGTGCCCGCGCTTTTACCTCTGCCTCCACTGTTATGCGCAAGCGCTGGCCATATGAACCCACATCACCTATTACCGCAGGCGCGAGATTATGGGCGGGTACTTGGATGACGCTGCTGATGACAATCACAGCGCCGCCCATAATCTCGCGCCTGCGGTAATAGGTGATGTGGGTTCATATGGCCAGCGCTTGCGCATAATGGTGGAGGCAGAGGGAAAAGTGCGGGCACGAGATTATGGGCGGGTACTTAGATGACGCTGCTGATAACAATCACAGCGCCGCCCATAATCTCGCGCATGCGCAATCACCACACCAGCGGTCACACTTTACACAGTGCTATCCCGCGATAGTGCCACTGGGCATGCGTGAGACCTTAGAAGCACTGGGCGGCGTCCTCATGTATGGAAATGAGCAATGGGGGACGGCGTAAAGCGGCAGAAGGCGAATAACGGACGCAAGATATCCCGCCCCCGTGACCATAAAAAAAAATTGCATACAAAAAGGTAATACTTTCTAAAGTATTTATTTAGGTCTCAAAGGAGGCACAATAACAACAGGAACCTTGCTAGAATGCAGCCCAGGAGCTGCAGAAGGGGAATCTTTTAGGTTTATTACAAAATTTCTGCTGACAGGTTCGCTTTAAATAAGCTGCAATACTCTGTGGCGACTGAGGCATCAAGGGCGCCACAATAATAATCATATTTATTCACTTATACAGTGCTATTAAGTCCACACCACTTTACATACAATGGCAAATCTGTCCCCAATGGGGCTCACAATCTAAAGGCCCTATCAGTATCTATTCCAACCATAAGTGGCCACTAAACTGTGTACAGATCTATACTGTTACATCAGGCCATTGCCAGGGGTGATAACATCAGATCGGTGTGGGTGGTGGGTGTCAGACCCTTATTGATTTCATACTGATGACCAATCCAAATGTTAGATCATCAATTTTATAGTAGTTGACAACCATTAATGTTACATACAGCAACACTTACAGTATATATCAATAGTGAGTATACTCCTCACATTTTTGTAATTATTTTATTATATTTTTTCATAGAACATGGAAGATATGACACTTTGCTATAATATAAAGTAGTCAGTATAATTTTAATATATAACTTATAATAACTCAACACCGCTGGAAACAAATGTGAGTACAGCCGTAAGGGAAAATGGCCAAATTGTGCCAAAGTGTGAATATTTTGTGTGGCCACCATTATTTTCAAACACTGCCTTAACCATACCTCCCAACCGTCCCGGATTCTGCGGGACTGCCACGATTTTAGAGGTGTGTCCCGCACTCCCGCGGCTCACAGCTGATGTCCCGGCTACTCCCCTCAGAGGAGTGGATAAATTAAATTATCATCGGCTCTGGCTTTTCGGGGCAGCCGGGACTCGAACCCGTGGAACTGTGAGTTCATTGTTTCAAAGGCAGCAGCTTTACCACTGAGCTACTGCCTCTATTGAAACCAATAGGAAGATTTTGTTATCTTGACCTCTATACTGCAGGTGAGACACCAGAAGCAGGTTATTCAGCTGCAAAGATAGATGGAGGGATGGATGATAGAGGGATGAATGGAGGGATAGAGGGAGGCATGAATGAATGGAGGGATAGAGGCAGGGATGGATGGATGAATGGAGGGATGAATAGAGGGATAGAGGGAGGGATGGATGGATGATAGAGGGATGAATGGAGGGATGAATGGAGGGATAGAGGGATGAAAGGAGGGATAGAGGGAGGGATGAATGGAGAGATAGAGGAAGGTATGAATGGAGGGATAGAGGGATGAATGGAGGGATGAATGGAGGGATAGAGGGATGGATAGAGGGATGAATGGAGGGATGAATGGAGGGATAGAGGGAGGGATGAATGGAGGGATAGAGGGATGAATGGAGGGATAGAGGAGGGATAGAGGCAGGGATGGATGGATAATAGAGGGATGAATGGAGGGATAGAGGGAGGGATGGATGGATGATAGAGGGATGAATGGAGGGATGAATGGAGGGATAGAGGGATGAAAGGAGGGATAGAGGGAGGGATGAATGGAGGGATAGAGGGAGGTATGAATGGAGGGATAGAGGGATGAATGGAGGGATAGAGGGATGGATAGAGGGATGAATGGAGGGATGGATGATAGAGGGATGAATGTAGGGATGAATGGAGGGATAGAGGGAGGGATGAATGGAGGGATAGAGGGATGAATGGAGGGATAGAGGCAGGGATGGATGGATGGATAATAGAGGGATGAATGGAGGGATAGAGGGAGGGATGGATGGATGATAGAGGGATGAATGGAGGGATAGAAGGAGGGATGAATGGAGGGATAGAAGGATGAATGGAGGGATAGAGGGAGGGATGGATGGATGATAGAGGGATGAATGGATGGATGAATGGAGGGATAGAGGGAGGGATAGAGGGAGGGATGGATGATAGAGGGATGAATGGAGGGATAGAGGGAGGGATAGAGGGAGGGATGGATGGATGGATGATAGAGGGATGAATAGAGGGATGAATGGAGGGATAGAGGGATGAATGGAGGGATGAATGGAGGGATAGAGGGATGAATGGAGGGATGAATGGAGGGATGAATGGAGAGATAGAAGGAGGGATAGAGGGAGGGAGGGATGGATGGATGATAGTGGGATGGATGGATGCTAGAGGGATGGATGATAGAGGGCTATATAGATACACGACAGATAATAGATAAAGATAGAATCATAGATAGAATCATAGATAGAATCATAGATAGAGAGATAGAATCATAGATAGATAGAGAGATAGAATCATAGATAGAATCATAGATAGAATCATAGTTAGATAGATAGAATCATAGATAGAATCATAGTTAGATAGATAGAATCATAGATAGATAGAATCATAGATACAGTTAGGTCCAGAAATATTTGGACAGTGACACAATTTTCGCGAGTTGGGCTCTGCATGCCACCACATTGGATTTGAAATGAAACCTCTACAACAGAATTCAAGTGCAGATTGTAACGTTTAATTTGAAGGTTTGAACAAAAATATCTGATAGAAATTGTAGGAATTGTACACATTTCTTTACAAACACTCCACATTTTAGGAGGTCAAAAGTAATTGGACAAATAAACCAAACCCAAACAAAATATTTTTATTTTCAATATTTTGTTGCGAATCCTTTGGAGGCAATCACTGCCTTAAGTCTGGAACCCATGGACATCACCAAACGTTGGGTTTCCTCCTTCTTAATGCTTTTCCAGGCCTTTACAGCCGCAGCCTTCAGGTCTTGCTTGTTTGTGGGTCTTTCCGTCTTAAGTCTGGATTTGAGCAAGTGAAATGCATGCTCAATTGGGTTAAGATCTGGTGATTGACTTGGCCATTGCAGAATGTTCCACTTTTTTGCACTCATGAACTCCTGGGTAGCTTTGGCTGTATGCTTGGGGTCATTGTCCATCTGTACTATGAAGCGCCGTCCGATCAACTTTGCGGCATTTGGCTGAATCTGGGCTGAAAGTATATCCTGGTACACTCACTTCAGAATTCATCTGGCTACTCTTGTCTGCTGTTATGTCATCAATAAACACAAGTGACCCAGTGCCATTGAAAGCCATGCATGCCCATGCCATCACGTTGCCTCCACCATGTTTTACAGAGGATGTGGTGTGCCTTGGATCATGTGCCGTTCCCTTTCTTCTCCAAACTTTTTTCTTCCCATCATTCTGGTACAGGTTGATCTTTGTCTCATCTGTCCATAGAATACTTTTCCAGAACTGAGCTGGCTTCATGAGGTGTTTTTCAGCAAATTTAACTCTGGCCTGTCTATTTTTTGAATTGATGAATGGTTTGCATCTAGATGTGAACCCTTTGTATTTACTTTCATGGAGTCTTCTCTTTACTGTTGACTTAGAGACAGATACACCTACTTCACTGAGAGTGTTCTGGACTTCAGTTGATGTTGTGAACGGGTTCTTCTTCACCAAAGAAAGTATGCGGCGATCATCCACCACTGTTGTCATCCGTGGACGCCCAGGCCTTTTTGAATTCCCAAGCTCACCAGTCAATTCCTTTTTTCTCAGAATGTACCCGACTGTTGATTTTGCTACTCCAAGCATGTCTGCTATCTCTCTGATGGATTTTTTCTTTTTTTTCAGCCTCAGGATGTTCTGCTTCACCTCAATTGAGAATTCCTTAGACCGCATGTTGTCTGGCCACAGCAACAGCTTCCAAATGCAAAACCACACACCTGTAATCAACCCCAGACCTTTTAACTACTTCATTGATTACAGGTTAACGAGGGAGACGCCTTCAGAGTTAATTGCAGCCCTTAGAGTCCCTTGTCCAATTACTTTTGGTCCCTTGAAAAAGAGGAGGCTATGCATTACAGAGCTATGATTCCTAAACCCTTTCTCCGATTTGGATGTGAAAACTCTCATATTGCAGCTGGGAGTGTGCACTTTCAGCCCATATTATATATATAATTGTATTTCTGAACATGTTTTTGTAAACAGCTAAAATAACAAAACTTGTGTCACTGTCCAAATATTTCTGGACCTAACTGTAGATAGAATCATAGATAGATAGATAGAGGGATAGAGATAGATAGATAGATAGATAGATAGATAGATAAATACTGTATCTCAATGTAGGTGAAAGAGTCAGATTCATTTGTTCCCATAAAACTACTATAAAGAAATGAGGAAAAAAATACAAATACAATTTTATTGTTTTTTATCTTCACCACCTTGGATTCAAGCCAGTAATGTTCAAAACTTGTGTCTAGCAGCCTCCTAGCTGCTCTAGCTGTTGAGCCACTAGGATTGATGATGTCAGAGGGAGGATTTCACATAAATGAACCTACAATGCAGCCTCTTACACAGCAGATTACACAGGACACAGCTACATTGTACAGAGCAGCATCTCTATGTCTTGTATTCTAGAGGGAGAGGAAAAGAGGATTTTTTTTCTTCTAATAAAGTTACTAAAAATAATAAAAAAAAATAGAATAATGTAATTTTATTACACTTTTTTATAAAATAATAAACATCACAAATCAGCAAATAACATGGACATATTTGGTGTCCCTGTAATCGTAATGACCTGAACAATACAGCGATCAGATTATTTATGGGGATCGGTAAATGGCGGGAAAAAAAGGCGCAATTTATTATTTTTCTTTATTAAAACCCATAAAAAATGTAATAAAAATGGATCACTGAGGCCGTGTTCACACATAGCGTAAATGCTGCATTTTTTCTGCAGGTGTCCGCGCCACGAGTGCAATAACAATGTTCTCTGATTATTGCGTGTTTGCGGTATTTTTTATACATTGTCCCCCTTATTTGATACATGTTTGTTGCTGATGTGAATCCTGAAGCTTATAAAGAAAGAAACACCAAATCCGCACCGTTCAGCGGCGTCTTTCCACGCACCAGGAGCGGAGATTTCAGGACGTCTCATCCACTTTGCTTGGACTATTAGTCCATATTCACATGTAGTGTAAATGCTGCATTTTTTTCTGCTGTTTCTTTGCACATTTATTCTGCTGTGTTTAATTGTCCAAGTAAAGTGGATGTGATTCCATGAAAAGACGCCGCTGAATTCTGTGGTTTTCGGGGGAAGGGTTTCTCTGGAGGTTTCTATGTGGAGCTTAAAAAAATGCAGGAAAAAGCTTCTCTGTACAATAAAAACACTTAAAAACGCAGATTCACATCTGAACCAAAAACGCATTAAATAATGGAGAAAAGGCAGATAAAGTTTGGTGCATACAGAAACAAAAAGAAACAGAATTTATGCAACGTGTGAACACGGATTGATGGGCACAAATAAGCAACATGTCATATAGTGACACAGAAATATAAAAAAATTCTGACTGCTATAAATATGAATGAACAGTCCGGGGCATCTGCTGAATGACCCTTACTGCCAAATGGGTGTGGCTAGGGGTGTGGCTAGGGTTGTGGTCAAAATTTGCCACGACGCGCTACGCGCGCCGCATACTTTGTCCCTCTTTCTTTTCTTGAAAAGTTGGGAGGTATGGCCTTAACTGTCTAGCACTTAGTGTTCACTAGAGCTTCACAGGAGTCACTGAAATCCACTTCACTTCTCCATGACAACATCACAGAACTGGTGGATGTTAGAGACATTGAGCTCCTCCACCTTCTGTTTGATGATGCCCCACAGATGCTGAATATGGTTTAGGTCTGGAGACATGCTTGGCCAGTCCAGCACCTTTACCCTCTGTTTCTTTAGCAAGGCAGTGGTTATCTTGGAAGTGTTTGGGGTCCTTATTAGGTATTATGTTGAAATACAAAGGGAGGGGATCATACTCCACTTTATTATGTCCCAGTACATGTTGACATTCATGTTTCCCTCAATGACCTGTAACTCCCCACAGCTGGCAGCACTCATGCAGCCCTAAACCATGATATTCCCACCACCATGCTTGAATATAGGCAAGACACTCTTGTCTTTGTACTCCTCACCTGGTGGCTGCCACACACGCTTGTCACCTTCTCAACCAAATACGTTTACTGTATATTGGTTTCATCAGTCCATAGGACATTGTTCCAGTAATCCATATCTTCAGTTTGCTTGCCTTCAGCAAACTGTTTGCTTGCTTTCTTTTGCATCACCTTTAGAAGTGGCTTCCTTGTGGAATGACAGCAATGTAGACCAATTTGCTGCAGTGTGCGGTGTATGATCTGAGTACTGACAGACTGCCCCCCACCCCTGTAATCTCGGCAGCAAAGCTGGCAGCACTCATATGTCTATTTTGTAAAGACAATTTCTGCATATGATGCTGAGCACGTGCACTCATCTTCTTTGGTTGACTATGGCGAGGCCTTTTCTGAGTGGAACCTGTATTGTTAAACCACTGTATGGTCCTGACCACCGTGGTGCAGCTCAGTTTCATAGTGTTGACAATCTTCTTATAGCCTATGCCATCTTTATGTAGAGTAATGTGACACCCCTGGACTGTCAGGTCGTCACAAGGTACTGCACGCTCTTTCTCTTTAGTGCAGTATTCAAATCCCTCATGGTTCTGGGTCCCCATCTTACAGTGCTGCCTCCAAGAAGAAATAAAATCCTAGATACACCCTGCACCCCACACCCACCAGGCACACCAGTGGGCGGCTTGAGTGGAATAGGGTCGCCCACCCAGGGGTCAGGAAGGGGAGGTGAGGAGTGAAGAGTAGTGAAGTGGAGTAGTAAAGTGGAGGAAGTGAAGTGAGGTAGCCCTCGAGCTGAGAGGAGCTCAGAGGAGGCTTGGAGTAGTGGCTCCCAGGAGAAGCTGACTAGGTTGCAGACGGTGGTCTGGAGCTAGAGGAGTCGGACCCCCGGTCGCAGGGGATTGAGGCTAGGTGCCTGGACCTGTCAAAGAGGACGGTCAGCAGCCTGGTCCTATCACCGGTCTGGGACCGAAGGCATGGCAGGGTACATGGAACCTAGGTCGGGGAGAAGCTTCAGGCAACCCGACAATTAACCTGCGGAGAACGGAGCCTTTATGGACTGTTCCCACTAGCTCCAGAATCGGGGCACTAGCGCAATGAGGGGGATAGGGCCAAAATCCCAAGCGTCAGCCCTGAGAGCAGGCTCCCACACTTATCCACAGTGGGGAGCGGCCCCCAGCCAGTTCCAGACTACTGGGCCACTGCGGTGAATTTACACTTTGTGCTAGGAGGCAGGTCACGGATCACCAGGCAGCACTGCAGGGGACGAGACCCAGACGAGCTCCCCTTTGAAAGGCAGCGGCACCCAGAGACTTGGTTTACCCGGTTGTCAGCGTCTGCTTATTAGCTGAGTGAGTACCTGAGAGATTTCCCCTTCACGGCACCCAGTAGCACCATCCAGAGTCCCGGGGCCTATCCCTACCCATGGAGGGCAATGACACCTTGCTGCCCCACTCCATCACCCCATTTACTCTCAACGGCAGCGGCGGTACTCCCAGTTACCGCACACCATGGGTGGCGTCACGAACTATATCTCCCCTGTAAATATCCCCCCATTCACTTTAGAGTGTGGCTCCTAAGCCCCCTGGTCCAGAGACCCTCGAGCCACGAACGGACACTACCCTAGGATCCGAGTGGTTCGATCCACTGCTGGGGCAGCACAGTAACAATTCTTTTCATCAGATCCTCAGACAATTCTTTGTCATGAGGTGCCATGTTGAACTTACATGACCAGTATGAGAGAGTGTGTGAGTTGTAACTCCAAATTTTCTGTTCAGGGAGGAAGAAGATGAACTCTGGTACCACAGAGCCAGATCAGATCTCATACTTTTCACTGATGAGGATCAACCATCACAAAACACCATGTCAGCAAATTCAGTTTCTGAACTGACATAAATCCTAGGTCATACGCCAAGACTCGTTGGAGGGTCACTTTGACTTCTAGGATTGCTACCTCCAATAGATAGCACTAGAGTTCGTCTTCTTCCTATCTGAAGAGACAATTTGAATATTTCCCAAAGGAGCATTGTGGCTTAAAAGTCTCCTCACTGGCATGCTTGAATGTCGTGTCAGTCTCCACAAGGAAAATAGTTTTCCCTTTAAACAAAACCAAATTTAACACATCTGCTCCCCATTACCACCTGAGATCTTGAAACGCTAATGAGCTGTATGACACCAGGGAGGGGAAATGGCTAATTGGCCACAATTTGACCCTTTTCACTTAGGGATGTACTCACTTTTGTTGCCAGCTGTTTAGACATTATTGGCTGTGTGTTGAGTTATTTACAGGACACATCATATTCACACTGTATACAAGCTGTACACTGACTACTTTACATTGTATCAAAGTGTCATATCTTCAGTGTTGTCTCATGAAAAGATATAACATATTTACAAAAATGTGAGGGGTGTACTCATTTTTGTGATATATAGTAACTCTTTGACCCACTGCAGGAAGGACAGGTATCTTAAGTTAAATGTAAAAGGTCTTGGAATCTTACTGAGGTGCTAATAGCAATTAATAAACTATAATTAAATGTATATTGATGTTGTTCATCAAACTCTCCACTAGGGGGCACCATTTTCAACCTCAATGCCTATTAGTTTAAGTTTTAGGAAAGAATACATTTTAATGAATGATGTGCCATTAAACCAGTAATGAAAATGTGCTTGCTGAAATATATGGTCCAATAATCAAAGTTAATATATTATATATAGTTATTTCCTTTTATCTTATTTCCCTGGAGGCTAGCACCCCTGAGGATTTTGCATGCTTGGAATGGCATAACTAATACTTTCCCATTCTTTTTCTTTAGCATTTAAGTATCTTTACGGAGATTAGAAAACATGGTTTGCTCTAAGTTAGAATCAGTGCCAGACTTGTCCATGGCTGTGCCTAATTGTGCGCTTATCCTTGTGCAGCTAAATGGGGTTGAACCTAAAGACTCAGATTATGGGCAAGAGTGATACTATTTCAGGGCAAAACCCGCATTTTTCTTATCTCATACAACTCCCTTTACATTTTAGAAATTCATTAAACAACTAATCACTATGAACCTCAAATTGTAAGACATGTAAGGTCCCAAGTCTAAAACACTTAGCTCCAAAAGCAATAACCAAGCTTATGGCTCCTTCATGAGCCCTTTTCATTTAAAACACATGTAAAACATGGCATGCGTTACAGCTAAATTCAAAGAATATGCTACATCCTGGACGCAAAGTCTTTTATAATTAGCAGGTGATATTACAAAAACCTCACCCCATTATAGTATAGTAGTTTAATCATTTCAGCCACGACCACTTAAAGGGTTAATCTCAACATCACTAATGGTTAAAATCGCAAAGAGCTAGTAAAAACTAAATATTTTGCAATTTACCTCTTATTAAAAAGCTTCTCTGTTCTCCGGAATGGAAGGATAGTTCATGTTATTGTCAAAGGCTCATTGTCTAGGTTACTGGCTACCATTAAAGTCTGGCAGCGGTGGCTGAGCATGGACAGGACATCTAGGCTATTTTTAATAAAGCTGATCTAAAAAAGTGAATTTAAAGCTGGCCATATCACTGGAGCACATGATCCATCCAGCTTTAGTGTCCCTGACCTCATAACTGCAGCATTGTAGAGGTTTCCACTCCGACTAACCCTACCACCCCCAACCATTAACACTTCTACCCTTCAACCAGTGATTCCTTCCCAATAAACACACATGCCAATGTGACGCCCTGGCAAAACCAGGTAGTCACAAATAGGTCCCTGCATTACACCGTTCCCTCACTAGGAAACACACAGCAAACCAGAAAACACTAGTCACCCCCCTTAGGGACAGACACACACCAGTGGGCGTGACCAGGTGGTTGGGACACGCCCACCCAGGGGTCCAGATAGCCCGGGGCAGGAAAACAAGCAGATTAGGTTGTGGTTCAGTTTGGAGAGGAGTGTGGGCTGGAGCTAAGTGTAGCTCCAGCAGAGAGGTTCAAATTGAACGATACCAGGTTTGGAGCCCTGGTGCCACTGGCTAGGAGGCAGACGGGTGTCTCCATCAGCAGGAGGCGGGAAGACTGCTCGGCAGAACCGAGGTGGACCAGGACAGGGTTGTAGCCTGCCGGTACCGACACATGGGAACCGACCTGGAAACCGTGGCACAAAGGGGGGTACTCGGACCCTGAAGCCAGATCCCGGAACCAGGCGGACTGGTTAATTCACTGATTGAGGCCAGAACTAGAGGTCCTGTCCCACCCAAAGTCCCTCATAGAAGACAACAGCCCACCGATAGGGATAAGAGGTCACCGCCAGGGCCCATAGATCCCACGGGCCAGCGTCTGCGGGCACGGCTCCTTAGGCCACATCCAGCCGGGAGTGGACTCCTGAGTTTCACACCAGGAAAGTCCACCTTACACAAACAGTGCAGAGGAAAAGGATCGAGACCACCAGCTGGGTGGGGGACCCAAATGCAACCTGCCGCGGCACCGTCCACCATCACCTTGGTTTACCCGAAACTTGTGTGGTTTATTAACAGTGAGTACACCAACACTCCCTGTGGTTGCTATCCCCTGCACTGAGCTACCGGGTCCCAGGGCCACCATCTCTGCCCACGGAGGGGTTAACAACTTGCTGCACAACATCTCCCCAGGTGCCCCATAACTGCAGCGGTGGTGTCCCACCTCACCACACACCGTGGGTGGCATCACGAACTTACTACGGCTTAGCCCGTACATCTACGTCCCCCCATTTATTCGGCGTGTCCGCGAGACCCCCGGGTCCGGAGACCCTCGAGCCACCACCCTTAAAGGCCCGCATCCGAGCAGCGCCGGCTGCTGGCACGGGGACGGCACACCACAATTTTGGATTAATTTACCAAATCGGCCATTATTAACAAACATAACAATAATAAATAACTTGAAAGTAAGGGGGTTCTTGGAGCTCCAAAACCAAATCTAAGTAGGCTATCCAGCATTACCCCCAGCCACGACTACTGGCTCAGCGGCAGCTGTGTTGCTAGAAAATTTTTCCATATCCTGACTTCCAGTGACCCCTGAAGAATCCCAAAATCCACCAGTAAATTAACCAAAACCAAACGATAAAGGGAAGGGTACAATCCACCAAATGTACAACACCCCTGCCACAATTTACCCCCAACTCCAACAACCACCTCACCACTGACACGGTGAGCATTACCTGACACCTTATAAAGCTAGTCACCCCACCGAAACAAGTGCCTGCTTCATTCCTTCCTGATTCCCCAAAGCCCATAAATCAATCCCAATCGCATTCATGTACACCCCATCGTTCCCCTTTGCCAGATTCCAAATCCTTGTGCCTCCCTCACTACAATTCCTCCATTCCGCACAACAAATCTAACTGATCTGTCCACTTTTATCCTAGTCTTATTGATCTTAACCCAAATGCCAAGTTTTTCTGGGCACAATAGCCAACCACACTAGCCTCAGTTTCTGATAAGGTGTCCATAAACGCAACAAATCAAGGCGGATGTCCCTAATCAATTCCCTTCAAGGATGAATCCCCAGATCTTTTCCCCCCCTTACAGCACCAGAACATCAGGGGAACAATCTAATGGTGCAACCGTGTGAAACTCTGACTACACCTGTCACCAACTCATGCCTCGAACTCCAATCCACCTCACTACTACCTTTTATTCCTTGAAAAACCAAACTGGTGACAGTTTCTCTGCACATCAACCCTCCACGGCCCCAATACACAAGAATGCCCAAAAATCCAGACTAGCTGTGCTCTTCCTAAGTGAAAATAAAAGGAGAAAGTAGGGAGAGGGGACAAGGGATGTGAAAACAAAATGTTATCAATGTTTCCGTAACTATACATTTTAACTAGGACAAATACCTCCTCTAAAGGCCCCGTCACACTAAGCAACATTGCTAGCAACATCGCTGCTAACGAACAACTTTTGTGACGTTGCTAGCGATGTCGCTGTGTGTGACATCCAGCAACAACCTGGCCCCTGCTGTGAGGTCGTTGGTTGTTGCTGAATGTCCTGGGCCATTTTTTAGTTGTTGCTGTCCCGCTGTGAAGCACAGATCGCTGTGTGTGACCGCGAGACAGCAACAACTAAATGTGCAGGCAGCAGGAGCCGGCTTCTGCGGAGGCTGGTAACCACAGTAAACATCGGGTAACCAAGAAGCCCTGTCCTTGGTTACCCGATATTTACCTTTGTTACCAGCCTCCGCCGCTCTCACTGTCAGTGCCGGCTCCTGCTCTGTGCACATGTAGCTGCAGGACACATCGGGTTAATTAACCCGATGTGTGCTGTAGCTAGGAGAGCAAGGAGCCAGCGCTCAGTGTGCGGTGCTCCCTGCTCTGTGCACATTTAGCTGCAGTACACATCGGGTAATTAAGCCGATGTGTGCTGTAACTAGGAGAGCAAGGAGCCAGCGCTTAGTGTGCGCTGCTCCCTGCTCTGTGCACATTTAGCTGCAGTACACATCGGGTAATTAACCCGATGTGTGCTGTACTAGGAGAGCAGGGAGCCAGCGCTCAGTGTGCGCTGCTCCCTGCTCTCTGCACGTGTAGCTGCGTGAGCTGGTAACCAAGGTAAATATCGGGTTGGTTACCCGATATTTACCTTAGTTACCAAGCGCAGCATCTTCCACGCGGCGCTGTGGGCTGGTCACTGGTTGCTGGTGAGCTCACCAGTAACTCGTGTAGCGACGCTCCAGCGATCCCTGCCAGGTCAGGTTGCTGGTGGGATCGCTGGAGCGTCGCAGTGTGACATCTCACCAGCAACCTCCTAGCAACTTACCAGCGATCCCTATCGTTGTTGGGATCGCTGGTAAGTTGTTTAGTGTGACTGGACCTTTAAACCCACTGTCCCTGCCCTAACCCTTCCTCATATCAAATGAGGACGTAAAGAAATTTTGTATCTCCTGGACTCCCACCTGCCTATTTTTTGAACCACCTCAGCTGGGAGACCCATTTTGCAGCCCTAATTTGGAAGGATTGAGAAAAGAACGTATCTACTTTCAACCCCAAAGATTCCAGTTACTTCCTAAAACTGTTTGAAATTGATAACGAGACAAAAAAAGACCACTCTCGGTGCTTTATCAGCTGGCCCAAACAAGCCACCCCTAATCCTATATATCTTTTAAAACATTCCAATAGATAATAGTGACCCATTCAAAGACCCCAAACAATCCTTTTTCCTTTTCTTGCTTGATCAGTTTGGGACCGACATAACCAAAATTCAATGGAGTTAACCAACTCGACCGTAATCAATTCAAAACTTTATTTGAGAATTATTGTATAATATTTTGCAGATAATTTCCTGTATGAATAAAGCAAATTTTTGTATCATAACAATTCAAACGTGGGTAGGTGTGTTGATAAAATATCTTAGCGTAAGTTTTTAAAAATAAAGATTCTGAAAAATTATATAGTTTTAGGCTATTGGCCAGGAATAGTTCTGTGTCTTTTGCTTGCTCCTAAACAAATGATTCCTAATAAAAAAAAACACCAGATGTAAAAGTTACTCCATACATACAGTACCTTTTATATTGTATGAGTGTTATAAATAGATATCTCATGCTTTCCTCATTTTAGACACAAAGTAACATTCTCACATGATGTAGGTGAGTATAAAATACATCACATATAGACATGTTATGTATTTGATGACTAGATAGCTGTCAATATATGCGAGACTCATGTTCAAAGTGTTTAATAATACATCTGTTGGTGAGGGCTGTCTATATATACTCCATATATAGTCATGGCTGAAAGTTTTGGAACTCTTGAAAGTGTTCCAAAGAAATAAGTATTTCCGAGAAAATTATTGCAAATACACTTTTTTATTTTTGATGACCAGCCAAGGTAAAGCAGACAGCTGCGGAATGCAGCCCTCAGCTGTGTGCTATACCTTGGCTGGTCATCAAATTTAGAAGGGACACCACACCGTTTTTTAAATTTATTTATTTACATAATTATAAATAGCATGGGGTCCCCCCTATTTTTGATAACCAGTAAAGGCAAAGCAGACAACTGGGGGCTGGTATTATCAGGCTGGGAAAGCTCATAGTTATTTTGGACCTTCAAAACCTAAAAAATGCCAGACAGGCAGCATTTAGATTGCCAATTCTGGTGCTTTGCCCAGCTCTTCGCAATTGCCACGGTGAGGTGGCAATCGGGTTAATATTTTTGTGGTTGATGTCAGCTGTTAATTGACATCTGGCATCATTCCCAGGGGTTTGTAATGGGAAGGCATCTATCAGACACCCCCATTATTAACCTGGTAAGTGTACAGTTTAAGAACACACAGAATAAAAAAACGTATTTATTTGAATAAAGACTCCTCCACACTCCCTTATTCACTAGTTTATTAATTAAAAAGAAATCCTCAAAGTTGTGACGTAATCCAATGGTTTAATCTCCAATGCCACCCATCGAATCCTATGATGCCTCGTTCTGAGAACGATACTCCATAGGTCATTCCCGGTCAGAGGCAGACCAAGAATTTCTCATGCTTATGAGAAATTTCGTACCTGCTTCTGACCATAAGTGACCTATGGAGCCCTGTTTTGAGAACATTCTGAGATTAGGTGCCCCCAGACTCCATAGATCAGGCCCCAGTGAACAGCAATGTATGTAACTAGTACTTTAAAGATTTTCTGACATGTCTTGAAGGAAGGTAGAAGAGACAATGTTTGATTTTGTGGAGCACAAGATTGATGAATATTGATTACCAGGCGATTTGCACACCAGGGTGTATAAGGGGGTCTTGGGAAATGCTGCCTGCATTAGACTTCTATTAGGACCTAATTAATGAAATAATTTTTGCATCAATACAGTACTGATGGGATCTCCCTAACATCTTCCCGTAATTGTGTCACAGAAATCAGTATTAGCATAAAAGAGTTTCATGGTGTATCAGGAGTCTACTAATGATTGTCTGATGTCTGCAGATACAGTGATACTGTACTGTGATTCTGGGGATGACGGAGCCGGCCCAGCAGGTAAAGACTGAATAGCTATGGCTACCGTCGTTTGTGCTACTAGCGTAGTCTAAGCTGATTAAGGTATTAATGCAATGCTATTCTTACTCTGTCTATGCTACTGACCTTCAAAGAAGATATTCCAGATCACGCAGTTTATACATATTGTAGTTTATATACAAATGACAGACATGTATACGTTCCTGAATCTCATGTAAGATATCGTAAACAGACAAGCCCCTGAGGCTATCTCTGCTGGAAAATATTAAACAATAATAAGCAGTAGATATCCTTTTAGGCTGATTTTGTTTTTTTGGAAACTTTGTTTTGCAAGTTCATTTCTGGAAGCAGATCAATATTCATGGATGGGACCTGTACAACGTCAAAAAGGGCAGTTCATAAGAACCAAGTAGCCAAACTCTGATGTATTGGGATTTCATTATGTAAGTATTTACATTCCAGGGCCTGACTGGCCATCAGGCAAATCTGGCTAAATCTAGATGGGCCGGTTTATTTGTGTGATGCATTGTTTGCTACACTGTTAACAGTATTGGTGCCCAAGCAGCACAATGCCAATGGCTCCATCACTTACGCCGACAGGCCTTGGGCTTCTTTTTGGCCTGCCAACTTCTGGCACGTCATTGCATCAACCTGCCAATGTTGACTGTGAGAGAGGCTAAAAGATGCTGTGGAGGATGGGGAACCTGGATAAGATAATCATAAGGTTTTTTTGGGGGGTGCAATTGGGGATCATCATACTGTATTGGGGCTGTGGTGAGGATCATTAAACCATATGCTGAGATGGGGCAGCAACCATCATACTGTATTTGGGATGTGGGGGACCATCATACTGTGTGAGGGCTGGGGAGGGAATATCATACTGTATATGGACTGTAGGGGGTACCGTCATACCATTATGGTGGGTTGTGAGGGACTGTCATACTGCATTGGGGCTGTGGGGCACCATCATAATGTGTGGTGGGACCATCACACTGCATTGGTGGTTGTGGGGAAATTATCATACTGTATGGAAGGCTGTGGAGGGGACCAGTTAAATGTATGGGAGGCTGCAGGGACCATCATACTATACGGGAGGAAGGGTTGGCAATTTAACTTTTAATCTTTTATGGACAGCTTATAAAAAAATCACAAGCAAACATCATAATAAATCATTATAATTATAAGTGAACCGTGTCTACAGCCCATAATACTGTTATAAAGACATTAGTTGCATTCACTGTAAACTGTAAAATGTTGATAACTACAGTCAAAATACTCTGTATAAGTTTCTTCACCTTCCAAACAATCATTGATGTTTTAATTTTTTTTTTACACATTGTCCTGGAATTTCTGGAAGGTTGGCAACCCAAATGGGAGTCTGTGTGGGAACCATCTTACTGTATGGAAGGCTGTGGGGGATCATCATACTTTGTATTATTATAGGAATGATTGATTGCTCTCAGTGAGAGGAACAAAATTATAATCTTGTAGTTGTGATACCTTTTAATGGCTAACTAAAATAAAATGATGTTATAAAGCAAGCTTTCAAAATATCTCAGGTCTCTTCCTCAGGCATGGTATGACAAAATATCTGAAGAAACACAAATATATACACAAAACAGGGCAGAGGGATGCATAGTAAAAGGACATTTAAAAAAACAAACACTAAGCTTAGAGAGTGAATCCTTAAGGCCCCGTCACACTAAGCAACATCGCTAGCAACATCGCTGCTAACGAACAACTTTTGTGACGTTGCTAGCGATGTTGCTGTGTGTGACATCCAGCAACAACCTGGCCCCTGCTGTGAGGTCGTTGGTTGTTGCTGAATGTCCTGGGCCATTTTTTAGTTGTTGCTGTCCCGCTGTGAAGCACAGATCGCTGTGTGTGACAGCGAGACAGCAACAACTAAATGTGCAGGCAGCAGGAGCCGGCTTCTGCGGAGGCTGGTAACCAATGTAAACATCGGGTAACCAAGAAGCCCTGTCCTTGGTTACCCGATATTTACCTTTGATACCAGCCTCAGCCGCTCTCACTGTCAGTGCCGGCTCCTGCTCTGTGCACGTGTAGCTGCAGGACACATCGGGTTAATTAACCCGATGTGTGCTGTAGCCAGGAGAGCAGGGAGCCAGCGCTAAGCAGTGTGCGCTGCTCCCTGCTCTGTGCACATGTAGCTGCAGCACACATCGGGTAATTAACCCGATGTGTGCTGTACTAGGAGAGCAGGGAGCCAGCGCTCAGTGTGCGCTGCTCCCTGCTCTCTGCACGTGTGGCTGGTCACTGCTTGCTGGTGAGCTCACCAGCAACTCGTGTAGCCACGCTCCAGCGATCCCTGCCAGGTCAGGTTGCTGGTGGGATCGCTGGAGCGTCGCAGTGTGACATCTCACCAGCAACCTCCTAGCAACTTACCAGCGATCCCTATCGTTGTTGGGATCGCTGGTAAGTTGCTTAGTGTGACTGGACCTTTAGTTAGCTTTGATTAGTGGTGTGAAAGTTTTATTGTCCCAATATCCATGTAGGATCAGAGGTCTGGTGCCCTAGCAGTCTCTGGAGCAGACTCCTCAGAATTTGTAATGAGTCATAAATCCTCCTGACAGATTGAGTCCTGTGTCCACAGAGTTAAACATTGTGATGAATTTGTATTCCCAGTCCCTGCGATGGCTCTGTGATCTGAAGTTGCCTTTTAATATGACAACTTTCATGTGGTTTATGTTGTGTCCTGGAGCACAGAAATGTTTGGCCACAGGTAAATGGTTTTTTTTTTGGTCTGTAATTGTGTGGCGGTGAGATCTCATTCTTGCTCTCAGTCTCTGTCCTGTTTCTCCAACATAGAGACCACCAATGAGATGTTTCTCTATGTTGGAGAAACAGTACTTGCTTTGAATATTTCCCAGGGGGCATTGCTCTAGAATCACTGCGTTGAGAAACACGTGATGGTGTCTCCGCAGTGGTGGATGTTGATCTCCCTAAGGTTAACCATCCTTGCTCACATAGTCTTTTATTAGGCAATGCTCCCACTAGCCAGATTCCTACTCCACACTGATGAGGGGCAAATACCCCGAAACGGCTGTCTGTGGATGGATACCATGTTTGGCCTAGGTGGTCTCCTTGACTGGAGACTGCCCTTCCCGTGGTTGTTCCTTCCCGGTGAAAGACCTGGCTAGTTTCCTGCCAGCGTTGAGAAACGTGATGGTGTCTCCGCAGGCCTTCTTGCTTTGAGTTATTATTATTAGGCAGTATCGGGGCACATTATTATCTATATAGTGTTTTTCACTGTAAGGATGCACAAGGGAACATTATTATAAGTAGGCATAGGGGAATATTAGCATACAGAAGCATGGGGGGTATTATTTGTATAGAGTTATAACAGTAAGAAAGCACAGGAAAGCAATATTACTATGAGGAAGTACATAGGACCATTATTGCTATGTAGGGGCACAGAGGGTTCACGGTTATTGGGTGGGGCACAATAGGAGGGTACTATTGCTATATAGCACACAGAAGGTGCATTATTACTGTCTAGGGCACTGTTTATAGCACTATATGCTTTCAAATGCCAGGGATGAGTTTCAGTCCCCGTCTGTCCTTGTATAGTACTTATCTAGAGTTACATTAAGGTCATAGCAGAGCTACATCTTGTGTAACATGACAAGGCATAAATAGAGAATGAAGAGCTTTACAGTGATTTCAGGTTAACTCCATTAATGCTCAGTAACTGCTGCACCTCTTGTGACATAACTAGCATTTTCTTGCAAAGGCGAGACAGTTCATTGCCACATGCCTGTAACCCGCTACCTGAAAGGTCCCCACTCCTGCAACTATGTTACTAGAGGCAACACTAATGGTAGTATGGGGAAACTACCTCTTCAGTTTACAACCCAAATAAAGAACACCGTAGGCTTGCAAAAAATGTCACATAGTCGGCTACATACAGTCTTGGTGGAAAGTATTGGCACCCTTAAAATTGTTCAAGAAAATGATGTTTTTCTCCCACAAAATTATTACAATTACAAACATTTTGTTATATACATATTTAATTCCATTGCATGTATTGGCACAACAAAGAAAAGGGAGGAAAAAAAGGCAAATTGAACATAATTTCACACAAAACCCCCAAAATGGGCCTGATAAAATTGTTGGTATATTTGCAAAATTGTGGGTAAACAACTTTGTTTCAAGCATGTGATGCGTGTTCAAACTCACCTGTGACAAGTAACAGGTGTGGGCAATATGAAAATCACAGCTGAAACCAGATACAAAGGGGAGAAGTTGACTCAATGTTTGCATTGTGTGTCTGTGTGTGCGACACTAAGTATTATTATTTACTTCCATGTGTATGGGTAAGTACATATACACATAGAGTTTTTTTAATCCACATAGAGGCTTCAGAATAGAGTAGGTACCCAGTATTACGAGATATGCCGTCATGTGGCGACTGTGTAGATATAGAAATGGCATTTTTTATTTGCTAAATATCTCACCTGATTCTTATATTTCCTTTAGCAGTAATACATGTCTATATTTTTACATTCATGTTTTTTGTTTTTTTTTGCTTTAGCATTACAGAGTGCAGCTGTCTTTTTTTTGTCATTTTATGTCATGTTTAGTTATGCACCTGTTCACACTGCATGTTTGGGAGTGCCGTCAGTCTTTTTGTCACACCTCAGGTAAAGTCATTGAACTCAAAGCCAGGGTACTGGATTAGCCAATGTGGGCACAGTGAGTAGTTGGGTGCAGACATTTTTGCACCAAATCTGCATCTCCTGGCAAAGAAATGCACCAAACCGCATAAAACGCATGCAGCTTTGGTGCGTTTGTTTCCCAGAAGATGCAGAATTGGTGCAGAAATGACTGCACTGAAATATTCAATGTGCCAATGTGCACACATTGCCTAATCTAGTAATTCGGCATTGAATTCAATGACTTCACCTGAGGCAAGGTCATTGAGTTCAATGACTTCACCAGAGTTCAGTTCAGCTGAGGTCACAGCTAGGGTAACGTGGGAACCTCCAGCAGTGACATCATGTCACCATTTACAACTACAGATCCATCAGTGTGTCTTTGAAGCCGCAGTGAGCGATCCTATTTTCTAATGTGTCCGCGCACTGCAACCTCAGATGTAGCAAAGTCGGGATTGTTGTGGAACCTCGTGTGAAATGTCAGACCTGCAAGTGTTTGGGGGTTAAAAAAATTGGAGAAATAGGGTGTTCTTTTTTTTGTTATAAGGGATTTTTGTTTGTTTGTATTTATTTTTTTTTACTTATAGGGTTAGTGTAATGCGGGGGTCTCATAGACCCTTCTCCATTACTAACCTCAGGCTTGATGACAGCTGTAATTTTTTGACAAATTACAGCTGTCATTACCCCCTTATATTACCCTGATTGCCGCCACTCCAGGGCATTGGGAATGAGTAAAGTGCTGGAAATGTCGCCTCTAATGGCTGCACCCTCACTTAGAAATTATTCTGTTGCATCTCAACTGATAATTTATTTTTGTGAAAAATAATAAAAAGACTGCTTATTTCAAGTATAAAAGGTATATGATAATTCTACTATACTTAAAGGGAATCTGTCAGCTTGGAAATACCATATCATAGAGTAGAAAAAGTAGAAGAGTATATAAATTTATGTAACAATATTCATTATAACTTGTATTTTACACATTAAAATCCTTGTTCCGTCTGGGCATAGGAGCCAAAGGGATGAATTTAATCAGTGAGTGACAGCCTCTCCTATATAGTTGTGCATATAGAGATAGCTGACGTCCTACCAAGACCTCCTTCACACTCAAACGTTCCTCACCCAATCACCTCCAAGACTTCTCCCGAGTATCCTCCATCCTGGAATTCTGTGTTCCAACACGTCCGATTATCTACCACAGTCGGAACTTTCAGACGGAACTTGAAAACCCATTTCTTCAAGAAAGCTTTCAGCCTCCAATGACTTTGCTGCCCCCTCACCATTACTGGAGCTTCCACAAGCTCTCAACTTAATGTCTCTTTCCCCATTACCCTGTAGAATGTAAGCCCTTGGAATCACTGCTACAAATAAGACATACTGATATCAAAGCAGCTGAAGGTAGGCCAATAAAATGATGAAAAGCAGGAGTTTGGAAGCCACTTCCATGCAATTTTGTACAGAAATGAAGACAAATTCCCTAAAAAAGTGATTTGCAAACTTTCATAACTTCTCATGCTGGAAAAAGCTATAAAAACAAAATAAAAGTTACAATTGTAGCTGAAAGGGAAGAAGGGAATTCATTTACTTAGCACTATGGTTCAGTTGAATATAAGTTCCTATTTATTTGCCCTTTGTAAGAAATGGGGATGGATTTTGTAGTAATATAAAGATAAATTGAACAAAAAGGACCTTTCATTTTCATTTGCTCTAAATTGCGACAACAAACATGAGCACAAACAACAGAAGTTAATCGGTTCAGAATGTATGTGCGATGTAAATAGATGAGGAATACCCTTCAGGGTATGAAGGCTTCCACCTAAGGCAAAGAACAAAAAGGTATTATAGTTCTAAACCAAAAGGTCAATGACTAACTGGAAGTGTCTTCATTTTAAGTCACTCTCATTGTCATTTTAATCCTAGAAAGGAAGAAAAACTACATTCTTTAACTCTTACTACCACTCCCATGTTTCAAAGTGGACCCGTCATCCCATTTATGCTGCTCTTACAAAGAGTGAAATGATACAGAGATTACAAAACAGATCATTTCTAATCTACAACAGTGGAACTGAACACCGGATGGTTAGGCCGCTTTCACATTGTGTTTTTACCTATGTTCACTGGTCCCAATAGGTAAAAACGTAGGTAAAAACGCAATGTAGAAGTGGCCTTACAGATCACACTAGATGGCATAATACCCGTAATGGTTACAAATCACAGTTAACATGGGCTCAGATCCTGAATCCACTTCCCTCCCGCACTTCAAGCTCACGTTCCATTTTCGTATCTGCCACAGAAGTAGAAGTGACTTGGCTCCTTCTTTTTGCCCTACTACCTGCACCAGTGACCCTATTCCCTCACATCTTCTCAAGTCCCACTCCCTTGCTCTCGCTACCTACATAACTAAAATATTTAACTTCTGTCTGGTATTTTTGCTTCTTCATTTAAACGCCATCATAACACCTTTACTTAAAAAAATATCCCTGAACCAGAACTGCACTGCTAACTGCAGATCTGTCTCTAATCTTCCCTTTATGTCTAAACTCCAGGAACTCTTGGTCCACTCTCATCTAATCCGATATCTTCCAGATAACGCTCTTTTTGACCCTTTACAATTGGGTTTCTTTCCACTGTACTGAAACTGCTCCTACTAAAGTCTCTAATGACCTATTAACAGTAAAATCAAACTACTCCCTGCTGTTTCTCCTGGATTTTTCTGCTGTATTTGATACTGTGGCTCACCAGCTCCTCCTCACCATGCTCCTCTCTATCAGCCTCAAGGGCCTCATTCCCTCTTGGTTATTCTCCTATCTCTCTGACCGCTGCTTCACTGTATCTTTTGCCAGTTCCACTTCCTCTCCTCTTCCCCTTACTGTTGGGGTTCCTCACAGCTCAGTTCTAGGCCCCCTCCTCTTCTCTTTATACACCACCACTCTTGTACAAACCATCAGAAGATTTGGTTTTCAGTACCATCTCTATGCTGATGACACCCATTTATATACATCTTCACCCTCACCTTAATTCAAAACACCAGTGATTGTCTGTCTGCTGTCTCTAACATCATGTCCTCACACTATCTGAAATTGAATCTCTTCAAAACTGAACTTCTCCTGTTTCCGCCTTCTACTAACGACTTATACCAGATATTTTGATCACCTTTGGTGGGTCAACCATACCTAAAGACCATATACTGTATGTTTTCAACGATAGAGGATTAAAAAAAAAATTACCTCTAAAATCAATACTTTATTACGTTTAGTTAAAATTAAAATACAGTATATTGAATTAAAAGCTATGTAGGGCAGTAACTAAAAAATCAGATATCTGACAGATGTCCTCTAAAGCTACTTTCACACATCTGGTTTTTGCCATCAGGCACAATCCGGTTTGTGCCTGAAGCAACGGATCCGTCGCAGAATGTGTAAAACCTAATGGAACGGATCCAGCAAAAAAACGGATCTGGTTATTGTTTTTTTTTTTTCATGAGAGAGAGAGAGAGAAAGAAACCCCATCATCACCGCACACACGCAGGCACTACCGCCCCCATCATCACCGCACACACACAGGCACTACCGCCCCCATTATCAACACGCACACGCAGGTACTACCACCCTCATCATCACCCCACACATACCGGCACTACCGCCCCCCCCATCATCACCACGCACACGCAGGCACTACCACCCCCATCATCACCGCACACAACCAGGCACTACCACCCCCATTATCACCGCACACGCAGGCACTACCGCACCCATCATCACCGCACACACCCAGGCCCTACCGCCCCCATCATCACCGCACAAACGCAGGCACAACCGCCCCCATCATCACCGCACACATCGACACTACCACCCCCATCATCACCGCACATACTGCCACTACCTGAGTGATGTCATCGCTGACAGTACGACTTCAGTTGCTCTGTGGAGATCACAGTGAGTGGCGGTGTTCTATGGCCATGCCTATCAGCTTCCGATGTAGCAGAGCTGAAAGCGTCGAGGGACCTCGTGTGGATTACGTCGGACCTGGAGGGGTATTTGGGGATTAATAAAGTGGTGAAAGAGGGGGCTTTTTTGTCTTTTAATTCAAATAAAGGATTTTTCGGTGATTGTGTTTATTTTCTTAACTTACTGGTTAATCATGGGGGGTGTCTCATAGACGCCTGCCATGATTAACTTAGGACTTAGTGGCAGCTATGGGCTGCCATTAACTCCTTATTACCCCGATTGCCACCGCACCAGGGCCAGGTAGAGTCACAGGACTGTCGCATCTAATGGATGCGGCAATTCCGGGCTGCTTCTGGCTGATATTTTTAGGCTGAGGGTCTCCCCATAACGTGGGGCTCCCCATCCTGAGAATACCAGCCATCAGCCGTGTGGCTTTACCTTGGCTGGTATCAAAATTTGGGGGGCCTCATGCGTTTTTTTTTTATATTATTTATTTAATTATTTTACTAGAAGATATAGACCCGCCCACTGGTGGCTGTGATTGGTTGCAGTGAGACAGCTGTCACTCAGCGTGGGGGAGCCGGTTGGTGGGGAAGCAGGGAATATGAGATGGAATAATGAGCGGCCGGCATTTTCAAAAGCTGGAGAAGCCGCCAGAGCAGTGTGACAGCTGTGCAGCGCTGCGCCAGTGATCGGTGAGTATGAAGGTGGGAGAGACTGACCAACAGACAGAGAGAAAGAGAGACTGACCGACATCGATAGACAGACAGATCGACCGACAGAAAGAGACCGATTGACCGACAGACTGACAGAGAGATAAAGACCGACAGAGAGAGAGAGCGACTCTGGGCATGCCCAGAAACAAAAACTGGATCCGTCATTTGATTCCGTCATATGCCGGATGACAGATTCAGCGCCCATAGGCTTCCATTATACAACATGCCGGACAGCGCCGGATCCAGATATGGCATGGTCCTTTTTTTTGCCAGAGACAAAAATCATTGCATGCTGCATCATTTCCAGCAGCCGGATGAAGAAATTTCATTGGATCCGGCAGACGCCACATGCAACACAGAGCCATCCGGTACTAATACAAGTCAATGGGGAATAAAACGGATCTGGCACCGGATCCATTTTATCCCCATTTCACCGTATTGTGCCTGATGGCAAAAAATGGATCTTTCTGCTGGAACATCATTCTGATTTCAGATTAAGAAGCAAAAATCTGAAAATAGATTTTCTTTAAACGGGTATTCCCATCTGCATGATCCTATCCTGATATGTAGTAGGTATAATGAAAATATTAGCAAAAGACTATATGTGTCGCCGTAACCTAAGGTCCTGCAATGCCCTGCACATGAGGTAAAAGACATTATTATTATTATTATTATTATTATTATTATTATTATTATTATTACTACACATACTACATAATGGGATAGGATCTTTTAACTTCCAAATGGTCCCATAGCAGCTAACACAGTTGTTTTATTAATTTGTTGGAATCTTGGATTCAAATCCTAAGAAAAGAGTTTGGGATTCTTTTATGTTTTATTTGCCATTCTTTCCACACCCCAGATACCATACTGATAGGTTGATTGTGTGAAGCTGATGTGGCGCCCTGGGCAAGCCAGGACGTCACAAGCACTACACCAACACACCCCACACTCCCGGTCAGGCACACCTAAGTCAGACAAAAACCCTTGTTGCCTCCCTCCAGGGGCTGATGTCCACACCAGAGGGTGGGCCAGGTGGTTGGTCCCGCCCACCGAGGAGTTCACAGTCCTGGAGGCGGGAAAAAGAGTCAGTTTCGGTTTGAGAGTGAAGTGGTAAAGGAGCAGACAGAAAGTGGTCCGGGTGTGTGGCCCGGACGGAACAGCAAGGTTGGCAGACGGTGGTGACCGCCTGCAGGAGAGGCTTATTGGAGCTAGCCGTAAGGACCGTGGACGGGCGGTGGCCCGGCGGTACCGGACCGGTACACAAAGAGAAGCCAGCACCATCCGGCAGGGGCTTATGGACCCCGGCAAGGCTAGGAGTCGCCGTGCAATTTGTCAAATCCGTTAGCGAAGGGAACCTCCTGGGTTTGCCAGCAGCCAAGTCCCGACAGAAGGCAACAGTCCAACCGAGAGAGGGAAACACAGTCACTGCCAAGGCTAAAGTTCCCAGGGCCAGAGCCTGTGGGCAAAAGGGGCTCCTTCAGCAACCTTCAAGCTGGGGAGCGGGTTACCGGTGGGAACCCATTGGAACCGTTTACACTACACAGGTGCAGGGAAAGGCAGTCACCATCAACCTGCCGGGAGGAGAAACACCGCAGCCGTCTGTGGGACCCGTCCATCCAGCCGTTTGTTTTACCAGAGACTTTGTGTACATCATTTGCTGAGTGAGTACCACCGTGCCGTGCGGCACAGCGCTGCCCTCGCGACCCTGCACCTCGCCAGGCCCCGTAACCCGCCTGCCATCCATCCCTACCCCATCACCGGGCCCCAGGACAATCAACCCCCTACCCATGGAGGGGAGAACCAACATCCAAGCTGCTCCCTGTCATCGCTCCCGGGATCCCCGTCCAGAGCAGCGGTGGTGTCACCAATCTCACCACAACCGAGGGTGGCGTCACGGACAATATCAAATCTCCACAATCAATTCCCCCCTTTTCACTCACGGGCGAGGAACGCCGCTCGAGTCCCCAAGATCCGGCCCACCGCTCGAGCCACCACCACGCAGCAGCAGCCGGACCCAAGCAGTGGGAGAGCGCAGCGTCCCCTCCTCCGCCCGCAACACTGACATATCGGCACTCGATTTTGAGCAACTATAGCCTGGTATTTCATGAAGATGCACCACTTATTTGGCTCAAATTGTATTTCTTTTGTTTGCGCTGTTATCAATGTGATTGTGCACAAACAAGTAAAATGCAGATTCACATTAGCTTGGTCTTGTGTTTACATCAAGTCTAGGCACAGCTTAGCAGAAGTGATTTGTCTGATCACCAAGCCTAAGCTGCAACCCCCACACAGGGCCCTTATGGCCTGTTCGACCCCGTCCATTCTCTAACACCAATCGGCTGATGTCTGATTCCAGCATCTCGTGTCCCAGCACTATACCTCTTCCTGACAATATAAATTTGGCGATACGCATATTAACGTGCCGCCTTGACTTTTCCACAGCTGCTATATTTCTTGCCTCTTTCCAACTCAATCTCTGTAATATACTGGACCATACCACCACTATGTTGCTAAAGAAACTGCTAAACCTATCCAGGTCTGCTTGTGTGACGCCCTGGGCAAGCCAGGGGTCACAGGTCATGACACCACCACACCCTACACCCCAGATAGGTACACCAAAGCTACACAAAAATCCTTGTTTCCTTCCTCCAGGGGCTGATGTCCGCACCAGGGGGTGGGCCAGGTGGTTGGCTCCGCCCACCGAGGAGTTCACAGCCCTGGAGGCGGGAAAACCAGATAGATAGAGTTAGAGTTTGGAGGAGGAGGTGGAAGGAGGAAAGTAGTAGCGAGAAGTAAAGTGACAGTTTGTAAAGCCTGAAGTTGGTCCGGGTGTGTGCCCCGGACTGAGACAGCAAGGTTAGCAGACGGCGGTGACTGTCTGCAGGAGAGGCTGCTTGGAGGTTGCCTAAAGGACCGTGGACGGGTGGTGGCCCGGCGGTACCGGAGCGGTATACGAAGAGAAGCCAGCACCATTGGCAGGGGCCTTTCGGATCCCGGCAAGGCTAGGAGTCGCCGTGAATTTGCCAAATCCGTTAGTGAAGGGGACCTCTGGGTCTCCCAACAACCAAGTCCCGATTGAAGGCAACAGTCCAAGCGTTAGAGAGAGACACCGCCACCGCCAAGGCACCAGTTTCTCAGGGCCAGCGCCTGCGGGCAAAGAGGGGCTCCTCCGGCCCATATCCAAGCCGAGGAGCGGGTTACCGGTGGGAACCCATCGCTACCAACATCATCTTAGGTGCAGGAAAAGGGACCGTCACCGTCAACTACTGGGGAAAAGCAACAGCAGCCGTCCGTGGGAACCGTCTTTCCAGCCGTGTGTTTTACCGAGAACTGTGTCAACGTCTCAGGCTGAGTGAGTACCACAGTGCCGTGAGGCACAGCGCTGCCCCCGCGTCCCTGCACCCCATCAAGCCCTGCACCGGCCCCGCCATCCCTCATCCCCCAACTCATCACTGGGCCCCGGGACAACTACCCCCTACCCACGGAGGGGAGAACCAACAACTTTGCTGCTCCCTGTCACCGCTCCCGGGATCCCCATACAGAGCAGCGGTGGTGTCCACACAATCACCACAACCGTGGGTGGCGTCACGGACAATAAACAATCCCAAAAACCAATCCCTTTTCACTCACGGGCGAGGAGCGCTGCTCGAGTCCCCGGGATCCGGCCCATCGCTCGAGCCACCGAGCAGCAGCAGGCCGCAGCGGCAGCTGGACCCGAGCAGTGGGAGAGCGCAGCGTACCCTCCTCCGCCCGCGACAACTTGGCGTCACGAACAGGATCTTGCCGCTCTTCCGTTGGGTAGAGGTGCGCCTTGTTACCGCCGGAGGTGTCCGGCCGAAAAATCTCAGAAGCCGCCATCTTTGGCGCGAAAAGTTCCCGCTCGAGCGTCTTCTCGAGTAGCGGAGGCGCGAAGGCCAAAACCCCGCCCCTAGAGAGGAGGAGCCAAAAAGAGGCTAAGGGGGACGAAATGGCGACTGGTTGCATGTAGCCGCGGCTATAAAAGCAGGGACGCCAGGACTCTGCAGCTATCTTGTTCCTGGGAGAAGCCGCCAGCGACATGTGGATGCCGTCCCGCAGCACCGTAGCCCCCGCGCCTGGAACCGCGGCGTGGGTGGAGATCCGGACCGCGCAGCTCTACCAGAGGCTGCAGGTCAAAATGCAGCTCCTCATGGAGGAGTGGAAGACTGACATGGCGGACGTCATAGAGACCGTGCGGAGACGCGAGGAGGAAGCGGAGGAAGGGAGGGTGAGTGACCTACGCCCCGATGCCCTTGAAAGGCCGGTCATCGCGGCTGCGGGACCCGGTGTAAACCCTCTCGCCCTGCTGCCTCCCTCGCCACCCGTCCCGGAAGCCGTGACCCCGCCACTAGGCCCGCTACCACAGCAACCGGTAGCGATACCCAGCATGTCCGCCCAGGCGGACCGACCTGCAGCCGGAGCCCGTAGCCGACCGGAGGTGCTGCCATGGAAAGCCCCGAAAACCGAACCGGAGGCGTCCCCCGAGAAAGTCCCCGAGCCGGAGCCGATAGCCCGCTCCGTGCCGAAGGCCCAGCAGAGGAAAGCCCCTGTGCCCATCCCCCACACCTCGGCTGAGGTTGCGCCGGGTTGCCACTGCAAGGCGGCGTCTAAGACCAAGTCACCGCGGGACCTGCTGCCCAGATCACCAGCAGTGGGCAATGTCCAACAGGTCTCGCGGGGCCCGACCCGTGCGCCGGAGCTCGCAGCAGCGCCGTACTGGGACAGGGAGCCGGTACCGTTGGACCTGGAAATCGGTGAAAGAGAAAGAAAGAAGGCGGAGATGGTGGCCCGTACGATCCGGGAGAAGGAGAGCCTGAGACAAGCTACCTTCCGGGTCCGGGGCCCGCTGTATGAAGGGCAGGTGAGGCGGTTTGATGTCCGCCGGGGCTATGGATTTATTTATGAACCGGGCCTGGAGGCCGAAGTGTTTATAGCCCGGCGGGATGTGAATGCTCATCTGCCAGAGGAGCACCCCGGTCGTAACCTGATGCCGGGCGACATAGTCCAATACACCCGGCACTGTGGGGAGAGGGGGTGGTTCGCGCTGGATGCTAAGTTGAGGGGCAGCCAGGAGTCCCGTGTGAGCACTGCGCCCCCTCCCTCAGGTGATGTCGAGGACTCAGAATGATGGCAGCGGAGCACCGTTGCACCGTCCCCGTTGGGACCACAAGTATGTGTGTGTTAAAAGTGTTGAAAGTTTTGAAAATGGAAAGAGAAAAATGAAAGTGATCAACTGATGGAGTAACCTGATTGTCATTACCGTGATTGAACCGGCCGTTGCCGGCACCGTTGTCCCCGTGGGACCCTTCAAAAAGTTGCATAAAGAACTCTTTATGAACAGGCCCGAGAACTTGCAGGGCAACCACAAACGTTAGTGGCTTGTAAATAAAATATGTTTGTTGCAGCTACCGTTACCGCCTCCGGAGAGGCAGGTTGAAGGGAGGGCCCGCAGTGGAGCAGGCTGGGGCCCAGCCACCACCGGAACCGGTGGCTACCCTCTGGAGGGGAAGGACAGATCCCGCTCGGGTAACTGGTTCAGGACTGGGGTCAAGGGGTGCTGCCTGGGTTTTAGGGGCAGCATCAGGGCCAGGTTACTTGGGTGGGAGAGAGCGGCAGCCGCAACCGTTTGAAACCGTTTAGTAACGTTTAAGAAATGAACCTCCCGATGTGGGATGAAGTTATTTTATTTGTATGTCATGTTTTTATATCTTTTCAGAAAATAAAACCGGTGTTGGACAGGCAGCCCGCGGACGGTCTGCATTTTGCTAAGGGGGAATGTGACGCCCTGGGCAAGCCAGGGGTCACAGGTCATGACACCACCACACCCTACACCCCAGATAGGTACACCAAAGCTACACAAAAATCCTTGTTGCCTTCCTCCAGGGGCTGATGTCCACACCAGGGGGTGGGCCAGGCGGTTGGCTCCGCCCACCGAGGAGTTCACAGCCCTGGAGGCGGGAAAACCAGATAGATAGAGTTAGAGTTTGGAGGAGGAGGTGGAAGGAGGAAAGTAGTAGAGAGAAGTAAAGTGACAATTTCTAAAGCCTGAAGTTGGTCCAGGTGTGTGCCCCGGACTGAGACAGCAAGGTTAGCAGACGGCGGTGACTGTCTGCAGGAGAGGCTGCTTGGAGGTTGCCGAAAGGACCGTGGACGGGTGGTGGCCCGGCGGTACCGGAGCGGTATACGAAGAGAAGCCAGCACCATTGGCAGGGGCCTTTCGGATCCCGGCAAGGCTAGGAGTCGCCGTGAATTTGCCAAATCCGTTAGTTAAGGGGACCTCTGGGTCTCCCAACAACCAAGTCCCTATTGAAGGCAACAGTCCAACCGTTAGAGAGAGACACCGCCACCGCCAAGGCACCAGTTTCTCAGGGCCAGCACCTGCGGGCAAAGAGGGGCTCCTCTGGCCCATATCCAAGCCGGGGAGCGGGTTACCGGTGGGAACCCATCGCTACCAACATCATCTTAGGTGCAGGAAAAGGGACCGTCACCGTCAACTACTGGGGAAAAGCAACAGCAGCCGTCCGTGGGAACAGTCTTTCCAGCCGTGTGTTTTACCGAGAACTGTCAACGTCTCAGGCTGAGTGAGTACCACAGTGCCGTGAGGCACAGCGCTGCCCCCGCGTCCCTGCACCCCATCAAGCCCTGCACCGGCCCAGCCATCCCTCATCCCCCAACTCATCACTGGGCCCCGGAACAACTACCCCCTACCCACGGAGGGGAGAACCAACAACTTTGCTGCTCCCTGTCACCGCTCCCAGGATCCCCATACAGAGCAGCGGTGGTGTCGACACAATCACCACAACCGTGGGTGGCGTCACGGACAATAAACAATCCCAAAAACCAATCCCTTTTCACTCACGAGTGAGGAGCGCCGCTCGAGTCCCCGGGATCCGGCCCATCGCTCGAGCCACTGTGCAGTAGCAGGCCGCAGCAGCAGCGGCAGCCGGACCCGAGCAGTGGGAGAGCGCGGCGTCCCCTCCTCCGCCCGCGACACTTGCATGACCGCAAGCAGCTCCTAGATCCTTACGTTTACTAGGTTGTTTCCACCCGCGTGAATGACCAGCACTGCTGGGCCCGTGGCTATTCTTGATATGCTCACTACCTCGGGCAGGACCTGTGTCCAGGCCAGGCCCCGAACTCCTCTTCAGTGAAACTTGAGGTGGCGAAATCCCAGCACGCTTCCACCCGGTCTTGACTCGGCCCGCCGTGCTGCCCAGAATATGTGGGAGTGACCTAGGATCCAGATGCTAGGTCTCGCCGGATCTAGGAAGAAAAACTGTTAGCTACTGTACTCAGCATTTTTACCATAGTGTCAGCGACCATCACTGTATTAGTGTTTTCATAGCTTTGTTGGTCTTTGGATAATTGAAATGAGTGGGGTCTTTTTTTTGTTTTGTTTTGTGTACTATGGCGTGATAAACAGTGCAAACCTGGTGGCGGGAAACTACGGGACTAAATGGTTAGATATAATTAGTTATCTGGGGGATGGGAAAAGGTATAGCAACGACCGAGACCGGTTTGAGGGTAAACTTTGTGGTTAAACTTGGCGGTTGGCCAGGATCGGGGGTTAAATTAGGTCTGGCCTGATATAGCGGAAGAAACAGTCTGATTTCCAACGCCCTATCTGCTGTATCTCCTCATTCGAGAAGCCGGCCCTTGCTGCCTCAGTTGCTGCACCTATGCGGAAGGAGTGCGTGCTATAATCCCCTGCTTGTAAGCCCAGGCTGCAAAGTGACATTTTGAGCAAGGCTGAAAACTGCGTTGCCATGAGCGGGGATCCATCCGCGTGCTCTAAAAAGAATTTGTTGGGAACCCGAGACTCTAAGTAACGCTGCATGATAAGGATGGGACAGAGGGGGCTGGGAAACGGAAAAATAGGGAACCAAACTCCTCGTCCGAGTTGATCTGTTTTGGAGCGCCTTATGCGAACCCGTACTCCACCATTGCAGATTATAACATCGTCGTGTACCAGACCACCGGGACGAGCTGAGGATCTGCTGACTAATTCACTGATTCGCAAAGCCCCGAAAAATGCGAGCGAAAAGGCCGCTGAGAACAAGAGGACCTCGCTGTCATTGGTGAATATGTCGCCTAGCTGGTTTACTATGCCTGAAAGGATGGCAAATGAAATGGACCTCCTGCTATCAGTGCACCGACCCTTCTGTTTCTAGCCTTTAATGGCCTGAGTGAACAGAAAGGCCCTGGTGACATCGGGCCATCCGCGAACCCGAAAGTGAAAGACTATGCCTGCGAGCCGCTGCTACGCTACTGTACCCAACACGCCGTTAGTATGTAAATGCGCTATATACCGAGCAATGGAATTGCTCAGAAAATAAGGAGACACCTGGCTAGGCAGTGGTTGTGCTATATTTAACCATTCATTCCAAGCCTTACCATATGAACGCCACGTTGATGGAGCTAGGGATGCCTGGACCAAAGGCATCAGCTTTTCTCGGGGACCGTCCAGAGGAAGTGTGGACACTTCTAGCCAATGCTGTCCGCTTCTGGGTGTAATACTCGAAACTTCTGAAATTCAAAACTCGATAAGGCATCAGCAATAGTGTTATCGATCCCTGGCACGTGATGGGTCCTGAACCAGATGTTATGCTCGAGACACTTGAGAACTAAATACCGCAGTAAGCTGATCACTGGCGGGGAGGAAGATGCCATGTGTTTAATGCCGTGGACGACACTTATGTTGTCAGTCCAGAAGCAGATTCGTTTGTTCGCCAGCTGTTCTGCCCAAAGAGCCGTAGCTACTATTATAGGGAACAACTCAAGTAAAGTGATGTTTTTTGTCCACCCTGACAGGTGCCATGTGTTGGGCCAGCGATTAGCGCACCAATTGGGACCAAGGAAAACTCTGAATCCGGTGGACCCAGCAGCATCCGAAAATAGAGATATGTCCGAGCTGGAAACCTCCTTTTCCTGGAAACACGTGTGTCCATTGTACGTGGCTAGAAAAGACCTCCATACACCCAGGTCCTCGCATAGAGCGCTGGTGATGCGAATCCTGTGATGGGAGGCAGCTATGCCTCTAGTGGCCAGGCAAAGCCTCCGGGAAAAGACCCTTCCCATGGGCATGACTCTACAGGCGAAGGCGAGCAGGCCTAATAGAGATTGCATTAGCGCCAGGGTTACCTTGCGAACCGTGCAGAACCCGTCAATGAGCGATGTGGTTTTTTTGGACCTTTTCAAGTGGTAACCGAAACATCATGTTAATTGAGTCTATTTCGATTCCCAAAAAAGAAAGGCATGTCACCGGGCCAACTGTTTTTTCGGTCGACAGCGGTACCCCAAACTTGTCCGCTATGCCCTGGAAAGATTTGAACGCGTTTGAGCATGCTTCAGAGTTGGCGGGGCCAATAAACAGGAAATCATCCAGATAATGGGTGACCGATTTATTCTTTGCTATGTCCTTAACAACCCATTCCAGGAAAGAGCTGAAGAGCTCGAAGTGAGAGCAGGATATGGAGCAACCCATGGGAAGACACATGTCGTAAAATAATTTTTTGTTGAAATAGCACCCTAGCAGGTGGTGACAATCTGGGTGCACTGGTAGCAGGCGAAAGGCGGACGCTATGTTATTATTATTATTATTATTATTATTATTATTATTTATTATTATATCGCCATTTATTCCATGGCGCTTTACAAGTGAGAGAGGGTATATGTACAACAATCATTAACAGTACAAGACAGACTGGTATAGGAGGAGAGAGGACCCTGCCCGCGAGGGCTCACAGTCTACAGGGAATGGGTGATGGTACAATAGGTGAGGACAGAGCTGGTTGCACAGTGGTCTACTGGACTGAGGTCTATTGTAGGTTGTAGGCTTGTTGGAAGAGGTGGGTCTTGAGGTTCCTCTTGAAGCTTTCCACGGTAGTGGAGCGTCTGATGTGCTGAGGTAGAGCGTGTCCGATTTTGCCATTAATGCTCCTTGCCCCACTTTTCGCACAAATGCGACTGCTTTGTCAAAAGACACGTAGGAAACTGCTGAGTCCTCTGTGGGGATGCCGTCATTCACTGACCTCCCAGCTGGGAAGGACAAGTGGTGTATGAGGCGAAATTCAACCTTTTCTTTCTTAGGCACTACCCCTAGGGGTGAAACACGAAGGTTTGAGAATGGTAAATCAGTAAATGGGCTTGCTACGCGGCCTAGCGCCACTTATTTGAGTAGTTTGTTCTCCAGGACCTGTGGGAGGTCCTGGGCAGATTTTAGGTTGGGGGTGAAGGTTGGTTCTGAGGAGAAAATAAAGGGGATAAAGAAGCCGTGGTTGAAACCGTCCCTGAAGGTGTCGGCCGCAGCCTTATTGGGGTAATGTTCGAGCCATGGCTCCATCTCATGCACGTTCACTGGAGTCTATGGGATCTGTTGGTGCATTTTTGGTGTGGTGCCTGGCTGGTTGCTTCTCGCATTTGGAGGAGGTGTGATTGCCTCCACACGATGAGCATTCGCGTTTTTATTTGCAGAGTCCTTGAAACCTGCAATGGCCTTCGTTGAAGAGCCAGCAACCAGGTCTATGGACATTTGCAGCTCCTGATGTAGTGTGGTGGGTGGAAAAGTATGGTGGGCCTGGAAAGGACTGGTGGGACTTTTGCGCCATCATAAGTCTGAGCCACGAATTGGTGGCCTTAACGCCCCAACCCAGTTGTGGTTGGAGTGCCAAGCGTCTTCTAAATTCTTCGTCATACTTCCACCACGCAGAACCCCCATGGGTTATATAGGAGTTGTAAATGGTGTCGCAGTATGTGAAGAGTTCTGAGCAGCGTTCAGGGTGCTTCTGACCCATCACGCACCCCAGAACGCAGAAAGCCTGCAACCAATTATTTATGGTCTTGGCTACAGTGGGTTTTTAGCGAATTGGCAGTCATTGCCTCATCTTTCTTTGTCGACGGTGTTTGGTCTACTGATATTAGGGACCAGATGTCAACGTATTTGTTTGCCCAAATTTTTTGAACTGTATCTGGGGTTAGGTGAGTTCCTAGCGATGATACACCACAGTAGAACATGTGCCTGTGTAAGTCAGGACGTTGCTGCGCTACATCCTGGCGTTGTGCAAAAGCGGGGTTAACCAGAACTACTTCAATGGTGTATGACCCGCTTCCCTAACTACCCCTGCGTGGGTCTCGCCTGCCCAAGCGCTGGTAAAGCTGTACTCACTGGGCGATGTCGTCGGTTGGTCCTCTTGTGACGCAATCTGGGGTCGTTGTTCCGGTAGTGGTTTGCTGTGGTTGCGGTGGGCAGAAGACCTTTCGCCTGGAGGGCCGCTTAGTGAGTGGCTGCGGCGAGAGTCGGATGACGCAGTGCTGGATGGTGTGTGGTGTTTCCTGCGGGATGACCTCTTGCTGCGGTTGGATGAACGGGAGTGGTGATTTTGCCGTGAGCGCCGGGAATGGCGTTCGTGGCTATCTCGGCTCCTGCTGCGGGAAGTGGATGGCGATTTTCTGTGTTCCTAACCACTAAGGGGCCCGCGACGGGGAGCCGATGTGCCCGGCTCGGCTGACCCCACGCGTGCGGGAAAGAAGTGCCTTGTTTTTACCTGCGAGTGGTTTACTGGCAGGATGGGCAATGGATGGATTGCAGGGGTCGGCAGGGGGTGCAGGGGGGTTAAATCTAATGGTTGAGTACCTTGGATTTCCCACTGTTGTAGTGGTAGGTTGGAGCATGGGGGTGTCAGAGGTAATGATGGGTCCTCCTCTCCATGTTCTTGTTAGGGTCTGCTTGGGAAAGGTGCCCATGGTAGTCCCTGCATTGCTTGTGCGAGTCTGAGTGTGCTGAACACTCTGCTGAAGAGCTTCTGCTTTCTGATGCTCTCATATTGTGGCCTGGCTGCTGATGTGTGATAAAGGGACAGTGGAGATAGTTGTCTGGAGGATCAGTAGGAGGCTGCTGCAGGGGACAATGTGCGCTCTGTAATGTGTGCGAACGCCGGGCCCTAAATGAGGATGTAAAGCATGTATATTTATTGCTCTGTTTCCCTTTAAATGTAGTGCTTTTTTCTTTTATGACGTCACTTCCGGTCCGGGATCCGAAAACCGAAAGTGACGTATAATCACATGGTCGCCGAGTCACAGTAAGTGACGCGGCTGCCATGGTTACCGCATGTGACACAGCCTCCGCATGAAACGGTGAGTCACATGGGACCCGCGTCACCATGCCTGCTGTGCCGAGGGGGAGGTGCGCTGTGTGGCGGTGGCGACCACTCTGCCAGGAGGGCCGGGGGGTCGGGAGCAGGAGGTGAGAGCGGACCGGACATACTGGACCGGGCCGCCCTGCACCTGGGATCTGTGATGGGGCTTAGACGCTGCGGTGGATGGGAGGGTCTGGAAGACCTGCGCCCACCGCTGCTGGGAACCGGCGGGAGAGAGCTGGTTCCCACAAGGGAGGCAAACCATTCAGCTCCCTCCCGTCCGATCCTTTCTCTTACCGCTGCTTCCAGGGGGTCCATTGGTGATGCTCACCCTGATGGCAGATTGTGGTAAGAGGAAGGAGGGACTCTGGAGGCTGCTTATGTCGCGGGCGGAGGAGGGGACGCTGCGCTCTCCCACTGCTCTGGTCAGGCTGCTGCTGCAGCTGCTCGGTGGTGGCTAGAGTGGTGGGCCGGATCCCGGGGACTCGAGCGGTGTTCCTCGCCCGTGAGTGAAAAGGGGGGAATTGATTGTGGGGATTTGATATTGTCCGTGACGCCACCCACGGTTGTGGTGAGATTGGTGACACCACCGCTGCTCTGGACGGGGATCCCGGGAGCGATGACAGGGAGCAGCCTGGATGTTAGTTCTCCCCTCCGTGGGTAGGGGGTTGGTTGTCCCGGGACCCGGTGATGGGGTAGGGATGGATTGCAGGCGGGTTACGGGGCCTGGCGAGGTGCAGGGTCGCGGGGGCAGCGCTGTGCCGCATGGCACGGTGGTACTCACTCAGCCAATGATGTACACAGAGTCTCCGGTAAAACAAACGGCTGGATGGACGGGTCCCACAGACGACTGTGGTGTTTCTCCTCCCAGCAGGTTGATCGTGACTGCCTTTCCCTGCACCTGTGTAGTGTAAACGGTTCCAATGGGTTCCCACCGGTAACCCGCTCCCCAGCTTGAAGGTTGCTGAAGGAACCCCTTTTGCCCGCAGGCTCTGGCCCTGGGAACTTTAGCCTTGGCGGTGACTGTGTTTCCCTCTCTCGGTTGGACTGTTGCCTTCTGTCGGGACTTGGCTGCTGGGAAACCAAGGAGGTTCCCTTCGCTAACTGATTTGACAAATTCACTGCGACTCCTAGCCTTGCCGGGGTCCGTAAGCCCCTCCCGGATGGTTCTGGCTTCTCTTTGCGTACCGGTCCTGTACCGCCGGGCCACCTCCCGTCCACGGTCCTTACGGATAGCTCCAATAGGCCTCTCCTGCAGATGGTCACCACCGTCTGCCAACCTTTCTGTTCCGTCCGGGCCACACACCCGGACCACTTTCTGTCCGCTCCTTTACCACCTTCCTTCCTCTCTTTTTCACTTTCCAACTCAACTCTCTCTTTTTCCCGCCTCCAGGACTGTGAACTCCTCGGTGGGCGGGACCAACCACCTGGCCCACCCCCTGGTGTGGACATCATCCCTGGAGGAAGGCAACAAGGGTTTTTGTCTGACTTCGGTGTGCCTGACCGGGAGTGTGGGGTGTGTTGGTGTAGTACCTGTGACGTCCTGGCTTGTCCAGGGCGCCACATTTATATGACCTGGAGGAGGTCCCAGCAAGGAAGGGTGGCAGCGGGGGGCATTGCACGGTGGGTAGGAGGGAGTGGTGACCAGGGCCGGTGTCAGCATGCGGCATACCCGGGCAAATGCCGGGGCCCTGGAGAGCTGGGGGGGCCCACTCGGCCTCGTCAGTTCTGCTGCCCCCGGGCCGAGTTCCGGGGACCGCAGTCCTTGGCACTGGAAACTGTGGCTGCCGGCCCTTTAAGGCCCGCAGACCACAGCGTTCACTGTGTTCTCCTGCATTGAGCATCATCTGCGGGCGGAGCTACCGCCCGGCGTCCTGCTCGGTCGCACAGATGAAGGAGTCACAGTGCCAGCCAGCGACCCCCAGCACATCGCTTCCCTCCAGCGCTGTGTGAGCCCCATCTGCACCGTAACCTGATCAGTATGTGGGACATCACTCCCTCTCCGCCCCTCCCTGTCCCCCCGTGCGTGTGTAAGCCCCGCAGAGCCGCGTGTGTGGGTCCCGCAGAGCCACGTGTGTGGGCCCCGCAGAGCCGCGTGTGTGGCCCCCGGAGCCGCATGTGTGGGCCCCGCAGAGCAAGGTGTGTTGGCCCCGCAGAGCAAGGTGTGTGTTTGTATGTATGTATGCATGCAGCAGAGCAGTATGCATGTCTATATGTATGTATATATGCAGCAGAGCAGTATGCGTGTCTGTATGTATGTATGTATATATGCAGCAGAGCAGTATGTGTGTCTGTATGTATGTATGTATATATGCAGCAGAGTAGTATGCGTGTATGTATATATATGCAGACGAGCAATATGCGTGTCTGTCTGTATGTATGCATGTATGTATGCAGCAGAGCAGTATGCGTGTCTGTATGTATATGTATATATGCAGCAGAGCAGTATACGTGTTTGTCTGTATGCATGTATGTATGCAGCAGAGCAGTATGCGTGTCTGTATGTATGCATGATAAGCAGTATGCGTGTATGTATGCAGCAGAGCAGTATGCGTGTCTGTATGTATGCATGCAGAGCAGTATGCGTGTCTGTATGTATGCATGTGTGTATGCAGCAGAGCAGTATGCGTTTCTGTATGTATGCAGCAGAGCAGTATGCGTGTCTGTATGTATGCATGCAGAGCAGTATGTGTGTCTGTATGTATGCATGTATGTATGCAGCAGAGCAGTATGCGTGTCTGTATGCATGTATATATGCAGCAGAGCAGTATACGTGTCTGTCTGTATGTATGCATGTATGTATGCAGCAGAGCAGTATGCATGTCTGTCTGTATGTATGTATGCAGAGCAGTATGTGTGTGTCTGTCTATATGTATGTATGCAGCAGAGCAGTATGTGTGTGTCTGTATGTATGTATGCATGCAGCAGAGCAGTATATGTGTGTGTATGTATGTATGCAGCAGAGCAGTGTGCGTGTGTCTGTCTATATGTATGTCTGCCGTAGAGCAGTGTGTGTGTGTCTGTATGTATGTATGCATGCAGCAGAGCAGTATATGTGTGTCTGTCTATATGTATGTATGTAGCAGAGCAGTGTGTGTGTGTCTGTATGTATGTATGCATGCAGCAGAGCAGTATGTGTGTGTATGTCTATATGTATGTATCTAGCAGAGCAGTGTGTGTGTGTCTGTCTATATGTATGTATGCATGCAGAGCAGTATGTGTGTCTCTGTATGTATGTATGTATGTAGCAGAGCAGTGTGTGTGTGTCTCTATGTATGTATGTATGCAGCAGAGCAGTATGTGTGTGTCTGTCTATATGTATGTATGTAGCAGAGCAGTGTGTGTGTGTCTGTCTATATGTATGTATGCATGCAGAGCAGTATGTGTGTGTCTGTATGTATGTATGCAGCATAGCAGTGTGTGTCTCTGTATGTATGCATGTATGATGTGTATCTATGTATGTCAGTGTATATGACTGTATAGATTTGTCTGTTTATATGTATTTTTGTGAGTTTGTCTTTAAATATGTATATGTACGTGTACGTATCTGTGTATGTGTGTGTGTCTGCGTGTTTATGGGGCCCACTGGGACTCTTCCGCCCGGGGCCCACAAAAACCTGGAGCCGGCCCTGGTGGTGACCATGGGAGAACATAGCAAGGGGCTCAGCAGTCAGGGGCAGCGACATCAGTAAAATGCAGATTCACATTAGCTTGGTCTTGTGTTTACGTCAAGTCTAGGCACAGCTTAGCAGAAGTGATTTGTCATGTGGCAAAGGCAAACTGTAAAGCTTCCTCCTCTTTGTTTGTATATAGTGATGAGCGAGCATGCTTGTCACTACTCGGTACTCGCACGAGTATCACTGTACTCGGGCTGCTCGGCGGGGACCGAGTAATCTCGCGATACTCGTGCTTTACTCGTGGTCTTCATTTCTGCATGTTGGCGCTCTTTTGAGAGCCAGCCCTCATGCAGGGATTGGCTGGCAGACCACTGCAATGCCACAGCCCTGTTAGTTGTGGAATTGCAGTGATTGGCCGGCCTGCACAGCGTCACCGAGCCTTTATATAGGCCGGCGCGCTGTGCTCTGCTCACAGCTATTCTGACAGTGAGTGTAGGGAGAGTGTCGCTGATTCAGGGAAAGCTTTGCGGCCCTTTATAGTTAGTTCCGGAGCAGGGCTGCAAACAGTGTGACCAGAAGTCCTTCTCAGGACTATTCTAGTTGTATACAGGCAGGCAGGGTATAGCCAGGTCGGAGTACAGTAGCAGAGTCCTTCTCAGGACTATTGTTGCTATATACAGGCAGGGTATAGCCAGGTCGGAATACAGGCTAGTGACCAGAAGAGTCCTTGTCAGGACTATTGTAGCAGTATACAGGCAGGCAGGCAGGGTATATATAGCCATTCCTAGTGGTGACCGTATACCAGCCTTCATCATATCTGGGGCTGGTGTACACAGTGTAAAACAGTCCAGATAGTGTCAGACTTCTCAGTAATTGTCGCTCCTAAAAACCAGTTAGGTTCTTATTGCGTCCGTGCTTGCATTTAAAAACAGCACGTGTGTGGCAGTCGGTGGCAGGGTACAGGTGCGCGTTTTGCACAAACTATTATATAACGCACAAGTCTAGTGTATAATACACGTCAGTCAGCAGTGTCTGATAGTGTCAGACTTCTCAGTAATTGTCGCTCCTAAAAACCAGTTAGGTTCTTATTGCGTCCGTGCTTGCATTTAAAAACAGCACGTGTGTGGCAGTCGGTGGCAGGGTACAGGTGCGCGTTTTGCACAAACTATTATATAACGCACAAGTCTAGTGTATAATACACGTCAGTCAGCAGTGTCTGATAGTGTCAGACTTCTCAGTAATTGTCGCTCCTAAAAACCAGTTAGGTTCTTATTGCGTCCGTGCTTGCATTTAAAAACAGCACGTGTGTGGCAGTCGGTGGCAGGGTACAGGTGCGCGTTTTGCACAAACTATTATATAACGCACAAGTCTAGTGTATAATACACGTCAGTCAGCAGTGTCTGATAGTGTCAGACTTCTCAGTAATTGTCGCTCCTAAAAACCAGTTAGGTTCTTATTGCGTCCGTGCTTGCATTTAAAAACAGCACGTGTGTGGCAGTCGGTGGCAGGGTACAGGTGCGCGTTTTGCACAAACTATTATATAACGCACAAGTCTAGTGTATAATACACGTCAGTCAGCAGTGTCTGATAGTGTCAGACTTCTCAGTAATTGTCGCTCCTAAAAACCAGTTAGGTTCTTATTGCGTCCGTGCTTGCATTTAAAAACAGCACGTGTGTGGCAGTCGGTGGCAGGGTACAGGTGCGCGTTTTGCACAAACTATTATATAACGCACAAGTCTAGTGTATAATACACGTCAGTCAGCAGTGTCTGATAGTGTCAGACTTCTCAGTAATTGTCGCTCCTAAAAACCAGTTAGGTTCTTATTGCGTCCGTGCTTGCATTTAAAAACAGCACGTGTGTGGCAGTCGGTGGCAGGGTACAGGTGCGCGTTTTGCACAAACTATTATATAACGCACAAGTCTAGTGTATAATACACGTCAGTCAGCAGTGTCTGATAGTGTCAGACTTCTCAGTAATTGTCGCTCCTAAAAACCAGTTAGGTTCTTATTGCGTCCGTGGTTGCATTTAAAAACAGCACGTGTGTGGCAGTCGGTGGCAGGGGACAGGTGCGCGTTTTGCACAAACTATTATATAACGCACAAGTCTAGTGTATAATACACGTCAGTCAGCAGTGTCTGATAGTGTCAGACTTCTCAGTAATTGTCGCTCCTAAAAACCAGTTAGGTTCTTATTGCGTCCGTGCTTGCATTTAAAAACAGCACGTGTGTGGCAGTCGGTGGCAGGGTACAGGTGCGCGTTTTGCACAAACTATTATATAACGCACAAGTCTAGTGTATAATACACGTCAGTCAGCAGTGTCTGATAGTGTCAGACTTCTCAGTAATTGTCGCTCCTAAAAACCAGTTAGGTTCTTATTGCGTCCGTGCTTGCATTTAAAAACAGCACGTGTGTGGCAGTCGGTGGCAGGGTACAGGTGCGCGTTTTGCACAAACTATTATATAACGCACAAGTCTAGTGTATAATACACGTCAGTCAGCAGTGTCTGATAGTGTCAGACTTCTCAGTAATTGTCGCTCCTAAAAACCAGTTAGGTTCTTATTGCGTCCGTGCTTGCATTTAAAAACAGCACGTGTGTGGCAGTCGGTGTCAGGGTACAGGTGCGCGTTTTGCACAAACTATTATATAACGCACAAGTCTAGTGTATAATACACGTCAGTCAGCAGTGTCTGATAGTGTCAGACTTCTCAGTAATTGTCGCTCCTAAAAACCAGTTAGGTTCTTATTGCGTCCGTGCTTGCATTTAAAAACAGCACGTGTGTGGCAGTCGGTGGCAGGGTACAGGTGCGCGTTTTGCACAAACTATTATATAACGCACAAGTCTAGTGTATAATACACGTCAGTCAGCAGTGTCTGATAGTGTCAGACTTCTCAGTAATTGTCGCTCCTAAAAACCAGTTAGGTTCTTATTGCGTCCGTGCTTGCATTTAAAAACAGCACGTGTGTGGCAGTCGGTGGCAGCGTCAGGCTCCACGTTGTCCCTGGATAGAGACGTGCATGAGGGCCTCAAAACATTGTTCCCATTGCAAAGGAGTGGGTCTCCTGTCGTTGTAATGTCCATTCTGCAAAGAATGGGCGAAAAAATTTACCACTGGGGGTATACCTGAAACAAAGGCCTAAGTATTGCAATTTGTAACGGTCATCATCATGGTGGCGCATGAGGAGAAGGAGGAGCAGTCCAGCGATTAGCCAAACTCCAGAAGTGTGTACCCATGGGTGAGTGGAGGTACATGGCAAACTTTAAATTCCGCTCTCATTTGCTGGTGGTGTGGTGAAGTCTGGCCCAATCCAACCCTTGTTCATCTTGATCAGAGTCAGCTTGTCAGCATTTTCAGTTGACAGGCGGGTGCGTTTATCTGTAATGATTCCACCTGCGGCACTAAAAACACGCTCTGACAAAACGCTAGCAGCAGGGCAGGCCAGGCCTTCCAAGGCGTAGAGAGCCAATTCATGCCACGTGTCCAGCTTGGATACCCAATAATTGTAAGGCACAGAGGAATGTCGGAGTACAGTTGTTCGATCTGCAAGGTACTCCTTCAGCATCTGGGCAAACTTAGGATTTCTTGTGGCACTACCCCGCACCTCAGGGGCTGTGGTACGTGAGGGGCTGAGAAAACTGTCACACATCTTAAAGACTGTTCCCCTACCTCTGGCGGATTGGACTTGTGCCTCTCTCGGCTGTACGCCTCGGTTGTCC